>NC_069503.1:27028939-27628939 GCF_027579735.1 Bombina bombina
TTTCAGTCCGGTCTAAAGGTCTATATTATTTATTCCCTATGTATATGGAACATCACAATGTGCCATAATCACTTACTAACATCCACAGACAATATATCCAGACTAAACTTGATTAAACTACACTGATAGGACCTCTGCATCTATAGTGGAATATTGTGAACTCTAAAGAAATTATTTATTTGATGACTATGGATTAAGAGCTTCATCCTAGGTCATTTAAATTATAATCACTGTTAAATCTCAATGAATATAGTTGGAGTCCTAGCCCAGTGAATTGCAGTATATTGATCCTATTAAGCCAACCACGTCATTGCAATTCTACCCCCATTTAGATTACAAGTCATTCCTGTGGTTTTAATTGTGTTGTCCATCATTTTAATTGCCCCAATAAAAGTTATATTTTAATTTTTTCTCCTTAAATATCTGCCACCTATAGCTCACCATGTCTAGTCCATTATTAGGGATCTAGAGTGCTTCCAAGTGTACATTTTTTGCGGTCTTGTACTGCTTTTTTGACATTAACAAAAAAACACCTAACCGCTCCCACAAAATAATAACAAAAAAACCTAACTGCCCGCACAAAGTATTATTAACTACAAAAAAATGCCCACACAAACTATTAACAAAACAAAAACACCTAAGCGCCCGCAAGAAATATTAGCAAACACCTAACGCATGCGCAAAATGTACCACTAAACCGCCAACCCCCACATTGCAAAATAATAAAGTAATTAAACCCTAATCCACAAATTAAACAACAATGCAAATAACATAATTAAAATATTAACTCTTAAACAGCCAAACTCCCACAACATAAACTACCTAATTACACTATTAACCCCTAAACTGCAAAAACCTTCACAACGCCAACTACCCAATTACACTATTAACCCCTAAACCCCCAACCCCCAAAATGCAAATAATTAATTTAATCTAATCACTAACCTAACACCCCCTAAGTTAACCCCAATTATAAAAAATATATTTATTTTTTTTACAAAATTTAAAATTAAATAAAAAAAAAACAAATGTTACAAAAACATACACTAAAATTACTAAAAAATGGGGGGTGGGGGCGGAGCTAGCCGCCGAGTTAAGAGGACACATATGTACAGAGTTCCAGGCTCCAACTGACCAGATATAGATTTAAAGTGGAATATAGTGAGAAGAAAGGGGTTATTTGCCCGGCTTTCACCTACTGCATCTGCCTACTGGGTTCCGGAGGAGATTTCTGTCCATTTGCAGAAGATTCCTTACCATATTTCCTGATAGCTTGCTCCGCAAACACAGACCCAGTGGGACCACTGTTCCCCTAGCTCTGGAGGATCGGGGATCCGCTCTGGAGCTCAAGTGGCCTACCCTGTTGAGGAGCTATTGTGCGGACCACACTGGGAGCCAGTGGGGCTCTAGAATCAAGAGCCGGAACGACGGAGGAGTGCTGGCACAGGTAAAAGTTTGGAGGCCTCCTGAAGACTCTGTCAGCAGACTGGGGCCTCAGCAGCACCAGTGTCTTGCTTGGCACGAAGCGCGGCTATCTTGCAGCCTCCTAGGAGAGACGGCGCTGCCAGTGCCCACCACCAGTGGAGAAACCCTGGTTATACTCCTACCTCAGAGCCTTGTCTGCCTCCTTTCACCTGAGGAAACATCGATACTGCTGGGAAGGCTCATCTTCTTGACCGGCCTGGTGGAGACCTTTGGGGCCTGTAACAACTGTGGGTGCTGTGGACTGAGTGGTGTTCACATCCCGGTGGACTTGGGTGAGACTTTTCCATTCTATATTGTATGTTCCCACCCAGCTTCCCCTATATGGGGTCTATTTACACTGATTGCCCTTCCTTACATGCTCTAGCAGCATAATACAAGCCATATTCATTGCAGGGGGGTTTCCTGGAGGCCTGTCTGAGACCAATCCATACTTAAAGTTTGCTCTTTTTTTTACCACCCGAGTGGCCCCCCTGGCTTACAGTCTATGTCCAAGTTTCACCTAAGTCTAGAACTGTACTCCAAGATTTGTGTATCCCTAGCTACAGGATAAATAGCTACCCCTCCTCTGGGTGACCTGGGGCCCAGCAAGGAGTACAGACTTTCTTTATCTACAAAGCCTAGGTGGTTGAATTACCTCATAATACATAACTCTACCTGGGGACTCTGCAGAGTTATTTTGGGAATCCACAGGAGTTACTCTTTGAATAAGCTTCACTAGCAATTTACACCTAAACTGCCAGGGACTCCATATAACCTTTGCATGATATGTATATATAGGGCAATAGCTGCTGTGACAGCCGAGGTGTCTTTGAGCAATTTTCTCAAAGTGTAGTGTCATTTTTGTGTACAAATGTAATCTCACTTTCTCATTGCCTGTTTGTTTACTGTAGATGTGCATCTGAGGGCTATCACCTTACACTGCTTAACGTTTTATTCCTTTAGGTATATACTGTGCCCTCTCCTCCCTTTCCCAATGAATTATTAGCGGGTCATATCCTCATTCCTTTTCCCCACATTGTCCTATGGTGACAACCTCCCCAGGAGAGGGCCACACAGTAGGCGGTCTCTCAGGTGTGGGTCAGGAAGGCGGAGTGTACACTTCAATGCACACTAGTCTATAGCAGATATGAGAAACCCCTCTAGAGGAGACCCTCCATAGGATATCTACAGCTTTGCATACCCTAGGCTTACTTCCTAACCAAATGTCAGTTTAAAGGGTCCTGCATTCCCCCCTTTCCATTTTAAGAAGATAACATCTAAGTACCGACCACTACATTTGATATACCAATAGAGGCACTGACAACCCAACATGTCGCAACAAGCTAATAAAAAACAGAAAGGTAACTTTTGGCCTAGGAAGACTGTGATGTATCACTTCTATCCTCGTGGCAACAGAGATAATGCCAGATCCGAAGATGAGCAATCTCTTACCTCAGACTTGCCCGAGGATCACCTGGATAGTAGGCTCTCCAGCTCAAGTACTCCCGGCAGAAGTAAGGGGGACGCCCCTGCTCTACCGCTTGACTCCATACAGCACATGTTTGAGAACCAAAATCAGACCCTTACAAGGCGATTCGATAAGCTGGAGAGATCTTTTGAAGACCTAAGACGAGATATCTCTTCTATTAACGAGCATACTGATATAATTGAAAGGAAACAGGAGGACCTCATGGTGGACCATGCTAACTGGGTTGGGCAAACACAAAGCCTGACAGATTAAGTATCATCCTTGGAGGCAAAAGTGGCAGACCTGGAAGACAGATCCAGGCAAAATAACGTAAGGTTGAGGAGATCCCCGAGTTGGTTCTCCCACAAGATCTAGAGGAGTATGCTCTGTGCTTGTTCCAGTCAATCCTGGGCCCAGCCTCTGGCGACACTGGTAGAATAGACTGGATTCATAGAACAGCGAGATCTAGGAACCTCCCTCCTGGTAAGCCTAGAGACACCATAGCATGCTTACACTACTATTCCTACAAGGACAAACTGATGAGGGCTATGCTGCACTCCCCACAACTCAATGGGCAATTTAGAGAGGTTTCCCTGTTCCCGGACCTTTCCTCATATACCCTGGCACAGAGGAGGAGCTTCTCAGAGGTTACCAGAACCCTGAGAGGCAATCAGATCAGGTACAGATGGGGGTTCCCGACTAAAATGATAGTCACGAAAGATGGAGCACAACACACTATTCTGACACCCCGACAGGGGCAAGAACTTTTGAGGATGTGGCATCTGGACCATCAGGATCAGGTCCCCCCAGCCTCCCCAGGGACGCCCCTTGATGATCCTAATGTCCCTGCCCTCCCGCCTAGGGGGAATCCTGATCTAAGGGTAAACGCCCCAGAATAGAACCCGGGGGGCCCACTGCTAAATGCCTGACCCACGGACACCAATAGACGTATACCGTTGGGTTCACCATGGGGTTTTTGGGGATGGGGCAGCTAATGGGCTGGACATCCCATGGCTCCCCCTGTAAGTTAAAATGTTTACTGTGGTATTTGTGCACTTAACCTGAATGTTTAAATTTGCACTACAAATAAGGGAAGGATTTTAGGTACCCATCTGGCAATGGTGTGCAATTAGAGAAAGAACAGCCTTTTTGGCTGAAATAAGAGTCACAGGCCCCGTCAATTATGAGAGAAGAGATAGATTGCCATATGCGGACATCAGAAATTAAGGTCCACACTTATAAAAAGGTTAAAGCGTCCCCCTGTAAAATGTTTCACATGTGCACTTAACTTGACTGTTCATTTTCCCATTGCAGGTGGGGGGGGGGGGGGGGGGGCACATGTCCCCGTCTGGCAATCGAGTATTATTAGAAGATAAGCAGCCTTCTTGGCTGGACTAGAGGTCCCAGACCCCACTAGCCGTGAGACTGGGGTGCATTGCCAGACGGGGACATAATTAAGACATATTTACAAAAGAAGTTAAAGTGTTCTCATACATGTTTTGAATAAGAATGGGTCTAGCTCCCTTACTTTGCCTTTCCTTCCAGGTATTGCAGGGGGAGGTTTGTGTTCGCACCCGCTCATGATGGGATGATACTGTTAATTGATTGGCTAAACTGCATGTCTGTCAAAAGAACTGAAATAATGGGGCAGTCAGCAGAAGGTTAGATACAAGATAATAACACAAGTAAAATGTATATTAATATATAACTGTGTTTGTTGTTCAAAAATGAGTAATGTGTAATAAAGGGATTAGCTATATTTTCGAAAATTTAATTTCTGGGGTTGACTGTCCCTTGAACATATAATATCTAACACATCCCTATTTTACTAATGCATCTCCTAGCATTAATTTTCAGTTAACCTTTTAAAGCCGTTATGCCGTTCCATTCCGTCATAATTAGACTGGGCTTTAAAGCCGTTATGACGGAATGGAACGTCATAACTAACGGCTGTCCTGAAGCCTTCTGTGCTTCAGGGATTTAATCGCGGTCTGGAGGGCGTTCCTAGGATTGTAGGGACGCCCCCCAGATGCGATCCAATAATTGAAATCTCGCGATCGTATGCACGATCGCGTAGTTTCAATTTGTCTACATCGGAACAGTTGTTCCGATGTAGGCACTTTAACCCTGTCACGAAAGGGTTAAAGGGACATGAAACACTATAATCCAAAGATTTTCATTTATTGTTACAATGTATTTCAAATTGCAATGTCGTACATAATTGTGTAACCTTAAAATATTGTTTTCATGTCTATTTAAAACATGCGGCTTGCTAAATAGTTTAGTTATAAATCCTCTGCTTCTAATGAAATATCTGCTTATTTTCTATAATGTATTCTATTTTATAGATCACAGTATTTCTTTATCTATCATGACATTCCTAGATAGCAATATAGACACATACTAGTTTCTAAAATATAAATACGTTTCTTATTGATATGCCATCTCTGTAAAGTGTTATTTTTATGGAAATAGTATTCTCTCTATGGATCCTCTTTCTTATTTGGTATTTAATGTCCCTTTAAGTGATGCTGACCACAATTGTTAATGAATGGATTTAGATTTCTAAAGCGTTTTTGTCCTTTTTACATGAACAAGGACATATAATCTTATTAACAAACAATCTTATTGTAATGTTGACAGCACATGTCTTTCAATTTCAATTCTATCTTATTGTAGTAGTGTAACCAAATCAATCACTGTGTGTAATGCGCATATTTTAGATGAGGAATATCTTTATATAAATATTTTTACAAAATACTTCTCCTCCCATATATGGCTATAGGTAGGCTGACCATATTTCAACTTGAATAAGTGACACGTTTGATCAATACATGTGTCATTATTGTTATTCCAAAACAATCTAAACATATCTGAAAACATCAATATGTATTTCTCATGTGCATCTTTTAAATGTTAAAGATGTACACCATAGCTATAGTTAAAGGGACAGTCAAGTCCAAAAAGATGATTCATGATTTAAATAGGGCATGCGAGTTTAACCAACTTCCTAATTTGCTTTTATTCACCATTTAGCTTTGTTCTCTTGTTATTCTTATTTGAAAGGTAAACAGAGGAGGTTCATATGCTAAGTTCTTCGACCTTGAAGACTGCCTCTAATTTTTTTAAAATATTGACTACTATAAGGCATTAGTTCACGTTTCATATAGATAACATTGAGCTCATGCACGTAAAGTGAATAGGCTATACCAAAAAACGCTAATGAGTAGAATAGCCTATATCCAGAAGGTGAAGGGGAGATGTTATTCCCCTAGGGATATTGGAGAGTCCTTTGTGGACCACTATAGCAGACTTTATCAAATATCGTCCTCGGAACAACAGCAGATCCTACCTTAGGGAGGAAATAATAAGGGCCTTACAGGACCTTAATTTACCTAAAGTCTCCACTGAGGCAGAGGAATTACTGTCTGTCCCAATTAATATTGCAGAGGTAACTCAGGCGATCAAGGAGCTGAAGCTACATAAAGCCCCGGGGGCCGACGGCTTCACCTACATCTTTTGCAAGAAGCTCTCAGCAGAACTTGGTCCCACCTTGCTCTCTGTTTTTAATTCAGCTTTCCAGATGGAGCACTTCGCCAAAGAATATCTGGAGGCAGAGACTGTGACCTTCCCCAAACCGGGTAAAGACCCAAGCCGTTGCAAAAGCTATCGGCCCATATCTTTGATAAATGTGGATATATAGGATGAGCTGGGTTCTCCCCTCTTTGGTCCATTTGGACTAGGGGGGCTTCATCCATGGCCGGCAATGCTCCGACAACACGCGCAGATTACTGGACATATTTGCTAAATCTGCTTCCTTGGGGCTCCCACTAGTTGCCCTGTGTTTGACAGGGTACGGTGGGAGTATATGAAGGAGGTCTTAAGAGCCTTTGGGTTCCCAGTCCATCTTATCACAGCCATCATGGATCTGTACTCTAATCCCTCGGCTAGGGTTAGAGGGAAGGGATTCTGCTCCAAATCCTTTGTTATCATGAACGTGACCAGACAGGGGTGCCCGCTGTCCCCCCTCCTTTTTGTACTTATCATTGAGCCTTTGGCAGCCATGATCAGACAGTCGACCGAAGTACAAGGACTACTTATACATGACATTTTACAGAAGCTTGCATTATTTGCAGACAATCTTACCCTGTTTGTCAGGAAACCTGTGACTTCTCTACCGGCGGTATTCGAGATTTTTGGAAGGTTCGGTAATCTGTCTTACTATAAGCTTAATTATACAAAAATGGAGGCTTTGGCCCTAAACCTTCCCCCGGCGCAGCTCTCCCAACTCAAAGAGACTTACCCATTCAGTTGGTCTACAAACCAGCTGAAACACTTGGGGGTCATCCTCTCACCTGACCCTAAAAACGTGATTCACGCCAACTATGACCCACTTTTAAGAGAATTTGAGACTCTTACTGCTAAATGGTCCAGATTTGAGATTTCATGGATTGGGAGAATCCAGTCGTTAAAAATGATGTTACTACCTAAGGCCACATACCTTTTTCGGTGCATCCCACTGATGATTCCAAACTATACCTTGAATCACTTCCAATCTGTGATAAATAGGTTTATCTGGCAGGGCAAACCCCTGTGGATTAAGATGCAACAGCTGCAAAAACCTATACTAAATGGGGGTCTTGCAGCTCCTAATGTTCGTACCTACTATAAAGCCGCCATGCTCTCTCATATAGCGGCATGAGGGCAGCTTGAACAAGCAATACTCCCAGCAGGCTTACCCCTTGAGGACCTTATATGGGTCCCACAGCACGCCGATACACTTGTGTGCATGGACAACCCTGTTATTAAGGCCTGCATTAAAACATGGAGGGAGCTCTGGAATTTGGCACGGGTCGCACCACACCCATCCCCTGCCCATTCAGTCAAGGCGCTGTTGCTCTGCTTACCGGACTCACACCTTCTGGGGTGGTCCGTATGGGGCATAAAACATATCCAGGATCTATACACACTTGGTAACTCAGGCCTCTGGTCTGTCAACTGTGGATATTCCTAAGAAGCACCATTTTGAATACTTTAGATTAGTCTCTGATTTTGTCGTGGGGATTCCAGAAAGATAAACCTAGAAAAATGACCCAGTGGGAAAAAAGGTGGCTTGCTGGCAAGCCACTTCATAAAGCCCTGACAATTCACTATCAAGTACTACTGGATTCAGAAGGGTTTGTAAAGGTGTTCCATGTCCTGGAGTGGGAGAGAGAAATGGGGCGGGCACACACTGAATTAGAATGTAAAAAAAAACATACAATTTACAAGAGCAGCAATACATTATGTTACGCTATATGAATTGTTTATTAAGTTAGTGCTGCGCTGGCATAGGGTCCCAGTCCAATTGCACAAGATGTTCCCCCAAAAGTTGAATGAGTGCTGGAGGGGATGTGGCCAGAGGGGATCTCACTTTCACATTTGGTGGAGTTGTAGTAAATTAAGGGAGGTATGGGACCAGGTGGCGATGGGACTGGACCAAATGGGCTTAATCCACAAACTGACACCAGACACTGCCCTCTTTCATCTAGGGCTGGGGAAACTGACCCAACCGGAGAGAACGCTGTGCATTATCATCCTTCTGGCCACAAAGCTGGCCATAGTGAGAAGTTGGCTGGGAACTTCCCAGATTTCATTTCGAATGGTTAGGGATATCATTGAATATATTTGCACAATGGAAGAACACTCTTTAAAATCTATAGGTAAACTGGGATTACATAGCCAAGTCTGGGTGGCTTGCAAAGATTGGGCTAGAGCAGACAAATAGGGAACAATAGAGTATAGACATGGGTGCTGACAGCCAAAAGGTGTGGTTCACCTCTTAAGGCTCTCCGCACTTACTGAGCTGTTTCCTTCCCCCCCCCTTTTTTTTTTCTTCCCTGTCGCCTCAGCATACATTTCTTCTATCATTCAGAACTTCTTTATAATCACCTGGAGGTTATTGAGCTTAGTAATTAAAGCAACTCCTTATACCTCCCAGTGTTCTGAGGGGAGATTATGAACCAGGTGAACAATACTATTTCCTCTGTGTTAAAATATACTGTTCTATGTTATGCCGTGTATGCTGTGGACACATAAAGGCCTACTTATTCCTATTTAGAGTCTTTACACGAAAATTAGGTCTTATGATTACCACTTGTTAACCTGTTTTCTTTTGTACAAATTAGAATGTTTTTATATAAAAAGGAGGTGCCTCTTATGGCTTATTATATTTCCTATTATATAGAATCTAATGCTGTTTACGGTCTCTAGGACATGTCTTCTGTATTAGATATTTGAGACTTGATGTATGTTGATAGGCGTGTTGCCGTGACAATTATAAGATCTTGTTTTTGTATGTCATTGCTACCTCAATAAAAATTATTAAAAAATAAATAAATGACAAAAAATAAAAAAATCTCAAATTACAGAAAAAAATAAACGTAATTATCCAAAATAAAAAAAATTTAAACCTAAACTAATACCCCTATAAAAATCCCCCCCCAAATAAAAACACCCCTTAATCTAACACTAAACTTCCAATAGCCATTAAAAGGGCACTTTGTAGGACATTGTCCTAAAGCGATCAGCTCTTTTAACCAAAATAAAGTACCAATTACACCCTAAAAATAAAACCCCACACACACACACACAACCCCCAAAATAAAATAAAAAAGCCTAAAAAGAACTTAGCTACCCATTGCCCCTAAAGGGGTATTTGCACGGGCATTGCCCTTAAAAGGGCAATCAGCTCTTTTGCTGCCCATTAAAAAAAAGCCCTAATCTAAAAAAACAAAAAACACTAACACTAAACTACCAATAGCCCTTAAAAGGGCCTTTTGTAGGGTATTGCCCTAAAGCGATCAGCTCTTTTACCTAAATAAAGTACCATTTACCCCCTAAAAGGGAACCCACCCTACCCACACAACCCCCTAAAATAAAAAACCTAAGTCTAAAAAAGCCTAAGCTACCCATTGCCCCTAAAGGGGCATTTGCATGGGCATTGCTCTTTTGCTGCCCATTAAAATAAAAAAGCCCTAATCTAAAAAACAACAAAAAATTCTAACCCAAAATAGGCACTAACAGTTCCTGAAGTCTGACGGGGAAGGTCTTCTTCCAGGCGGCTCCAGCTTCATCTAGCGCGGACACATCTATCTTCTTCCTGGAGGTGTGGAGCGGTCTTCCCCGATGCGTGGATCCGAAGTGGTGGTCTTCAGCGGCGTGGAGGCTACTCTCCATGCGATCATCCGCCGCACACTGAAGATTGAATGCAAGGTACCCCATTTATATTGGCTGAAATTTTGAAAAAATCAGCTAATAGGATGAGAGCTACTGAAATCTTATTTGAACAGCTAATAGGATTTCAGAATCTCTAATACTATTGGCTGAATTCAAAATTTCAGCCAATAGGAATGCAAGGTAGATCAATTTAAAGGGACATTCAACACTGCCCACAACATTAATCTATGTTGAAAAAATAAAAATAAAGATCAAGCTGCACCGTGCCTTTCTCTTACTTCCTGCCTTCACTGTTGAATCCTCTACGATCACTTCCAAATTGTTGTCCTAATATGGCTGCTTAACTCCCCCCACCGTGATGTATAGAGCATCTTCTTCAAACTTGCTGCCAGTGATATCCCATCTCTCCTACTTCAATGCAAAGCGCATTCACGGCCGTTAGCGCATGCGCGATACACTAGGAACACTAAAAGTGGAACCATAATAAGCCAATTTGTTTCAGAGTACTATGCGTAATATAAGTGGAACGGAAACAAATTGGCTTATTATGGTTCCGCTTTTAGTGTTCCTAGTGTATCGCGCATGCGCTAACGGCCGTGAACGCGCTTGGATTGCAGTCCGAGGAATGGGCTATCATTGGCTGCTGGTTTGAAAAAGAAGGTGAATACGTCACGGTGGGGGGAGTTAAGCAGCCATATTAGGACAACAATTTGGAAGTGATCGTAGAGGATTCAACAGTGAAGGCAGGAAGTAAGAGAAAGGGGGCACGGTGCAGCTTGAGCTTTATTTTTAGTTTTTCAACATAGATTAATGTTGTGGGCAGTGTTTAATGTCCCTTTAAATGCGGTATCTTGCATTCAATTTTCAGTGTACAGTGGAGATCGTATAAAGAGGACCCTCCATGATGGATTTCTGCACGGCCACCGTTCCTGCTCCACAGCCACCTTTGCTCCATGCCGCCTACGCCATGGATTAAGATAGAAGATGTCCCCGCGCTGGATGAAGATGGATCCGCCTGGAAGAAGACCTTCACCGCCGGACTTCAGAAACTGAGTTCCTATTTCAGGGTTATACTTGGTTTACTGTTTTTTTGTTGTGTTTTTATTTTTTTAGATTAGGGCTTTTTTATTTTTTAATGGGCACTAAAGAGCTGGCTGCCCTTTTTAGGGCAATGCCCATACAAATGCCCCTTTAGGGGCAATGGGTAGCTTAGGGTTTTTTTAGACTTAGGTTTTTTTATTTTGGGGGGTTGGTTGGGTGGGGGTTTTACTGTTAGGGGGTAATTGGTCATTTTTTAGGTAAAAGAGCCATTTCATTGTTTAACCCTTCACTAGCTCAGAGAGCAGCACAGTGTGTGTTAACCCTTCACTAGCACAGAGAGCAGCACAGTGTGTATTAACCCTTCACTAGCACAGAGAGCAGCACAGTGTGTATTAACCCTTCACTAGCACAGAGAGCAGCACAGTGTGTATTAACCCTTCACTAGCACAGAGAGAAGCACAGTGTGTATTAACCCTTCACTAGCACATAGAGCAGCACAGTGTGTATTAACCCTTCACTAGCACAGAGAGCAGCACAGTGTGTATTAACCCTTCACTAGCACAGGGAGCAGCACAGTGTGTATTAACCCTTCACTAGCACAGTGTGTATTAACCCTTCACTAGCACAGAGAGCAGCAAAGTGTGTATTAACCCTTCACTAGCACAGAGAGCAGCACAATGTGTATTATCCCTTTACTGGGAGTATGAACAGGAGGAGTATGAACAGGAAGTGCAGAGAGGCAGGATTTTTGGCGTGGATCTTGCTTTTCTTCATACAAGATAGCATTTTGGCTGTAATCTTCCTGCGTTATGGTATAGAGTAGCGTCGTAAAAACAGCTTTAGCAGGTATGTGTTTCTCTTTTACTTATTTCATTCAATGTTGCATTTATGCCTTATAAGTATTTGGCTCTGTTCCTTAATTAGACACATAAAACACATATTACACTGCAGATATTAAATTGTGTGATGTATACGCTTTTCACTATTTTATGAAATTGATAATTATGCTTGATGTTTGGCATTATTTAGAATCTGAGATTTAGATGAATGATTTATTTGCTCATGTTGTGTATGGGTTGCCATGACAACGTAATGGTGCCTTTTTCACTAGGGGGTGGTGTTATGGTCTATTTAAACTGTATGATTCACTCGGTTGACTGAGGAAGGGTAGAGTATCCACAAAACATTACGCATATAAAACACAAAGAGTTAAACAGCACTTACTATCTCATTGCCTGACACAAGCAGATGAATAAGATGCATTAAAATAACACGATTTATAACAATTATAAACTTTTTAAGAAGACCAGAAAGTGACTAAAACGTTTATCACACAATACACACAGCCTGACTCACTCACCCAGCAGCAGCTGCACAGGAAGTAAATGGGAGGGGAACAAAGGTCAGTTCAATACTGAACTACATCTCCCAGAACACACGCAGAGAAGTCACATGTTAAGCAGCAGCCAATCAGACAAAAGAAAAAAATGAGAACACTTCAAAGGCAAATTGAATGCTTTTTAACATTAAATGCTGCAAATTCATAAAATTAGTGACTGAGCCCATTGTCACTGTCATATCCTCTACTAGTGCATTACAGCTACACTATATACATAAAGCTACACAATATATATTAGCACTTTCACTAGCACTGAGCACATTGTCACTGTCATATCCTCTACTAGTACATTACAGCTGCACTATATACATAAAGCTACACAATATATATTAGCACTTTCACTAGCACTGAGCACATTGTCACTGTCATATCCTCTACTAGTGCATTACAGCTACACTATATACATAAAGCTACACAATATATATTAGCACTTTCACTAGCACTGAGCCCATTGTCACTGTCATATCCTCTACTAGTGCATTACAGCTACACTATATACATAAAGCTACACAATATATATTAGCACTTTCACTAGCACTGAGCCCATTGTCACTGTCATATCCTCTACTAGTGCATTACAGCTACACTATATACATAAAGCTACACAATATATATTAGCACTTTCACTAGCACTGAGCACATTGTCACTGTCATATCCTCTACTAGTACATTACAGCTACACAATATATATTAGCACTTTCACTAGCACTGAGCACAATGTCACTGTCATATCCTCTACTAGTGCATTACAGCTACACTATATACATAAAGCTACACAATATATATTAGCACTTTCACTAGCACTGAGCACATTGTCACTGTCATATCCTCTACTAGTGCATTACAGCTACACTATATACATAAAGCTACACAATATATATTAGCACTTTCACTAGCACTGAGCACATTGTCACTGTCATATCCTCTACTAGTGCATTACAGCTACACTATATACATAAAGCTACACAATATATATTAGCACTTTCACTAGCACTGAGCACATTGTCACTGTCATATCCTCTACTAGTGCATTACAGCTACACTATATACATAAAGCTACACAATATATATTAGCACTTTCACTAGCACTGAGCACATTGTCACTGTCATATCCTCTACTAGTGCATTACAGCTACACTATATACATAAAGCTACACAATATATATTAGCACTTTCACTAGCACTGAGCACATTGTCACTGTCATATCCTCTACTAGTGCATTACAGCTACACTATATACATAAAGCTACACAATATATATTAGCACTTTCACTAGCACTGAGCACATTGTCACTGTCATATCCTCTACTAGTGCATTACAGCTACACTATATTCATAAAGCTATACAATATATATTAGCACTTTCACTGGCACTGAGCCCATTGTCACTGTCATATCCTCTACTAGTGCATTACAGTTACACTACAGGGAGTGCAGAATTATTCGGCAAATGAGTATTTTGACCACATCATCCTCTTTATGCATGTTGTCTTACTCCAAGCTGTATAGGCTCGAAAGCCTACTACCAATTAAGCATATTAGGTGATGTGCATCTCTGTAATGAGAAGGGGTGTGGTCTAATGACATCAACACCCTATATCAGGTGTGCATAATTATTAGGCAACTTCCTTTCCTTTGGCAAAATGGGTCAAAAGAAGGACTTGACAGGCTCAGAAAAGTCAAAAATAGTGAGATATCTTGCAGAGGGATGCAGCACTCTTAAAATTGCAAAGCTTCTGAAGCGTGATCATCGAACAATCAAGCGTTTCATTCAAAATAGTCAACAGGGTCGCAAGAAGCGTGTGGAAAAACCAAGGCGCAAAATAACTGCCCATGAACTGAGAAAAGTCAAGCGTGCAGCTGCCAAGATGCCACTTGCCACCAGTTTGGCCATATCTCAGAGCTGCAACATCACTGGAGTGCCCAAAAGCACAAGGTGTGCAATACTCAGAGACATGGCCAAGGTAAGAAAGGCTGAAAGACGACCACCACTGAACAAGACACACAAGCTGAAACATCAAGACTGGGCCAAGAAATATCTCAAGACTGATTTTTCTAAGGTTTTATGGACTGATGAAATGAGAGTGAGTCTTGATGGGCCAGATGGATGGGCCCGTGGCTGGATTGGTAAAAGGCAGAGTCCGACTCAGACGCTAGAAAGGTGGAGGTGGAGTACTGGTTTGGGCTGGTATCATCAAAGATGAGCTTGTGGGGCCTTTTCGGGTTGAGTATGGAGTCAAGCTCAACTCCCAGTCCTACTGCCAGTTTCTGGAAGACACCTTCTTCAAGCAGTGGTACAGGAAGAAGTCTGCATCCTTCAAGAAAAACATGATTTTCATGCAGGACAATGCTCCATCACACGCGTCCAAGTACTCCACAGCGTGGCTGGCAAGAAAGGGTATAAAAGAAGAAAATCTAATGACATGGCCTCCTTGTTCACCTGATCTGAACCCCATTGAGAACCTGTGGTCAATCATCAAATTTGAGATTTACAAGGAGGGAAAACAGTACATCTCTCTGAACAGTGTCTGGGAGGCTGTGGTTGCTGCTGCACGCAATGTTGATGGTGAACAGATCAAAACACTGACAGAATCCATGGATGGCAGGCTTTTGAGTGTCCTTGCAAAGAAAGGTGGCTATATTGGTCACTGATTTGTTTTTGTTTTGTTTTTGAATGTCAGAAATGTATATTTGTGAATGTTGAGATGTTATATTGGTTTCACTGGTAAAAATAAATAATTGAAATGGGTATATATTTGTTTTTTGTTAATTTGCCTAATAATTATGCACAGTAATAGTCACCTGCACACACAGATATCCCCCTAAAATAGCTATAACTAAAAACAAACTAAAAACTACTTCCAAAACTATTCAGCTTTGATATTAATGAGTTTTTTGGGTTCATTGAGAACATGGTTGTTGTTCAATAATAAAATTAATCCTCAAAAATACAACTTGCCTAATAATTCTGCACTCCCTGTATATACATAAAGCTACACAATATATATTAGCACTTTCACTGGCACTGAGCACATTGTCACTGTCATATCCTCTACTAGTGCATTACAGCTACACTATATACATAAAGCTACACAATATATATTAGCACTTTCACTAGCACTGAGCCCATTGTCACTGTCATATCCTCTACTATTGCATTACAGCTACACTATATACATAAAGCAACACAATATATATTAGCACTTTCACTAGCACTGAGCCCATTGTCACTGTCATATCCTCTACTAGTGCATTACAGCTACACTATATACATAAAGCTACACAATATATATTAGCACTTTCACTAGCACTGAGAAGAGCTGCACTTCGTATTAACCCCTTCACTGGCACAGAGAGCAGCACAGTGTGTATTAACCCCTTCACTAGCACAGAGAGCAGCACAGTGTGTATTAACCCATCACTAGCACAGAGAGCAGCATAGTGTGTATTAACCCTTCACTAGCACAGAGAGCAGCATAGTGTGTATTAACCCTTCACTGGCACAGAGAGCAGCACAGTGTGTATTAACCCCTTCACTAGCACATAGAGCAGCACAGTGTGTATTAACCCTTCATTGGCACAGAGAGCAGCACAGTGTGTATTAACCCTTCACTAGCACAGAGAGCAGCACAGTGTGTATTAACCCTTCACTAGCACAGAGAGCAGCACAGTGTGTATTAACCCTTCACTAGCACAGAGAGCAGCACAATGTGTATTAACCCTTCACTAGCACAGAGAGCTGCACAGTGTGTATTAACCCTTCACTAGCACAGAGAGCTGCACAGTGTGTATTAACCCTTCACTAGCACAGAGAGCAACACAGTATGTATTAACCCTTCACTAGCACAGAAAGCAGCACAGTGTGTATTAACCCTTCAATGGCACATAGAGCAGTACAGTGTGTATTATCCCTTCACTGGCACAGAGAGCAATACAGTGTGTATTAACCCCCTCACTGGCACAGAGAGCAGCACAGTGTGCATTAACCCTTCACTAGCACAGAGAGCAGTACAGTGTGTATTAACCCCCTCACTGGCACAGAGAGCAGCACAGTGTGCATTAACCCTTCACTAGCACAGAGAGCAGCACAGTATGTATTAACCCTTCACTAGCACAGAGAGCAGCACAGTGTGTATTAACCCTTCATTAGCACAGTGTATATTAACCCTTCATTAGCACAGAGAGCAGTACAGTGTGTATTAACCCTTCACTAGCACAGAGAGTAGTATAGTGTGTATTAACCCTTCACTAGCAGAGAGCAGCACAGTGTGTATTAACCCCTTCACTAGCACAGAGAGCCACACAGTGTGTATTAACCTTTCACTAGCACAGAGAGCAGCACAGTGTGTATTAACCCTTCACTAGCACAGAGAGCTGCACAGTGTGTATTAACCCTTCACTAGCACAGAGAGCTGCACAGTGTGTATTAACCCTTCACTAGTACAAAGAGCTGCACAGTGTGTATTAACCCTTCACTAGCACAGAGAGCAGTACATTGTGTATTAACCCTTCACTAGCACAGAGAGCAGCACATTGTGTATTAACCCTTCACTAGCACAGAGAGCAGCACAGTGTGTATTAACCCTTCACTAGCACAGAAAGCACACAGTGTGTATAAGCCCTTCACTAGCACAGAGAGCTGCACTTTGTGTATTAACCCAATCACTAGCACAGAGAGCAGCACAGTGTGTATTAACCCTTCACTAGCACAGAGAGAAGCACATTGTGTATTAGCCCTTCACTAGCACAGAGAGCAGCACAGTGTGTATTAACCCTTCACTAGCACAGAGAGCAGCACAGTGTGTATTACCTCTTCACTAGCACAGATAGCAGCACAGTGTGTATTAACTCTTTACTAGCACAGAGAGCAGCACAGTGTGTATTAACCCTTTACTAGCAAAGAGAACAGCAGTGTGTGTATTAACCCTTCCCTAGCACAGAGAGCAGCACAGTGTGTATTAACCCTGCACTAGCACAAATACCAGCATATTGTGTATTAACCCTTCACTAGCACAGAGAGCAGCACAGTGTGTATTAACCCTTCACTGGCACAGAGAGCAGCACAGTGTGTATTAACCCTTCACTAGCACAGAGAGCAGCACAGTGTGTATTAACCCTTCACTAGCACATAGAGCAGCACAGTGTGTATTAACCCTTCACTAGCACAGAGAGCTGCACAGTATGTATTAACCCTTTACTAGCGCAGAGAGCAGCACAGCGTGTATTAACCCTTCACTAGCACAGAGAGCAGTACAGTGTGTTTTAACGCTTCACTAGCACAGAGAGCAGCACAGTGTGTATTAACCCTTCACTAGCACAGAGAGCAGCACAGTGCATATTAACCCTTCACTAGCACAGAGAGCAGCACAGTGTGTATTAGCCCTTCACTAGCAAAGAGAGCAGCACATACTGCATTAACCCTTCACTAGCACAGAGAGCTGCACAGTGTGTATTAACCCTTCACTAGCACAGAGAGCAGCAAAGAGTGCATTAACCCTTCACTAGCACAGAGCAGCACAGTGTGTATTAACCCTTCACTAGCACAGAGAGAACCACAGTGAGTATTAACCCTTCACTAGCACAGAGAGCAGTACAGTGTGTGTGTTTGACCTTCGGCAGCACAGAGACCAGCACAGTGTGTATTAACCCTTCACTAGTACAGAGAGCACCACAGAGTGTATTAACCCTTCACTAGTACAGAGAGCTGCACAGTGTCTATTAACCCTTCACTAGCACAGATAGCTGCACAGTGTGTATTAACCCTTCACTAGCACAGAGAGCAGCACAGTGTGTATTAACCCTTCACTAGCACAGATACCAGCACAGTGTGTATTAACCCTTCACTAGCACAGAGAGCAGCACAGTGTGTATTAACTCTTCTCTAGCACAGAGAGAAGCACAGTGTGTATTAACCCTTCACTAGCACAGAGAGCTGCATAGTGTGTATTAACCCTTCACTAGCACAGAGAGCAGCACAGTGTGTATTAACCCTTCACTGGCATAGAGCAGTACAGTGTGTATTAACCCTTCACTTGCACAGAGAGCAGCACAGTGTGTATTAACCCTTCACTTGCACAGAGAGCAGCACAGTGTGTATTAACCCCTTCACTAGCACAGAGAGCAGCACAGTGAGTATTAACCCTTCACTAGCACAGTGTGTATAAGCCCTTCACTAGCACAGAGAGCTGCACTGTGTGTATTAACCCAATCACTAGCACAGAGAGCAGCACAGTGTGTATTAACCCTTCACTAGCACAGAGAGAAGCACATTGTGTATTAGCCCTTCACTAGCACAGAGAGCAGCACAGTGTGTATTAACCCTTCACTAGCACAGAGAGCAGCACAGTGTGTATTAACCCTTCACTAGCACAGAGAGCTGCACAGTGTGTATTAACCCTTCACTAGCACAGAGAGCTGCACAGTGTGTATTAACTCTTCACTAGCACAGATAGCAGCACAGTGTGTATTAACTCTTTACAGTGTGTATTAACCCTTCACTAGCACAGAGAGCTGCAGTGTGTATTAACCCTTCACTAGCACAGAGAGCAGCACAGTGTGTATTAACCCTTCACTAGCACAGAGAGCAGCACAGTGTGTATTAACTCTTCTCTAGCACAGAGAGAAGCACAGTGTGTATTAACCCTTCACTAGCACAGAGAGCTGCATAGTGTGTATTAACCCTTCACTAGCACAGAGAGCAGCACAGTGTGTATTAACCCTTCACTGGCATAGAGCAGTACAGTGTGTATTAACCCTTCACTTGCACAGAGAGCAGCACAGTGTGTATTAACCCTTCACTTGCACAGAGAGCAGCACAGTGTGTATTAACCCTTCACTAGCACAGAGAGCAGCACAGTGTGTATTAACCCCTTCACTAGCACAGAGAGCAGCACAGTGAGTATTAACCCTTCACTAGCACAGTGAGTATTAACCCTTTACTAGAAAAGAGAGCAGCACAGTGTATTAACCCTTCACTAACACAAAGAGTTGTACAGCACTTAGTATCCCATTGCCTTGGCACAAGCAGATGCATAAAATGCATTAAAAAAAAACAACATTTATAACAATTATAAAACTATTTAAGAAGACCAGAAAGTGACTAATACTTTTTATCACACAATACACACAGCCTGACTCACTCACTGAGTAACAGCTGCACAGGAATTAAATGGGAGGAGAACAAAGGTCAGTTCAATACTGAACTACATCTCCCAGAATACACACTGATAAGTCACATGTTAACCAGCAGCCAATCAGACAAAATAAAAAATGCAACCACTTCAAAGACAAATTGGATCTGCTTTTTAACATGTTTAAATGCTGCAAATAATAAAATTAGTAACTGAGCACATTGTCACTGTCATATCCTCTAATAGTACATTACAGCTACACTTAGGGCTGCCACTTTTGCCCAAAAAATCCTGGACACTTTTTAAGTGGGCGTGGAGAGGGCATGGTTTAGGGGCATGGTTTGAGGCATGGCTTGGGGCGTGGCTTGCTGAGGCCTCAAATTCATTATGAAATGTATTTATATATATATATATATATATATATATATATATATATATATATATATATATATATATATATATATATATATATATATATATATATATATATATATAATAGAAAGGAAATCCAGGGTCAAAAACGAACAACACTCAGCACCTGTTGCTTCCAGCTGACATGTTTCGGTGTGATACCGTAATCATAGCTGATGGAATGCACAGGTGCTGCTTCATTTAAAAGCACTATACAGTTCTGATTGGTTAATAACAAAAACAAAACTCCGTGTGAGTGTGCAGATTAGTAGTAGTGTAAAAAATTAACCATTTACATGCCTTAAGTGTAAAACTTCTATATTATGTATGAAAGAGAACATCATATCTAATATTTAAAGCTTAAATATTAAAGCTTGAACATTCTTTGAGATTTAACCTGCAATGATGGAAAACACATTTTGTATCCATTACTTATATAGTAAATTGGTATATATTAGCAGGTACCTCTAGTCCTATGTTACAAAATAAAGGATAAGAGGAGAACAAGAAAATGGAAAATACGTTGAACATTATTTAAGCAAAATAGCGTATACATGGAATAGCATTAGAAAACTAATGTACTATGTTATATCCTCAGATAGACAATTAAGTAAAACATTTTTACTGGTCAATAAAGAAAAAACTGTTGCAACACATATATATACAATAAACCTTCTCTGGATACAGTAAAAATTAGTGTGTAAGGCTAACAGTAATGATCAATATTTATGACCATCCTCATAGAGATAATAACGCTATTTAAGCTTGTTTTTATAACAGAAATGAAAAAATGAAGGGCTCAAATAGATAGCTGTGATGTATAGGTTGTATTGAAATACTCTGTAACCTACTACTTCCAATAATTAATCAGATCATATTCTGAATTAAGTCCCTTAGGGACACGAGTCTGTAACTTAAAAATCCAGAACATCTCCCTTTTACCTAAAATGTGGGATCTGTCTCCTCCACGCAAGGGAGTAGTAACCCTTTCAATAGCCTGCCACCTCAGTGTTGCACTGCTCTTATTATGTACAAGTTTAAAGTGTTTGACTAGTGGGGTACTAGCTTCGCCAATTTTAATGGTAGAAAGGTGGTTGCGAATCCTGGTATTGACCTCAGTACTAGTGAGCCCTACGTACTGTAAATGACATTCAATGCGTGTGAGTAAGTATATAACATAGGAGGATGTACAGTTGAGGCATGCCTGGATTTTAAATTCCTCACCTGTGACTGTTGAGTGAAATTTATCCAAAATAATGGCAAGATCACACGGTTTGCACCTAGATTTGCCACATCTGTACATCCCCCTATGTTTCAACCATGATCCTTGTGGTTTCTCAGAGCAGGGTGGTAGCTCTGATGGTGAAAGGATATTTCCTAACGTCTTACTCCTTCTAAATGAACAGCGTAAACCTTTCTCAACTGTACTTATTAGTTTGTCATCAGCTGCCAACATTCTAAAGTGTTTATTGACTATATTGCAAATTTCTTTGTACTCTATACTATAGTCAGTAACAAAGGTAACTTTATTGTCTGTCCTTGTAACCTGTGTCTTATTCAGGGTTCTAGATCCTTTGAGAAGGGTCTCCCTATCTACTCTGTCCACTTGTACATGTGCCTGTTTGATGACGTGTTTAGGGTATCCTCTATCACCAAGTCTTTTTTCAAGTTCCATTCTCTGTTTTTGAAAAGTTGACTCTTCACTGCAATTTCGTTTGAGCCTAATCATTTCCCCTTTTGCTACTGCTAATGGTACATGCTTAGGGTGACAACTCCTAGCATGGAGCAGGGTATTCCTTGTGATTGGCTTTCTAAACGTGCTGCTGTGAATTTTACCCGACCTGTCAGCCTTAAGAGTGAGATCCAAAAAATTGATCTCAGTGTGGTGGTGTTCAAATGTAAATTTTAGACCTACATTGTTATTATTAAGTCTATTGACAAAGTCAAGAAGGTCTGTGGTTGGTCCACACCACACAAAAAGGAGATCATCGATATACCGCCTGTAAAAGGATATCCGATCTCTGTGGGGGTTCAGTTCTCCAAAGATGTGGGACATCTCCCACCAACCCATGAGGAGGTTGGCATATGAGGGCGCAAATTTGGCCCCCATAGCTGTCCCACATCTTTGGAGATAGAAAGATTCCCCAAACCGAAAATAATTGTGTGTTAACATAAAATGCGTGGCCCTTAGTATGTATTCAATGAAGGGTCCGTCAAAAGATGAAAAGTTTTCTAGAAAATATCTGATGGCCTCCAAACCCTTTTCATGTGGGATTGAGGAGTAAAGGGCGACCACATCCACGGTCAACCAAATGTGCACCCTAGAGTCCCATACAAAATCTTGAAGTAAATTCAAAAGATCTTTGGTATCTCTCAAATAGCTCTGCAAGCTTTTTACAAAGGGAAAGAGTAAAGCATCTAGCCATTGGGATAGATGTTCAAAGATAGACCCAATTCCGCTTATAATGGGTCTACCCTTTACCTCAGTCAATGTTTTGTCTACTTTTGGAAGGTGGTGGAAGATGGGCACTACTGGGCATTCGACATACAAATACTCAAAAGTTGCAAAATCAAAGTGCCCATCCTCCAAACCATCATCCAAAAGTCTTCGCAAATCCCTTTGAAAACTGGTTGTTGGATCTCTATCCAATTCAAGGTAATTGTCTGTGTCATGTAACTGTCTGTGTGCTTCATAGATATAGGCTTCCCTATCTAGAACAACTACCGCACCTCCCTTATCAGCTGTGCGTATCACTATGTTGTTATTCTTCTGTAAATCAGTGATGGCTTTTGTTTCCCTGACTGTAAGGTTAGATTTAGTCCTAAGATCCCCACTGGTCTCAGTTTTGGAGGCGAGTAGATTCACTAGTTCACTAGTCACATATTTAGTGTGTGAGTTCTTACTATCTTTAATGTTCTGGGGTGCAGGCTTAATGGGTTTGTTGGGTACCGGTATTTGTATGTTAGCCTGTTTGCCTTTAGTCTTAAGTATACCTTTTGGTGTAGCCACTGCATTCTCTCTTCCTGATGTGCCTGCATCTTCCCCTGAGTCTGGCTCACTATCAGTGTACTGTAACTGTCCCACCTGTGTAGAGTCAGTGTTTTTTTGTTGTTGATGATTGCCCCCTCTGCCTCTATTTCTATTTCTACTTCTAGATCTACCTCTTCTATTGCTAGACCTCCTGGGATTGGTGTTGTTGTGACTCCAAATATAAACAGATTGATTATCATAGTCTGACTGGTCACGAAGATACTTAGAGTGCTTCGTGTTGAGAATAAGGTTTTTGGACTCAATCAGTGTAGCCCTAAGAATACCATCAAACTTTAAGTAATCTAAATCCTGTTTTTTGTCATTCAATACTTGTTGTAGTGTGTCAATTTCTGTTCTAATATTAGTTAGTAATTTCATTTTATACAAAATCAACAGATTCATCAACCTAAAGGAGCATTCTGTCAAAACAGCATTCCATGTGTTAATAAATTCACTGTCAGTGACTTCAAAGGTGGGAAATTTAGCAATCCTCAGTCCCCTTGGTACAATATTTAACTTGATATATTTTTCGAATGTCCACACATAGAATTGTAACCTGTGTTCTTTAACTAATAGAATCTCCATTTTATCAAAAAGTTCACTTAGTGAAAGGGTGGTAATATCTGCATAAAAAATAGAGTCCAGTTCCTGATCTCCATATCCTCTTTCATCCACTGGTAGTAATGAGTAATAATTAACCATAGACCCCTCCATGGTAAGTAAGGCTCAAAAATGCACTAAACTAATATGCTGCCAGAAGCATAGAAAGTATTCAATTAGCTAGAGTTAGTTTAGTAAAGTGCACTATTTAGAAAGCTCCCAGTATGGGAATGAATTTCAACTCTCCCTTGCAAACTTGCAACCTTTGCCCAAATCAAGGTAATAGACAGTCCGTGGAAAAAACTGAGTACGAAGGTCAAATGCATGCACACTCTTGCCCAGGACTCTTCAGACAAAACAAAACAACAGCAAAATGGAATATACCATGTGAGATTTAACTTTGCCACAAAAGAATCGTTGGCTATACTCACTCCTTCAGATGCGGTGCTGCGTTGTCACTATCCGTCCTGCTCCGTGTGCTGCAAATAAAACTTCTAAGCTCACCGCTTATTGTAGAATCCTCAATACTGTGCCGGTTCGGTGTGTTCCGCTGTTCACACTGTGAACGTCCGATGACGTGTACACAGCCAGCCACGTGATATGCGGTGTCCAATCAGAGTGTCCCTTGCCTAGTCATCATGTAAATACGTGTAGACGTGACCAGGGCTCAAAGGGGCAGGCAAATCCAAAAAAATCGGCCTGCTAAGAGAGAGGCTTCCGAGCCTAAAGACCCCAGATACTGGCGAAATGTAGAAATAATAGAAAGGAAATCCAGGGTCAAAAATTGATGAAATAAAATCCAAACTTTATTGAAGTCCACATATGGATAAAAACCATGGGGGTCAAAAACGAACAACACTCAGCACCTGTTGCTTCCAGCTGACATGTTTCCAAATACCTTATTCTCAACACGAAGCACTCTAAGTATCTTCGTGACCAGTCAGACTATGATAATCAATCTGTTTATATTTGGAGTCACAACAACACCAATCCCAGGAGGTCTAGCAATAGAAGAGGTAGATCTAGAAGTAGAAGTAGAAATAGAAATAGAGGCAGAGGGGGCAATCATCAACAACAAAAAAACACTGACTCTACACAGGTGGGGCAGTTACAGTACACTGATAGTGAGCCAGACTCAGGGGAAGATGCAGGCACATCAGGAAGAGAGAATGCAGTGGCTACACCAAAAGGTATACTTAAGACTAAAGGCAAACAGGTTAACATACAAATACCGGTACCCAACAAACCCATTAAGCCTGCACCCCAGAACATTAAAGATAGTAAGAACTCACACACTAAATATGTGACTAGTGAACATCAGTCTTCCCACCAAGCAATCTCAAACACAGGAGAGGATAGAAGAGTCTTTGAACAGGTTTTTTACCAGTCCAGGGACAAAACGGGGATAGGCCAGGCCAAGCAGGACAGGTATACCCTAAGGGTCAAACCAAATACCAATGATGAATGCCAATGATAATAAATATAATGTTATCAATTTATCCACTATACCACTCTCTGATGTACAACTTAGAGTTTTAAGTTATGGAATGTCCTTTGCCCCAACATGTAACTTTGATCTTTTCAGAACAATGTTGGATGTGAACAAGCTTATTAGAAATTTAACCCTGAAAAAACATTTTCAGGGAGAAATAACTATGGCACAGGACCATCCAGAGTTTCACACACAACAGGCTTCAGAAAATTTGAAATTTGCTGACTTTTCTGAGGCATGTGATGTTATTTCACTTCAACAACTGGGAAGACAAGGGGAAACCCTAGATCCTTCTAATATGATATCAAGCTTCAGTGGTTTTAAAAAACCATCAGAGTTTTACCCGATACAATCTAGAGGTACCACACTTGAAACTTTTTTCAAAAGAGTAGAGAACGATTTGACTCTACTCGCCTCCAAAACTGAGACCAGTGGGGATCTTAGGACTAAATCTAACCTTACAGTCAGGGAAAAAAAAGCCATCACTGATTTACAGAAGAATAACAACATAGTGATACGCACAGCTGATAAGGGAGGTGCGGTAGTTGTTCTAGATAGGGAAGCCTATATCTATGAAGCACACAGACAGTTACATGACACAGACAATTACCTTGAATTGGATAGAGATCCAACAACCAGTTTTCAAAGGGATTTGCGAAGACTTTTGGATGATGGTTTGGAGGATGGGCACTTTGATTTTGCAACTTTTGAGTATTTGTATGTCGAATGCCCAGTAGTGCCCATCTTCCACCACCTTCCAAAAGTCCACAAAACATTGACTGAGGTAAAGGGTAGACCCATTATAAGCGGAATTGGGTCTATCTTTGAACATCTATCCCAATGGCTAGATGCTTTACTCTTTCCCTTTGTAAAAAGCTTGCAGAGCTATTTGAGAGATACCAAAGATCTTTTGAATTTACTTCAAGATTTTGTATGGGACTCTAGGGTGCACATTTGGTTGACCGTGGATGTGGTCGCCCTTTACTCCTCAATCCCACATGAAAAGGGTTTGGAGGCCATCAGATATTTTCTAGAAAACTTTTCATCTTTTGACGGACCCTTCATTGAATACATACTAAGGGCCACACATTTTATGTTAACACACAATTATTTTCGGTTTGGGGAATCTTTCTATCTCCAAAGATGTGGGACAGCTATGGGGGCCAAATTTGCGCCCTCATATGCCAACCTCCTCATGGGTTGGTGGGAGATGTCCCACATCTTTGGAGAACTGAACCCCCACAGAGATCGGATATCCTTTTACAGGCGGTATATCGATGATCTCCTTTTTGTGTGGTGTGGACCAACCACAGACCTTCTTGACTTTGTCAATAGACTTAATAATAACAATGTAGGTCTAAAATTTACATTTGAACACCACCACACTGAGATCAATTTTTTGGATCTCACTCTTAAGGCTGACAGGTCGGGTAAAATTCACAGCAGCACGTTTAGAAAGCCAATCACAAGGAATACCCTGCTCCATGCTAGGAGTTGTCACCCTAAGCATGTACCATTAGCAGTAGCAAAAGGGGAAATGATTAGGCTCAAACGAAATTGCAGTGAAGAGTCAACTTTTCAAAAACAGAGAATGGAACTTGAAAAAAGACTTGGTGATAGAGGATACCCTAAACACGTCATCAAACAGGCACATGTACAAGTGGACAGAGTAGATAGGGAGACCCTTCTCAAAGGATCTAGAACCCTGAATAAGACACAGGTTACAAGGACAGACAATAAAGTTACCTTTGTTACTGACTATAGTATAGAGTACAAAGAAATTTGCAATATAGTCAATAAACACTTTAGAATGTTGGCAGCTGATGACAAACTAATAAGTACAGTTGAGAAAGGTTTACGCTGTTCATTTAGAAGGAGTAAGACGTTAGGAAATATCCTTTCACCATCAGAGCTACCACCCTGCTCTGAGAAACCACAAGGATCATGGTTGAAACATAGGGGGATGTACAGATGTGGCAAATCTAGGTGCAAACCGTGTGATCTTGCCATTAATTCGGATAAATTTCACTCAACAGTCACAGGTGAGGAATTTAAAATCCAGGCATGCCTCAACTGTACATCCTCCTATGTTATATACTTACTCACATGCATTGAATGTCATTTACAGTACGTAGGGCTCACTAGTACTGAGGTCAATACCAGGATTCGCAACCACCTTTCTACCATTAAAATTGGAGAAGCTAGTACCCCACTAGTCAAACACTTTAAACTTGTACATAATAAGAGCAGTGCAACACTGAGGTGGCAGGCTATTGAAAGGGTTACTACTCCCTTGCGTGGAGGAGACAGATCCCACATTTTAGGTAAAAGGGAGATGTTCTGGATTTTTAAGTTACAGACTCGTGTCCCTAAGGGACTTAATTCAGAATATGATCTGATTAATTATTGGAAGTAGTAGGTTACAGAGTATTTCAATATAACCTATACATCACAGCTATCTATTTGAGCCCTTCATTTTTTCATTTCTGTTATAAAAACAAGCTTAAATAGCGTTATTTTCTCTATGAGGATGGTCATAAATATTGATCATTACTGTTAGCCTTACACACTAATTTTTACTGTATCCAGAGAAGGTTTATTGTATCTATATGTGTTGCAACAGTTTTTTCTTTATTGACCAGTAAAAATGTTTTACTTAATTGTCTATCTGAGGATATAACATAGTACATTAGTTTTCTAATGCTATTCCATGTATACGCTATTTTGCTTAAATAATGTTCAACGTATTTTCCATTTTCTTGTTCTCCTCTTATCCTTTATTTTGTAACATAGGACTAGAGGTACCTGCTAATATATACCAATTTACTATATAAGTAATGGATACAAAATGTGTTTTCCATCATTGCAGGTTAAATCTCAAAGAATGTTCAAGCTTTAATATTTAAGCTTTAAATATTAGATATGATGTTCTCTTTCATACATAATATAGAAGTTTTACACTTAAGGTATGTAAATGGTTAATTTTTTACACTACTACTAATCTGCACACTCACACGGAGTTTTGTTTTTGTTATTAACCAATCAGAACTGTATAGTGCTTTTAAATGAAGCAGCACCTGTGCATTCCATCAGCTATGATTACAGTATCACACCGAAACATGTCAGCTGGAAGCAACAGGTGCTGAGTGTTGTTCGTTTTTGACCCCCATGGTTTTTATCCATATGTGGACTTCAATAAAGTTTGGATTTTATTTCATCAATTTTTGACCCTGGATTTCCTTTCTATTATTTCTACATTTCGCCAGTATCTGGGGTCTTTAGGCTCGGAAGCCTCTCTCTTAGCAGGCCGATTTTTTTGGATTTGCCTGCCCCTTTGAGCCCTGGTCACGTCTACACGTATTTACCTGATGACAAGGCAAGGGACACTCTGATTGGACACCGCATATCACGTGGCTGGCTGTGTACACGTCATCGGACGTTCACAGTGTGAACAGCGGAACACAACAAACCGGCACAGTATTGAGGATTCTACAATAAGCGGTGAGCTTAGAAGTTTTATTTGCAGCACACGGAGCAGGACGGATAGTGACAACGCAGCACCGCATCTGAAGGAGTGAGTATAGCCAACGATTCTTTTGTGGCAAAGTTAAATCTCACATGGTATATTCCATTTTGCTGTTGTTTTGTTTTGTCTGAAGAGTCCTGGGCAAGAGTGTGCATGCATTTGACCTTCGTACTCAGTTTTTTCCACGGACTGTCTATTACCTTGATTTGGGCAAAGGTTGCAAGTTTGCAAGGGAGAGTTGAAATTCATTCCCATACTGGGAGCTTTCTAAATAGTGCACTTTACTAAACTAACTCTAGCTAATTGTATATATATATATATATATATATATATACACATACAAACAAACAAAGAGGTATCAGCGCACATCCATTTTACAAAGCACAACATATTTTTTACTGCTGCAAAAAATTGCCTGCAAATACATCAAGAGACGACTATTCTTTTTTAAATAATATTGGGAACTTAGTCACACAATATGGCCATATTTTGCTTAGCCAGTCACCACTTACAAGGTGCCCCAATTCGACTGGTCCTACTCTACAGTCCTTTTGCCACAGAGGGTTGAAACATTCCTGCTTTTACTCTTCATAATAGAATGAGACTCCCTGGCTTTTTATTCACAACTCTATTACACTGTTATGAGCACACCTGAACTTGGGTGGGGTGCTTAAACTAATGGGAGAGGGTCAGTCTCCCTGGTAATGTTAAATACAAATACAAAATTTGGTTTTTTAGCACACCTTACAAAAAGTTTAAATCCACATCTGGGAGTGCTGCCAATATGACCCAGTAATTAAACAAACAAAGAGGTATCAGTGCACATCCATTTTCCAAAGCACAACATATTTTTTGAACTGCTGCAAAAAATTGCCTGCAAATACATCAAGAGACAATTATTCTTTTTTAAATAATATTGGGAACTTAGTCACACAATATGGCCATATTTTGCTTAGCCAGTCACCACTTACAAGGTGCTCCAATTAGACTGGTCCTAACACTACTTTGCCACAGAGGGCTGAAACATTCCTGCTTTTACTCTTCATAATAGAATGAGACTCTCTGGCTTTTTATTAACAACTCTATTACACTGTTATGAGCACACCTGAACTTGGGTGGGGTGCTTTAAAGGACTGTAGTATAGGACCAGTCGAATTGGGGCACCTTGTAAGTGGTGACTGGCTAAGCAAAATATGGTCATATTGTGTGACTAAGTTCCCAATATTATTTAAAAAAGAATAGTTGTCTCTTGATGTATTTGCAGGCAATTTTTTGCAGCAGTTCAAAAAATATGTTGTGCTTTGGAAAATGGATGTGCGCCGATACCTCTTTGTTTGTGTAATTACTGGGTCATATTGGCAGCACTCCCAGATGTGGATTTAAACTTTTTGTAAGGTGTGTTAAAAAAACAAATTTTGTATTTTGTATATATTTGTGTGTATATATATATATATATATATATATATATATATATATATATATATATATATATATAGCAACAAATAGAAGACAGCACTCTCTGGTCTTAAATACAAAGGTTGATTTATTTGTAGTGACGTTTCGGGGAAAGCTTCCCCTTCCTCAGACCAATGAACAATACAAAGTGCCATTTTTGCTCACTGGACTTAATACTCCTAGCAATAGAAGAAGTCAGAAACTTGCTACAAAAATCTAGAACAGAGCTGGAAAGCTTGGAGAATCTCAAGGGACACATCCTGATACCGGACCAAACTGACAACTGGACTGATAAAATTACCACACAACTTTGCGAGTATAACAATGCCTTAGTGGCATTCAAAAACAAGAAATTGAGGTATGTGATGGAAGACTACAAAGATAAGAAAGTGTATATATGGACACTGGGACCGGAGGAACGTGCACACTATCAGCCACGAAGACAACAACGACAGAGGGTATTTACCCACAGTGGCGTCACTAGGGTTGGTGTCACCTGGTAACTTATGGTGTCACCCCCCCTCCCCCCAGAAAGCAGACACACAAACACAAAAACACAGGCACACACACATACAAACACTCTGACACACTCAGACACACACAAAAACACTCTGACACACACACACACACACAAAAGCACTCAGGCACACGCACAAACACTTAGACACACACACACACAGAAACACTTAGGCACACACACAGAAACACTTAGGCACACACACAGAAACACTCAGACACACACACAAAAGCACTCAGGCACACACACAAAAGCACTCTAGCACACACACAAAAACACTCAGGCACACACACAAACACTTAAACACTCACACACACAAAAACACTCAGGCACACACACAAACACTTAGACACACACACACAGGGCCAGTGCTAGGATTTTTGGCCACACAGGCGAGGATAAATTTTGCGCCCCCCCCCCCCAAATTACATACCATATACCATTTCTGGTTTTTACAAAATGTTAAAAAGATTTACTAAAAAAAACGAAAGAAAGTTAATTATATACACACACACACACACACACACACACACACACACACACACACACACACACACACACATACATATACACACACATGCACACACACACTATATATATATATATATATATATATATATATATATATATATATACACACACACACACACATATACTGTATATACATGCATACACACATATATATATATACATACACACACACATACACACACATACACACACATATATATATAACAGGGTATGAGTATACATATATAAGTAAGGACACCTTGCCATCCCACAGCAGGTAGTCACGTCACTGACACAGCACGAGTTCCCTAATGGCATTAAAAAAACAAAAGTAATCAGCCAAGCAGTGTAGACTTTGCCACATGTGTGGACTGTGTTGTAACCTGTCCTGCATTAATCCATTCCAGCAAGCTACCCCCTCCCTTCTCTCCTTCCAGTGTCCATGCACTACTCTGCACAGGGGCAATTGGTTGGATATTGGAAAATGGAGTCTGTGCCACATAGAAGAATACAATTGGCTAATGACCAGTATGGCAAATGTAATTGTAGCAAAGTGTTGCTTCAGTGTTGGCACTAGTAAACAGCTTAACCCACACCAGCTATCCTATGTATATATAAATATTGGCGTAATAATTATTGATGCCAATATGCCACTGCCTGCTGCCATATATATATTATTTATTATTAAATATTATCAATTTATCATGGACTCACTCATTAAGTATGCCCCCCATAATGCCAGCAGCCCGCTCCAGCCTCCTCAGAGACTCCCACCATGATTCCTACCGTAACCTCATCGACATCACTCACTCACTCGTCTCTCTCTCACTCGGTACTGGTAGTCTACACTGCAGGCTCAGGCTGGCCCGATGTCTCCCTCTTCATGTCTTGGGCAGCGCCAGCAATCACTCATGGCTCTTATGCTGCAGTGCAGAACGTGTGAGTCAGACTGCTCATCCCACTTCCCGCACAATATTTTCCCTCCAGACAGACGTCACAGTCTCAGTCGCTGTTGAGTGAGTCATATTCTGACTCCGAATTTGACAGGCAATGGCATTGGCAGCGAAGCTGCGAGTGCGCAAATTAGCTCCGCCTCCTCCACTCTCCGTATCTTGTCTCTCTGAAATCACACGCATGCACGCTGTAGCCCTCCAATAGGCTAAGTAATTGCCGGCCAGCCCAGGGACAGTAAAGTACACACTGTAGACAGTAGCACGCAGGGAGCCAGCCAGAGCCCCGGGCGCAGCGAATTTCAGATAAAAAAGACTGAGACAACAATGCTGAACAATCTAATAAAATAACAACATCCCCTCACTGTCTCAGACTCTCAGTCATGAATGATGCTTCAAGTTCAGGGCTCAAGGCGGCAGAATTTATCCTTGGCAGTCGGCACCGCTCTTAGCGCCCCCTTGCTGGTGCGCCCTAAGGCGGGTGCCTAAACTGCCTTATACAAAACGCCGGCCCTGCACACACACAGACAAAAACACTCAGACACACACACAGAAACACTCAGACTGCACTGCATTAATTATAAATCTCATGCCTAGAGCTGCTCCCTGGCTCAGCAGAGCATCAAATGAAAGATAAACAGAGCACTCTAAAAATAAATCACTAAAGAAAAGGTGAACAAACTATGAAAATTCTGCTCTCTGACTATGTTCCAAGTCTGTCAGTGCACAGCCCCGGGCCGTGTGCCTACCGCTTCTTATGGCTTAGCACCTCGGCTCTCTGCCCACCCCCAGACCCCCACCTGCCCTCCCCTCCTACCTCTTCAGTGTGCACTTAGTGTACCGTAACCGTACCGGTCTGCTGGGCATCATACGTGTCTCCACTTTAGAGACAGTGTTAGACAGTCATGTGGTCAGGTGCCAGGCATCTCCCTCATGATTTCCAAGTTCCCGATAAGAGAGACAGCACAGCAGTGAGTGACTCCACTGCTTCACACGTCACTGAGCAGTGAGCACAGATAGGCAGGCCCCACGGCATGCCCACAACATTCATAGTGAAATTGGGCAGAGGAGGAGCAAAGTACAAACAAGCAAAAGCAGCCGGGAAAACTATTTGTGGAAATTGCAGCGCTGGCTCAAGGGGCAAAAAAATGAAGTGTCTACAACTTCCCCAGTCCCATTAATGTTCACAAATGCTGGCCCCTCTAATAAAAATATCTATGCATCTCTACATTGTATTTCTTTGAGTTTCAATAAAATGTAAAAAAATAAAAAAAATTTTTTGGTGATGTCACCCCCTGGAGGGTGTCACCCTAGTGCGGCCCGCACCCTCCTAGTGACGCAAATGTTTACCCATCGCCAGCTTAATATGGTTGATACCAGCTCAGGCTCAGAATCTTAGGGCATCACGAACCAACAGTTGGGACAAGAAAGCAGCACTGTTGAACAACCTTTTTTAGGGATTACTACCCGCTCCTGAGGCAGAGGAGACGACCGCACACTAGAAGGAGTGGGGTATGGAAGAAGACCACCATTCCCACACAGACGGAGGAGAATGTGACAGTAAATCTAAGTCAGCACATTTTCACCACACATGAACAACATGTACTCAGCAAAGGCCTGTCTTTTGTCCCTACCACTAATACCAATAAATTCCATACATATATAGACACTATGCAGTTCCAGTGTTTACTTAAACTTGGGGATTTCTTTCAAGGAAAGATACTTGAGGATACAGGACACCAGTTCAAAAAGGCTAGCACATTTGAGCCACCAACCACGAACCCCAGCATCCGGACATACACACGGATTGTTCAACAATCACTTAGTGAAGAGAACATGACACCAAATAGGAACAACATGACTTCAGATGACTGGAAAGCTATACAGAGCTTGACAAGTGACACCTCCAATGTCATCCGTCCTGCGGACAAGGGTGGTGCAATAGTACTACAGGATTACAAGGACTATGATGAAGAGATCATGCAACAATTGGCTGATACCAATACATACATGGCACTCATGGGTGACCCTACAATCACCTATAAGAAAAAGAATGACGCAACAATCGAAAAATCTATCAACAATAAGTGGATTGACTCTAAGCTACAGGAGTGGCTGACCACTCAATACCCAATCAGACCAATCCTGTACACCATACCCAAGATACACAAAAAGACCAATCCTGGGGGGCGGGTCCGAACACCAACCAAGATGGCTGCTTTTAACTTTGGCTGAACTCGGGTGCTCATAGATCTGCTGCCTATCGCTTCTCAAACATATAATTCAAGCCTGAAATTACAACTGTCCTGCAGATTACTACTTGTAGAATGGATCTATGTGTGTTTTTTCACTTTGAAACCCAGCCAAGCAGACCGGAATAAGTGAGGAACGCAGCAGAGGCCTAGTAACAGGCCTGGCTCCTCATTTACCCTCCCTGAGTCCTGATAAGTCAGGAATAACAGCCGTATGCGCTGTCCCGATCTATTGTATGATATCCTGAACTAGGAGAAACTCCTAAATACAAGGAACCATCTACTACAATACTAAACCTAGCGATACCTCCCACAGTGAAGCACTAATATTTTCTATTTGCAATGGAAGGACTTAACAGATGGGAGAGGCGGATTACCATGCTCTTGGACGACCATTTTAAAAATCTGGAAGTGGAACTTCGCAGGTTAGTTGCAACCCGGCAGCATGATTCCGACACTCATTTAGCAACAACGAGCCGCACAGTAACTGATCCTCATGGGGGTCTTTTCCTCCCCTCGGCAGACCTACCTCGTGAAGAAGCCCCCACTTTATGCCCCCAGATGGACTGCTTGAGGGCAATCTCTGATAGTCACATTGATGTCCTGGCACCCCAGGCTGAGAGAACTGTACCTGCAGTAGCCCTACTTAACTCTCCTGCTCTGCCGCTGACCGCTCAAACACCACTGCTGTCTGCAGGGGAAATGGAGACTCTCCCTGGCTTAATGCAGGATCACCCCTCCCGGTTCAACATCTCTGGAACAGTTAGCATGGATTTTGAGGGGAGGACAACCTTTACACCCCCAACACCGGAGCTCCCTTACATTATTAGTGGGGCCGATCTTGCTCGTTCCCTTCTGGCCTCCGATGAGAGAGGAGGCAAACATAGAGGAGACTCATGTTCTAAGGCGCCGGAGATTACATTTCTTCACCGTGAGACTGTCACCCGATGTGGATCGGCAACTTTAGTTCTCCCTAGGGGTAATCTGGGAGCAGAACTAGGTTGTTTCCCTGAGAGACAAATCATATCGATCACATTGAGCCTATGGGGCCGGCAAATCTCTTTTGCAGGACACCACACTATCGATGCATTCTCTGACACCCGGGATGATCGACACGGAGTGGGTTAAGCAGGAGACAGAGACTATTCCATACCACAAGACTGGGATTGCAAAATTGTAATACCATTATGGTGAACTTTTACCTTCACTAAGAAGCATCCCTACTAGAGTCTAAGTTTGTTATGTTTTAAAGTTGTGGTATGATATAACTCATCAAGATAAATTTCCAATTAAAAGACACTGCTGGCCAATTAGATAAATTAGATTATTGCTCATACTGTATGCGACTTGATATATTAACTTGCACCCACATCAATGTTTCCCAGTTCCGTTCTCTTGGTCATGCAATTAAATACTACCAATAGGATGTTCTTAATGTCTGCAACGTGCTTGATAAGGCTAATTTACACTTTAGTCTCAAATTCCAACTAAGATAGTCATATCAACTAAGCTCCCCTTAGTGTAAATTGTATAAGTTGTGTGCGGTAGAGTTTTCCCTGCTATCTCCACGGATCATTAAATTCTTCATAATATTTATTAATGCTGGTGATAGTTTATTATCTCACCATAAGGTTCACAGTTTTACACCCTCACGCTCGATATATTAACCTCCTATACATAGAGCTACTTTGGATGTATTTCTTTGTTTGTGCCACTAAATACTATTGCTACGATGTGCTATACATAGGTTTTTTAGACTAAGGTACCCTTTAGTTCTCAGCCCCAAAACTATACCCCCTAGGTTATCCTGAGCGTAAATTGCAGATGACCCCTGTCTTATAGCCCTTTATGCTCTGCCTCTAGAGCATTTGAAACCCCAGTATATCCTATATTGTTGGCGGTGGTTAAATGGGGGAACATTTCGCCATGAGGTTAACAGTACTAATATATAAGTTTAATCCTAAGCTATTATCTAATTAATGCCTGTCAAGATGTGAGAATATATATTGGGGCTAAGTTCCCTTTTAGGTACACTTGTAGTGTGTATATAAACTTTAAAGTTAGTTGGCAATCGTTGCTGGATATATATCTGGTATGGTATTCTGTTCCCCCTTAGTTTATATATAATTAACTCCATTGCCGGTTACTCTTAACTTCACAGTTCAAAATATATATACTAATGTTATAATAGGCATTGTGTTATACTGTATGTCTTTAATGATGGTTCCTATAAAAAAGCATTTTCTATATTTCATATCCCTTGTACCCCCCATGTTACATATACTGAATGGTCTACAGTCCAAAAGTGGCTGTTTTGCTCCAAAAGGGGGAAAGTATTGCTTGTTATTTGGACCTTTTTGTATAAAGGGATTAATGTATTGTAAAAAATTAGGTCTTTTATTTATACTCATACCTGTTATTATATGCATGAATAATGTGTACTCTCAAGTTTAATATGTTGTACTCTATTACTGTGCTGCTGATTATAGCATTGTACAACGTTTTTGATATATATGGACGACCTATACCTGGACGACCTATTGTATCAGCACGAGGCTCATTGATACAGCCACTGGCCAGATATGTGCATACAATACTACAACCATTGGTCTTAAACATGAGATCATACCTAAGGGTCACCTCTGCACTCATAGCATCCTTGACGAAATTAACGGATATCCAACCAGGAGACGTTCTAGCCAGCTCAGATGTGGCTAGCCTGTACACAATTATCCCACATGATATTGGTACAGAGGTTGTGGCCAAAATCCTGGATAATCATCCCTATATGGGACCACCGACCGAGTTTATCATTGAGCTCCTGACCCACTGCCTCACTCTAAACTATTTTAAATTTGAAAAACAATTCTTTTTGCAACGTATGGGCACTGCCATGGGTTCAAACATGGCCCCGGCCTTTGCCAACTTATACATTGAACATGTCGAAATGGATACATTCAAAGTCTATGAGAACAGCAATGTGCTGTTTTACAAGAGATATATAGATGACATTATTGTCATTTTAGCGTGGCACACTTGAGACATTTCAGGAATGGGTCAAAGAACTCAATGACACTGGTGGGCTTGTACAATTAAAGGCAGTGGATAGTTATGATGAGGTGGATTTCCTGGATCTGAGAATATTTAAGAGAGACAATGGATTAGGTACGACACTCTTAAAAAAGGAGACGGATTGTAACACATTACTCCATGCATCCAGCTACCATCCGAGGTCACTAATTAAAGCCATCCCTCAGGCACAGATGATGAGGGTTACAAGAAATAACACATCGGCCCCACATAGAGAGGTACAGTTGACCGAAATGGCACAAAGATTTGCAATGAGGGTGTAAGGTGTTGGTTTCATGGGGGGAGTGTCAGGTCAGGCCGAAGCCTCTGGCACACTGTACCACCTGAAGCAGATGTAGATTATCTGATAAGGATATCCTTTAGAATAGAATCAGACCACGCAGCAATTTATCTAAAGCCATTCATGTTTATTGAACAGTGCAAGCATGTCTTATAGACTTCAGTAACAGCATACAGGGTTAAGGGGATGACACGTTAGGACCACGTCATTTTACACAGTTATACACAGTATTGTTCTGGAAATTCACTAGCTCATAAACAATATCTATAGTCATAATAAGCCATGCATCTGCGAAAACAACAAGGTCGTGGGACCATCTTATTGATATAACATTCTCCTGGGCGTAAGGCCAGGGACTTTCTACAAGGCTAACTGGCTAAGTGAAGTACAATAACAAACATGTATTTCTCACTACAGAATAACCCATTATAATAAAGTCTAATCATTACAAAATGGATGCCAATCATCACAAGATGGCTGCAAGGAACAAGATGGCTCTAGTCAGGTTCACATTAACCCCTAACATTCCACTCTTTTATTCTAACAGAATAACACCAAAAATAGAGAGGCATAGAAAATTAGTAGAGCCTTTTACAACAGTATGAGCCTAATATTATGGTAAAAAAACTCTATGTGAGAATACTAAAGAGAAAAATATTCACATGTTGTGGTATAATTTTATAGGCCAATAGGGTACAATTTGTCACTGCACATAGGTGCGGTCTCTCCAATACCTTCCGTCTACCTTCCAGCCTCCCCAAAACTACCGGTCTATCCACACAAAGACCCAACCAGCCCCCCATCTACCCCCAAACAATACTGCATCTTTTATTTCTCCACCTGCATTGCTAGCACCCACCAATATGCCCAACAGTTCTTTCTCCACAGTAAAGCATGACATAGTAACAGCACAACTGTCTCTAGGTGGCCTCTGATCATTTGAAGAACAGTCTTTGTCCATTTAGAGCGCTTCACCTTCCTCAGACACTTTGCTATAATACAGTTCTACAACAGTTCATTTGCAGTAGGGGTGCTTATCCAGTGTTCTTCCGCAGGGAGATGCTGGAAATCTGATGGTTTGTCCATGGGGTAGACAAGGCAACCAGTGGATCCCCATGGCAAGCAGACACTCGAGTCATGATGGAGTCTAAGAAGGAAACAGAAACAGCACAAGATGAGTACACACCCCAATACAATCACAATTATGTCTGAATAAAACTTCTTTCATCCTTTTTTTGTAAGCATCACAATTCCTTTAGCTTATCTCATCCTATGTCACTTAAAACCAAACAAAACATTGTTGATATATAATACAAACTAAATACATTGATACTTTTACAGAGAATAACTCACAGCTTCTCTATACAATTTAAACGATACTTCATGAATACTAAGCAAGTGAAAACTGCTAGACTTCATCAAGAGGCCGAATGGCTATGCTAAAACTTATGCTAAGGCCTGCCCTGTAGCAACAATGAAAAAATATAACAATCAATAAAAATATTTTCTCTATAATGAATTTCTTTACACTTTCTCTTTGAAATATTTAAAACAAATAACCTAATGTTGCTTACAGCTACTATCTACTATGATCTTAATAGTCAACAATCTCATCTGATATAAACACTACTAGTTTACTAATTATTTTATTCAACCTAAATTCTCTCACACTCCTGTATGAGGAAAGCATAAAACAGAACATAATTTAAAACTACAAACTTTTAAAGGTAAACACATCTTTATGGTAAGATAATTCCTTTAAATAACAAACATCTGGAATTACCACATTCAAATTGCAGATACCATACCAATTAATAAAAGGGAAAATTACATTTGCTTTCATAAACTATAATTATGCTATTCCCTACATAAATATTTCTCTGTATAATTAATATAAACTTATAGTTGAGACATGTCCTCCTTATGTTCTAGAGGGTGAAGGGTCTAAAATATTCTGATATATTGCAGCATTTTCCTTAAACATATTTTTATACTCAGTGGGCCATTCAATAGGGTACAATACTGCGAAGTTCACAGATACATTTATCTAAAGGGTTACTTTGTTTAAGTACATACACTACAATGTGCACTAATACCAATAAAGCATGCTTGTCTGCAGACCAAACTATATGATTTATTATACCTAATATGATCAACAAAAATAACACAAATACAAGAGAATACAAAACAAGCAATATAAGTAACTGAGTTAAAACAATACTCCCCTAAGTTAATTGGTTGACCCTGTAATAGCATAACAGGTCCTCCATATCAACCGGCAAGGCACACTCCAGAGAAGGATAGTCTTTATGTCCTGAAGACACACATCAGAGGAAACAGTCATGGATTACCCAGAGTCCAGTTCTGGGGCTGGTACCAGCATGCAATGCAAAGAATGGATCCAGAGATAGTTCAGCAACTTTACTGAAGTATGGTGGTTTAAACAAGCTTGACAAAAGGTCTTTTATCTTCATCTTTTCTTTCTTTAAAGGTTTACTTGCATTCCATCTTTAATCTTTTGAAGAGTGCACTTATGGAATTTTGTCTGTACAGATTTTACCTAAATATGGAAACTCAAAAATAATTCAGTTAGTGTCTTTAATCTCTGGATACAGCTGCATGATCTCATCCTGCAAATACAAATATAGTGTTAAGAACCAAATAGAAAAATAAAACATTTTAGGCATCTGAAATATGAGAGCAAAACAAAACACAGAAAGACAATGAAGAGATAGAAACCACCAGGGAGGGAAAGAGGAGTGGGGTATGGGTTTACAGGCTACGACCGGGGTGGCCATCAAGGTAGATGATGGGACATGGTCTGTCCGTGGCCAGATTCCCAATGAAGGAAAGTTCTAGACAATCCTAGGGACGTAGTGCATCCTGCATAGGGATAAGACAGGGAAATTTAGGGCACAGCTGGTGGTTAGGCAATAACATTGTAAGAGGAGATTCAAAACATTTTAGGTTCACCTTCTTACCTAAAAACAATCACCCCCATCACATAAAGATACTCATCAATACTTCCCCCTTGTTTGCGTGAAACATCCCATGTGACACGCAAACACAACATAGCAAGAAACTAAACGACAAATCATACACTCCACTCATGCAGATACAATTCTCAATAGCAAGTAAAATCAAATACACCTCACTATTCAATATGCTGTCCAGACAGCATGCTCCCACACGCAGTCACAAAAGAGAAAAACATAACAATCATTTAGCAAACATTTAAAAACATTTGTTCATTTCACAAAACAAAACATTAACTGCCGACACAAACTTCAAACAACCACAATTAACCTGAAATTCAACGCCTATACTGACATTCCCTGAAACATAGCACTCGCAAAACACTACAAATAATTAAAAACATCCCATAAGAACCATCTATACCCTGGCTCTGCAAAATCTACTATGTACAAGACTTTGATATCACACAAATAAAGCAATCACTGCAGATGCTCAAGAAACTTCAGTTGCATATTTTACAAATAAAATTTCGCTTATTTTGGGAAAGATCAGATAACCATGGTACAGCCACCGTTCTCCTGTCTGCATGCACCATGCAAATCCACTGTTAAAGGGACAGTCTAGTATAAATGAAACTTTCATTATTCAGATAGGACTTTTAATTTTAACCAACTTTCCAATGTACTTTTATCATCAAATTCACTTTTTTTTTCTCTTGGTATTCTTAGTGTAAACTAAACATAGGTAGGCTCATATGCTAATTTCTAAGCCTTTGTCGGCTGCCTCTTATCACATTTTTAAATCTCTTTTCAACACAAAGAGACAAAGTACACGTGGGCCATATAGATAACACTGTGTGCAGGCCCAGGGGGGTTATCCAAGATCCAGCACAAAATAATGCTAAATTTAAGACAATAGACAATAAACAGTCATAGTCATGTGACCAGGGGGCTGGAAGAAGGTTCCTAGACACAAGGCAACTACAGAGGCAAAAAGTATATTGATATAACTGTGTCAGTTATGCAACACTGGGGAACGGATTATCTATCTTTAAAACAATAACAATTATATGGTAAACTGTCCCTTTAAATAAATCAGGTGTGGTACAAATAATTTGTGAAAAGCTGCTAGAATCCAGCCAAAATTTTAATAACACAATTATTTAATTTAACTTTGTTTATAATTTGATAATCACCATTCTGCAGCTCTATAGCCAAATATAACAATTGCAGATAACACAAATAATAAGCTTTCTACTCAAGAATAACAATAAAACTTCCCCTTTAAAGTATTCCCAATGATCCATTGGCCTTACTGATCATAAAAATGTATACTGACGTTCATTAAAGGGCCACTGTAAGTAAATATTTTCTATGCCTGTTACTAACTAACTACCCCAAATACGCTTTTTATCAATAGCATTTCATTAACATATCTCTACCGTATATCAGAAATCTTGTCTGCAAATTTAATTGTTTTCCACACCCACTCCGTGGGTATCCTTTGCTCTGTACCAATCCGTTTACAATACCTAGGTTCCAAAATGGCGCCTTAAACACAAAGTTATTGGTTTAAGTATTTTGAACATGCAGTGCTGAAAATAGTGGGCAGGATAACGTGACATCATCAGCGAATAAAAGATATAACTTTTAGAACGTTATGAAACTTTGTTTTGGAGAAAATATAGGTCAGTAGGTTTTAATTAATGTTTATTAACTTTAATATGTTAGTTGTTTAGCTTAAAAATTATAACAGAAAGTAATCCTTTAAATAGCCTAAGCAAGCATAAGCAGCATAAAAACCCACTCACAGTGGGATGCAGGCTAGTTAAAGGGAAATTTTACCCAAATTAAAAAATAATCTTTAATTGAAACTGCTAACACACGGCTAGATTTAGAGTTTGGCGGTAGCCGTCAAAACCAGCGTTAGAGGCTCCTAACGCTGGTTTTGGGTTACCGCTGGTATTTATAGTCAGTCAGGAAAGGGTCTAACGCTCACTTTGCAGCCGCGACTTTTCCATACCGCAGATCCCCCTACGCCATTTGCGTATCCTATCTTTTCAATGGGATCTTTCTAACGCTGGTATTTAGAGTCGTGGCTGAAGTGAGCGTTAGAAATCTAACGACAAAACTCCAGCCGCAGAAAAAAGTCAGTAGTTAAGAGCTTTCTGGGCTAACGCCGGTTTATAAAGCTCTTAACCACTGTGCTATAAAGTACACTAACACCCATAAACTACCTATGTACCCCTAAACCGAGGTCCCCCCACATTGCCACCACTCTATTAAATTTTTTAACCCCTAATCTGCCGCTCCGTACACCGCCGCCACCTACGTTATCCCTATGTACCCCTAATCCCGCCGACCCCTACATAATATTTATTAACCACTAATCTGCTGCCCCCGCTATCGCTGACACCTGCATATTTTTTTTAACTCCTAATCTGCCGCTCCGTATACTGCCGCAACCTACATTATACCTATGTACCCCTAATCTGCTGCCCCTAACACAGCCGACCCCTATATTATATTTAATAACCCCTAATCTGCCGCCCCCAACGTCGCCTCCACCTACCTACAATTATTAACCCCTAATCTGCCGACCGGACCACACCGCTACTATAATAAATGTATTAACCCCTAAAGCTAACTCTAACCCTAACACTAACACCCCCCTAAGTTAAATATAATTTAAATCTAACGAAATAAATTAACTCTTATTAAATAAATTATTCCTATTTAAAGCTAAATACTTACTTGTAAAATAAACCCTAATATAGCTACAATATAAATTATAATTATATTGTAGCTATTTTAGGATTAATATTTATTTTACAGGCAACTTTGTAATTATTTTATTACACCTACTCTAAGCCCCCTATCCGATCAGCCAATAGAATGCGAGCTCAATCTGATTGGCTGATCCAATCAGCCAATCGGATTGAACTTGAATCTGATTGGCTGATTCCATCAGCCAATCAGAATTTTCCTACCTTAATTCCGATTGGCTGATAGAATCCTATCATCCAATCGGAATTTGAGGGACGCCATCTTGGATGACGTTCCTTAAAGGAACCTTCATTCTTCAGTTGGATGTCGGAAGAAGAGGATGGATCCGTGCTGGAGGTCTTCAAGATGGAGCCGTTTGTCATCGGATGAAGATAGAAGATGCCGCTTGGATCAAGATGGTTGCCGGTCCGGATCTCCTCTTCTTCCCGGATAGGATGAAGACTTTGGAGCCTCTTCTGGACCTCTTCAGCCACCGCTTGATAGAAGACTTCAGCCGGATTATGGATCGCCAGCCCCCGCTTGGGCTTGGATGAAGACTTCGGAGGCTTGGATCAAGACTTCGGAGGACGGATCGGTGAACCTGGCATGGTGAAGATAAGGTAGGAAGATCTTCATGGGCTTAGTGTTAGGTTTATTTAAGGGGGGTTTGGGTTAGATTAGGGGTATGTGGGTGGTGGGTTGTAATGTTGGGGGGGGGTATTGTATGTTTTTTTTACAGGCAAAAGAGCTGATGCATGCCCCGCAAATGGCCCTTTCAGGGCTGGTAAGGTAAAAGAGCTTTGAACTTTTTTAATTTAGAATAGGGTAGGGCATTTTTTTATTTTGGGGGTCTTTTTTATTTTATTAGGGGGCTTAGAGTAGGTGTAATTAGTTTAAAATTGTTGTAATATTTTTCTAATGTTTGTAAATATTTTTTTATTTTTTGTAACTTAGTTCTTTTTTATTTTTTGTACTTTAGTTAGTTTATTTAATTGTAGTTATTTGTAGGTATTGTATTTAATTAATTTATTGATAGTGTAGTGTTAGGTTTAATTGTAACTTAGGTTAGGATTTATTTTACAGGTAATTTTGTAATTATTTTAACTATTTTAGCTATTAAATAGTTCTTAACTATTTAATAGCTATTGTACCTGGTTAAAATAAAAACAAAGTTGGCTGTAAAATAAATATTAATCCTAAAATAGCTACAATATAATTATAATTTATATTGTAGCTATATTAGGGTTTATTTTACAGGTAAGTATTTAGCTTTAAATAGGAATAATTTATTTAATAAGAGTTAATTTATTTCGTTAGATTTAAATTATATTTAACTTAGGGGTGTGTTAGTGTTAGGGTTAGACTTAGCTTTAGGGGTTAATCCATTTATTAGAGTAGCGGCGAGATCCAGTCGACAGATTAGGGGTTAATTATTGTAGGTAGCTGGCGGCGACGTTGTGGGGGGGGTTAGAGGTTAATAAATATAATATAGGGGTCGGCGGTGTTAGGGGCAGCAGATTAGGGGTACATAGGGATAACGTAGGTTGCGGTGGTGTACGGAGCGGCAGATTAGGGGTTAATAATAAAATGCAGGGGTCAGTGATAGTGGCGGCAGAATAGGGGTTAATAAGTGTAAGGTTAGGGGTGTTTAGAATCGGGGTACATGTTAGGGTGTTAGGTGCAGACTTAGGAAGTGTTTCCCCATAGGAAACAATGGGGCTGCATTAGGAGCTGAATGCTGCTTTTTTGCAGGTGTTAGGTTTTTTTTCAGCTCAAACTGTCCCATTGTTTCCTATGGGGGAATCGTGCACGAGCACATTTTTGAAGCTGGCCGCGTCCGTAAGCACCACTGGTATTGAGAGTTGCAGTTGCGGTAAATATGCTATACGCTCCTTTTTTGGAGCCTAACGCAGCCCTTCTGTGAACTCTAAATACCAGCGGTATTTAAAAGGTGCGGGGAAAAAAAAGCATGCGTAGCTAACGCACCCCTTTAGCCGCAGAACTGTAAATCTAGCCGACAGTTAAATATACAAGTGTTAGGCTTACAGTAAACCTCATTGTCTTTTCTGTAAATATTTCCTTAAAATTTCACATTTAATATCAGAAAGGATGCCTTGTATCCCTTTAAATATTTTCTTCTCTCTCTTTTTTTTTATATTTTTTCTTTTTTTACGGCTAGCACACAAACTGCAGACAATTTATCAGTTCAGTTTGCATTACAAAGGGAATTAAGTTACACTGCGTAAATATCTGCTATCTAAACGGCAGAAAAAAGAATATATACAAGGAAAGGTCTCACAATAAAATATGCTTTGCAAACTGCTAATACAGTGTTATCGCTATTTATGAACTCCTTTCACCTGAGTGAACTGATCCTTTAAATAATAAAATGATAATTTTCCATTGCTCTGTCTAAGCCCTAAGCTTCGGTTTTACAGACAAATATAACACAATAAAATATACTAACTATTGCAATAACTGTGTCTTGAAAGCACAAAACTAGCTACTTAATATACACAAATAAACTCACAAGTGCGATTCCTCCCCTATATTTTAAACTATTCAGCTTGTATAACAAGTCATTAAAAATACACTAATATAAAAAGTATGTACACTGTCCCTTTAAGGACTAACCATTTTATCGCGTAAATTACATATGTATACCCTAACCATAATTTAGGCTGCATGTATGATTTACCACACAAATTACACCTCTGTACTGTATCATGACCTGCAGATTAATTTACTTGCAACAGAAACTGACCCAAATACTTTTAGATAAAATTACAATTACAGCCTATAACTATATTTCATCTTTTGCACTAACTCCGTGCACAAATCTTACAAATACAACATACTTAACCTATTAATCATACCAGAAGAACTCTCATATTTACTAGAGCGTATCAAAAATCACCCACACATCACACTTTCAAAGTCGTTAGTTACTTCAATATATTTATATACCGCAACAGGTGGACAGTTTTTTATATTTACATGCAACAATTATCACTTAAAACTTAATACCACACATACTTAAAAAACATGCTTATGACTTTAAAGTTGTAACAATAAGACTTCAAAATACCTCCTTACAACATCTGATTTCTTAGCTAAGAAGCTAGTTTAACCAAGGTCATTTTTACAGCGATACACACACAAGCTCATTACCTCTCGCATACCAGAGTCCACTCCCTTTTTTTTCTTTTTTCTTTCCCTTCTCTATTTCATAGCGTACCAAAGACATATAAAAATACCACAAGATTAACTTTTCACCAAGTTCAAAATGTATTTCAGTGTCAGAATCCGCACAGAATGGCCATTTTCTGCACAGATTGGAACAACATTTTTTCAAATAATACATTCTGTTTTTGGTTTAGAGTAAATCTGTTACACGTATACCACAGTGAGAACCGACAGACCACCACACATTATGCATCACAATATACAAAATTTCAAACGGAGCTGCTGTAACAGTTTTTTTTTTCTGTTCTCTGATCTGTGTGTGCGCTCAGTGGCGGCCCCCTTCTTTGCCCGCTACATTCTTTAGCACAGAGATTGCTCATTAAATTTAGACATCAGTGCTTACTGACTGATTATGTTTCTGTCTTTAACAAAACTATTAACCCTTTTGTAGGCATTAAATATGTACTCTTCCCTGTGCATTATTATCTATAAGCAGATCCCATTCCTCAACACAATAATAGCAACAATAATAACATGCATAGCCACTTAATATTTTCTAAGCACAGCACAATTTTATAGCAGTAAAAAACAAATAAGCAAAGCAAAGCATCAGATATCAAACATGAGTTTCAGGTGGGTAACAAAACTCTATTATAGGAATAGATATGGAAAACTTTAACACACACATGAGTCTCACTCACTGTGACAAAGCACTGCCAACTTGCATGGGGAATTTAACTTAAAACCTCCCATCAAATTGCATGCTAACTCTTATCTCTTGCGTGCTTATCACAGACAGAACTATAATATCTGTCTTAAGCCAGCACAGGACTATTAACCTGGCTGGCGGGGTTATCACAACTGCCGGCAGGACTTTAACCGCCACAAACCTGCACCTCAACCGCAGGAGCCCCTTAACCCTTTATCATATATTACCAACACCTATTACAAGACTAAATTTAGGTTCAGATTCACAGAGGGAAAGCAGAGTAAAAACACTCATACTTACCGACTGCAAATCCCACAAACTGACACCAGAAACTGTAAGGTGTTGGTTTCATGGGGGAAGTGTCAGGTCAGGCCGAAGCCTCTGGCCCACTGTACCACCTGAAGCAGATGTAGATTATCTGATAAGGATATCCTTTAGAATAGACTCAGACCATGCAGCAATTGATCTAAAGCCATTCATGTTTATTGAACAGTGCAAGCATGTCTTATAGACTTCAGTAACAGCATACAGGGTTAAGGGGATGACACGTTAGGACCGCGTCATTTTACACAGTTATACACAGTATTGTTCTGGAAATTCACAAGCTCATAAACAATATCTATAGTCATAATAAGCCATGCATCTGCGAAAACAACAAGGTCGTTGGACCATCTTATTGATATAACATTCTCCTGGGCGTAAGGCCAGGGACTTTCTACAAGGCTAACTGGCTAAGTGAAGTACAATAACAAACATGTATTTCTCACTACAGAATAACCCATTATAATAAAGTCTAATCATTACAAAATGGATGCCAATCATCACAAGATGGCTGCAAGGAACAAGATGGCTCTAGTCAGGTTCACATTAACCCCTAACAGAGGGGCTACAACAATGCACTTATCAAAGAAGCCAGATCGAACTTGGATAACAAACAGAGGGACAATGATAACGCACCAAAGAGGATGAACTTCGTCACCTCCTATACCCTCCACAAGGAATCTGGGGACTACCCTCAGAGCCAAATGGGACATAGTAAAATGTCCAAGCTGTGTCACCTGCAACGCTATGATCCAGGGATCCCAGTTTCGGCATCCACATACCAAAGAAAGGTTCACCATCAAACATCATATGACCTGTACTACCAAGTATGTTATCTACATGCTTCATTGCAATTGTGGATTATTTTACATTGGAGAAACCAATGATGACATCAAGAAGTGCATGGCAAACCACAGATGTGCCAATCGTACTGCCATTGACAAGGGTACTAGTGACCAACCAGTGGCAAGACATTTTCTGGAACATGGTCACACTGTTGCTGACCTAAGATTTACCTTGATTGACCATGTCCTCCCTCTACCCCGTGGAGGTGACAGAGGGAAACTACTCTTGCAAAGAGAAGCCAAGTGGATATTCAAGTTGGACACTATCCACCCTAGGGGCCTAAATATGGGCATAGACTGGCACTGTTGCATCTGAACTCCAGGTCACCACCTAAATTTGCTCTTATCTGGGGGTTGCCCATGTACTTTACTATCCTCAAGTTGAGGATGTAGTTGCTGTTGTTGTTATCAACATCCTTGTGGCTACTGGACTTTGTGGGGTTGATACATATGTATGTGGTCATATGGATAGGCTCAAATATACTTTAGCCATGTGACCTTTGAATTGACTCTTTGTCTGTATTATGCATTCTCCCCTCACTCTATATCAATTGTAACAGGCCATTGTTGATCTATGTGTATACCCTGGTCCCCAGCTCTCTACTCCTGTATTTTATACCACTGTCTAAACTACAGTGTACTGCCACACAGGCCCTAAATAGTAGGTGCCAGGGCTCATGATACACACAGGGGGGGATGTGCACTCACATATACAATATATCCCATACCTCTTATCGCTCTAGGTATATAACACCTTTTTATGTGATTCCTGAACCAGGATAGGGGCCAGCCTTGGCCTGACTATTGGTTTAGCCCTATTTTTCAAAGATAATAATATTTTTAAAAAGGGGGGCCGTGACATTATTCCACTCCCAAACATCATATAGTCTGTATCCACACATATACACTCCTTATTAGCTGACTCCAGTTTCGTATTTTTTTTGACATTACACTTTGTCTTCCCTCCCTGCAAACACATACTTAGAGCGATATTACTCGCATTGATTCTGGGCCGACTCAGGGCATTATGCTTCCAAGGTTGTTTCCCCATAAGGGGTAAGTCTGGAAATAGCATCTCATTTATTTAGCTATAGTACCCACCACTGGTCCCACAGTATGTCTTTTTCAACATTACCTGCTTACATATCGAGTCTCGCTCTATCTAACCTATTATTTAAGTCCATTATTTAAGTCCTCTACAAAAAAAAAGGGGGGCGGATCTTACACACTCCATGCACTAGCAAAAGGTTGTTACAATATATGGCGGGATAACCCCACTGACACATCTATACTCTGTATTTTCAACTTTGCACAGGCATATCACCTAGCAGAGTGCTAAACACGGGACACAGTACCTCTAACATAGCTGTCACCTATATTACACACTGTGGCATATTGATCAGTATGATCATCATAATTACCAGTACCAGGTCTACTTCATTATGCGTAGCCCCTGTAAGGGCTTGTCCTGTCTAACCTATCACAATACACAGGGGGCGGGCTCTAGCTCCAATCCATTGTGGGCCAGTTTACAGGTGCGTCCCACACTTTATGTATTGGCACTGCTTGCCGCGTTGTTACTAGTAAGGGTACATTTACTAATTTTAGTTGTGACATAGTATCACTGTTCTATCCTGATCCGATACAGCCCACGGTTCAACCACCCGCTAAAGTAACATAACACTGTACTTTTGTGGTTGCAGAGACAGGAGCTTGGTACACACTAAGCTCCGGTAGTCGTCTATTTTTTGTTAGCTCAGCACACTTATGGATGGTATATTAACCCCACGCATGGGGTTGCACATTTACATTGACTCGTTCAGTTAATAGGCCCCTTATTATTTGATCACAGTTCATGGCTGACACTTGTTTTCAGAGCAGTACACCACGTATTTGCTACTTTGTGACAGAGATTAATAACTTCCTGAACAAAAAGTATCTCAAACCGGCATAGGACACTATGTTTATCTGTTCATTTTTAAATGATTTTTGCAATGTGACTGTACAATTTAGATTAACTTGTTCTATGGCTAACCATTGTTGAAGGTTAACTGTAATCAATACTAATACATAGCTAGCAAGATAAGCGTTTGTAAAATCAGTTGTTTTCAAGTATCTCAAACCGGCATAGGACACTATGTTTATCTGTTCATTTTTAAATAATTTTTGCAATGTGACTGTACAATTTAGATTAAGTAGTTCTATGGCTACCCATTGTTGAAGGTTAAGTGTAATTAAGACTAATGTATAGCTAGCAAGATAAGTGTTTTTACAATCAGTTGTTTTCAATCAGTGTAATACACGTATTGCTGTATTTTCACTCTACACAGGTGTTGTTTGTATTTTAGATAATTGCTTTATTGGTTACCAGCCAGGTAATGGTTGCTTAGCAACTAATTTTGGCGTTTTTTTAACAGGGGGAGGGGTCTGTATGTGTATAAATGTTTGGCACTTTGTATTGTTCTTTGGTCTGAGGAAGGGGAAGCTTTCCCCGAAACGTCACTACAAATAAATAAACCTTTGTATTTAAAAGGGACAGTAAACCTAAAATATAATGTTATATAATTCTGCACATAGTGTTTTTATTACACAGCGCATCGGGCCAGCTGTATAGTCACAGCCCGACCGCGCCATAACACTAAGTGCAGCTCGCTCCTGCTCTGTCTGACAGCTGCACTTAGTGTTATGGCGCGGTCGGACGGGCTGTGACTATACAGCTGGCCCGATGCGCTGTGTAATAAAAACAGACCCGCTCAGAAGAGCGCAGAGAGCGGGTCTGAAAAACTGACATATTTTAAAAAAATTCAAAGGAAATCTAAGGTTTTATAACGATAACACCAATATAATAGTATATAATTCTGCACTATGTGCAGAATTATATAACATTATTTTTTAGGTTTACTGTCCCTGTAAGACCAGAGAGTGCTGTCTTCTATTTGTTGCTATATATATATATATCTATATCTATCTATCTATCTATATATATACAAGCCCAGGTACCACGTCAAGGTCCTTTCCAAAAACCTGGGACCCTAAAACAGCCACACAATACAAGCTCTCAATCCAAACAAACTGGGAACAAGTGAAGGGTGCACATGCTTATGTAATCACCCCAGGCATATACAAAACATGAAAGGGAACTGCACTCTCATACCGGACTGGGTACACATCCCATGACCCTGCAACAAGCTCAGCCCTGGGTGCTCACTGGCACTCACAGGAAGCTGTGCTGTCCCCAGAGTCACAGGCAGTTAACCCCAGACAGGTCTGGGTGCAAGAACCATAGGGAAAATTACAAAACAAATTTATACAACACACAGAGAAAGTCCAGCACTCACTATATAATATATATATAATATACGACACACAGTAGGGAAGCCCTGATGAGGGTAAAGGAAAGTCGGCTTAAGCTGAGAACCTGCCCCCCCCCCTGACCATCCATATAGATCTAGTGAAGGAGCGTGCAGGGTCCAGGGGACTGAGGAGCACAGTTGGAGATCGGGCTACCGCAATCTGGGCAGCAGAGATTAGGGACCGAGAGAACAAGGAGAGCATAGTGCAGCAGAGACCCACATGTTTAGAAAGAGGACACCGTGACACTCCTGATCTTTCACTCTACCAGTAACCAGACGGAAGCAGCGTAAAGGAAGGGGCGTCACGGTCACTGTAGTGACGACCTACTGGTTGGTAGCCTGTTTGCTATATTGCTCCTCCTCCACCTACCTGGTTAGTAACCCCGGGGTAAGTGCTCCTCTGGCCAGCTTATTTTTTGCAATGCAGTGTGTATTAACCCTTCACTAGCACAGAGAGCAGCACAGTGTGTATTAACCCTTCACTAGCACAGAGAGCAGCACACTGTGTATTAACCCTTCACTGGCACAGGGAGAAGCACAGTGAGTATTAACCCTTCACTAGCACAGAGAGCTACACAGTGTGTATTAGCCCTTTACTTTCACAGAGAGCAACACAGTGTGTATTAACCCTTCACTAGCACAGAGAGCTGCACAGTGTGTATTAACCCTTCACTAGCACAGAGAGCAGCACAGTGTGTATTAACCCCTTCACTAGCACAGGGAGCAGCACAGTGAGTATTAACCCTTCACTAGCACAGAGAGCAACACAGTGTGTATTAACCCTTCACTAGCACAGAAAGCTGTGCAGCTTGTTTTAACCCCTTGAGTTAAAACAAGAGTGAGGTGCACAAGGTGTTAACTCCTTTAAGGGATACTAAACCCAAATTATTTCTTTAATGATTCAGATATAGCAGCCATTTTAACCCTTTGAGTGCTAATTACTTTCCCACTTGGGTGCTAAGCTGAATTTTTTTTAATTTTTTTTTTTTTTCAGATCCCAAGACTTATACCATTTGAAAGGCTAGGCGATTACCCTTCCAATGGTGGGTCTTGGGGGTAGGGTGACCACATTTCCAAATTGTCATTCAGGGACACACACCCCCTACCCCAACCCCCCCAAAAAAAGATGATTTTGATACTTTTTTTTTTTAGCCCATTTTGAAAGAAATAAACAAAAAAGCACTGAGCAGAGTAATGTATTAAAGCCTCTTGTGACTCTGCTCATAGCTTACTATTGTATGTGACTGTGAGTAGACTCTTGTCTGTCAACTCAGTTGTATAATAAAATACCTATCAACTCCTGCTGTAGGCAGCTTAAGTGTCAAGTTGCTGTTGTACAACTCTAAACTAAAGCTGACTCCTCCGTCTGTCACACACTCTGATTCACTGCACTGCCACTGTCTCCTGCTCTCCTCTCTGACATCCTCACCATACAGGAGCCGCGGTGGCAGAACCATTGGGGGGCCGGGATTTATGATAAGTTGAAAGCATCATACTATTTGCTTCCTGTGATTCTTGCAGCCAATGCAGCGTCTTTCCTTTGCCCCCTAGACGCAATACTAGGTGGGAGTGGGTGGGACAATATGGTCACACAACAACAGGGAAGAATTTGCTTAGCCAATTCCCTCCTGTTTGGTGGCTCAGCTACAGGTGGCACCAGTCAATCCGCGGCTGTCTGCTCTGTTAGTTTCCATTTTGGGACACTGCATTATCCCGGAATGAAGGTGCCCGGGACCTGGGACAAACCTACAATATGCGGGACTATCCCGGGCAGTCCGGGACACGTGGTCACACTACTTGGGGGTATGTAGCTTCTTAGATGCCTGAGATACAGACTTCTAGGCAGCATGCCCCCTTTCCCTATACTTTACATTGTCCATTTTAAATAATGTTGCGCGGTGACGTCATCACGTAATTGCGCATGACGTCACCACGCAAAACGTGAATCCCCGGCGATGCATTAACGATCAGACCGCAAGTAACACCACCTAACCTACTTGTTTGAATCATCAGCAGAGATTAACCCTGGTAGTTGTATCAAATCCAAATACAGTTATTTTGCTGTAACTAAACCGACATCCAGCTATAGAAATGCATCCAAATTGCAGATTGGTGCCGGACAACACTAACCTATATGTGAGTATGGATATACTTTGTAGTTATACTGCTGTTGTGTTTGCACTAAAGAGATCCTCTTTCCCATTAAGAGAACCGGATTGCGGTATTCTGAGGGAGCTTATCATATCAAAGAGCCCCTGGATTTGGTCATTCTATCTGGTAGAACATTCTTTTGTCTATGAACTGTCTTTTAAAATGGAACACTTTTCCCATAAGATCTAACCCAGGACACTATTGAGAGAATCTCTATACGTTCTATTTCATGCTATATGTATATATTTATACTGTTGTAGGAAACGGTAACATTGTATTTTATTTTTGTTTTATTTCACCTTAAGGTCTCATTTTATCTATTTAGCAGCTGCTTATATGTATGTATTGTAAATTAAACACACTTTTTTTTAACTATATAGGAGAATATATGCACTGTTTTTGCACTATTTATGCAGGGTTTAAATACCTGGAAGTAGATTCCAATCAATTGAGTATAACATCACTATATGAGATTATTTAACACTATTGTACACTATTATTATAAACCTATAGGGGTACCAACTTAATGGGAATTATATATATCTAAATACATTACACTATTAATATTAATTTTACATTTTTATAATCCAAATTTTATATCCCACCTTAAGCATTTTTTTTTGCGCAATACATAGTAACATAGTAGATGAGGTTGAAAAAAGACAGAAGTCCATCAAGCTCAACCTATACAAATCTAAAATATATACAAAAAGCTCCAGTTAAGCTTAAATAATCCCACTAAAAGGTGACCCATTTAATACTAGCAATCATATCCATGAATTTTGTTTATAGACAGAAATGTATCCAAATAATTTTTAAATGTGTCTAGGGTATTGGCATTCACTACCTCCTTTGGTAATGAGTTCCACAATTTTATTGCTCTTACAGTGAAAAAAACGTTTCCGTTGCAGGAGATTAAATCTCCTTTCCTCCAACCTTAAATTGTGACCTCTGGTCACAAACAATTTTCTTGGAATAAACAGAGCTTCTGCCATCTCTGTATATAGGCCTTGAATATATTTATATAAAGTAATCACGTCACCTCTTAAACGCCTTTTTTCTAAAGAAAACAGACACAGTTTGGCTAGCCTCTCCTCATAGGTTAAATTCTCCAATCCCCTTATTAGCTTTGTGGCCCTTCTCTGAACTTTTTCTAGTTCTGCAATATCTCTTTTTGCGATTGGTCCCCAGAACTGCACTCAAGGTGAGGTCTTAGCAGGGCTTTATATAGTGACAGAATTATGCTTTCCTCCCTTGAGTCAATGCCTCTTTTAATACATGCTAGTATCTTATTAGCCTTTAAAGTTGCTGCCCTGCATTGTGCACCCATCTTTAGCTTGTTATCTATTACTACTCCCAAATCCCTTTCCTCCTGTGTTTGGCTAAGTCTTGTCCTATTTAAATAATACGTTGCCTGCTTATTTTTACTTCCAAAAACATAATTTATGCTTACCTGATAAATTTATTTCTCTTGTGATGTATCGAGTCCACGGATTCATCCTTTACTTGTGGGATATTCTCCTTCCCTACAGGAAGTGGCAAAGAGAGCACCCACAGCAGAGCTGTCTATATAGCTCCTCCCTTAGCTCCACCCCCCAGTCATTTGACCGAAGGCTAGGAAGAAAAAGGAGAAACTATAGGGTGCAGTGGTGACTGAAGATTTTTTAAATAAAAATATACTGCATGTCTTAAATAAACAGGGCGGGCCGTGACTCGATACATCACAAGAGAAATAAATTTATCAGGTAAGCATAAATTATGTTTTCTCTTGTAAGATGTATCGAGTCCACGGATTCATCCATACTTGTGGGATACCAATACCAAAGCTTTAGGACACGGATGAAGGGAGGGACAAGACAGGTACCTTAAATGGAAGGCACTACTGCTTGTAGAACCTTTCTCCCAAAAATAGCCTCAGAAGAAGCAAAAGTATTGAGTTTGGAAAATTTGGAAAAAGTATGAAGCGAAGACCAAGTCGCCGCCTTAAAAATCTGTTCAACAGAAGCCTCATTTTTAAAAGCCCATGTGGAAGCCACTGTTCTAGTAGAATGAGCAGAAATTCTTTCAGGAGGCTGCTGGCCAGCAGTCTCATAAGCCGAACGGATAATGCTTTTCAACCAAAAGGAAAGAGAGGTAGCTGTAGCCTTTTGACCTCTCCGTTTACCAGAATAAACAACAAACAATGAAGATGTTTGACGGAAATCTTTAGTTGCTTGTAAGTAAAACTTTAAAGCACGAACCACATCAAGATTGTGCAACAGACGTTCCTTCTTTGATGAAGGATTAGGACACAGTGAATGAACAACAATCTCCTGATTGATATTCCTATTAGAAACAACCTTAGGAAGAAACCCAGGTTTGGTACGCAAAAGCACCATATCTGCATGGAAAACAAGGTAAGGTGAGTCACACTGTAAAGCAGATAGCTCAGAAACTCTTTGAGCCGAAGAGATAGCTACTAAAAACAAAACTTTCCAAGATAGAAGCTTAATATCTATGGAATGCATAGGTTCAAACGGAACCCCTTGAAGATCTTTAAGAACTAAGTTTAGGCTCCATGGTGGAGCAACAGGTTTAAATACAGGCTTGATCCTGACCAAGGCCTGACTAAATGCTTGAGCGTCTGGAACATCTGCCAGACGTTTGTGTAAAAGAATAGACAAAGCAGATATTTGTCCTTTTAAGGAAGTAGCTGATAATCCCTTCTCCAATCCTTCTTGTAGAAAGGATAATATTCTAGGAATCCTAATCTTACTCCATGAGTAACCTTTGGATTCACACCAATAAAGATATTTGCGCCAAATCTTATGATCAATCTTCCTGGTGACAGGCTTTCTAGCTTGAATCAGGGTATCAATGAATGACTCAGAGAAACCTCACTTTGATAGAATCAGGCGTTTAATCTCCAAGCAGTCAGATGCAGAGAAATTAGATTTGGATGCGTGAATGGACCTTGGATTAGAAGGTCCTGCCTCATTGGCAGAGTCCACGGTGGAACCGATGACATGTCCACTAGGTCTGCATACCAAGTCCTGCGTGGCCACGCAGGTGCTATCAGAATCACTGAGGCTCTCTCCTGCTTGATTCTGGCAACCAGACGTGGGAGGAGAGGAAACGGTGGAAATACATAGGCCAGATTGAAGGACCAGGGCACTGCTAGAGCATCTATCAGTACCGCCTGGGGATCCCGGGACCTGGACCCGTAATGAGGAAGTTTGGCATTCTGACGGGACGCCATCAGATCCAATTCTGGTGTGCCCCATAGCTGAGTCAGCTGGGCAAATACCTCCGGATGGAGCTCCCACTCCCCCGGATGAAAAGTCTGACGACTTAGGAAATCCGCCTCCCAGTTCTCTACTCCTGGGATATGGATTGCTGAGAGATGGCAAGAGTGATCCTCCATCCATCGGATTATTTTGGTTACCTCCATCATCACTAGAGAACTCAGTGTTCCTCCTTGATGATTGATATAAGCTACAATCGGGATGTTGTCTGACTGAAATCTGATGAAGTTGAGGCCATGCCTGAAGCGCATTGAATATCGCTCTCAGTTCTAGAATGTTTATCTGGAGGAGAGTTTCCTCCCGAGACCATAAGCCGTGTGCTTTCAGGGAGTTCCAGACTGCACCCCAGCCTAGCAGGCTGGCATCTGTCGTTACTATGAGCCACTCTGGCCTGCGGAAACACATTCCCTGAGACAGGTGGTCCTGAGACAACCACCAGAGAAGAGAATCTCTGGTCTCCTGGTCCAGATGCAGTTGAGGAGATAAATCTGTATAATCCCCATTCCACTGTTTGAGCATGCATAGTTGCAGTGGTCTGAGGTGTAGGCGGGCAAAAGGAACTATGTCCATTGCCGCTACCATGAGTCCGATTACCTCCATACACTGAGCCACTGATGTCCGAGGAATGGAATGAAGAGCACGGCAAGTGGTTAAGAGTTTTGATTTTCTGACCTCCGTCAGAAATATTTTCATTTCTACCGAGTCTATCAGAGTCCCTAGGAAGGAAACTCTTGTGAGAGGGAAGAGAGAACTCTTTTTTATGTTCACCTTCCAACCGTGAGATCTCAGAAAAGCCAACACGATGTCCGTGTGAGACTTGGCTAGTCGACGCCTGAATTAAGATGTCGTCTAGATAAGGCACCACTGCTATGCCCCACGGTCTTAGAACCGCCAGAAGGGACCCTAGCACCTTTGTGAAAATTCTGGGAGCCATGGCCAACCCAAAGGGAAGGGCCACAAACTGGTAATGCCTGTCCAGAAAGGCGAATCTGAGGAATTGATGATGATCTCTGTGAATAGGAATGTGTAGATACGCATCCTTTAAGTCCACGGTAGTCATATATTGACCCTCCTGGATCAGAGGTAGAAAAGTCCGAATAGTCTCCATCTTGAATGATGGTATTTTGAGGAATTTGTTTAGGATTTTGAGATCCAAGATTGGTCTGAAAGTTCCTTCTTTTTTGGGAACCACAAACAGGTTTGAGTAAAACCCTAGCCCTTGTCCCTCTTTTGGAACTGGGCGGATCACTCCCATGGTATGTAGGTCTTCTACACAGCGTAAGAATGCCTCTCTTTTTGTCTGGTTTGCAGACAATTGAGAAATGTGAAATCTCCCCCTTGGGTGGGAATCTTTGAAGTCCAGAAGATATCCCTGGGACACAATTTCTAAAGCCCAGGAATCGTGAACATCTCTTCCCCAAGCCTGAGCGAAGAGAGAGAGTCTGCCCCCTACTAGATCTTGGAGGCAGCTGCAGGCTTCTTGGCCTGTTTACCCTTGTTCCAAGCCTGGTTAGGTCTCCAGACTGACTTGGATTGGGCAAAATTTGCCTCTTGCTTTGCAGCAGGGGAAGCTGAAGCGGGACCACATACAATATGCCTTCTTGTGGATGGTAGATGTGCCCACCACTGGGCATGTATTCCACTTACAAGATTATCACCTATCTATATTGGTAATACACTCATATGATACACATATATGATATAAGTGATACATTGGGATCTATCATTGGGAGGGCACATATATATATTCAATGACACATTAGGATTTATCACATCTATATAAACTTATAGATATACTACATATAAAACTTATTTTACACGGTTTGCACCAAAATGTCACTTTAGCACAATTGATATCTACACACTTAAGAATTCCATATAAAGACTTATATTAACAATTATATTGTTAAAACAGAATTAATAGTCATCATGTTTATAAAATTTGATATCAATAAATACACATCCTTTTGACACACACACGTTATACAAGTAAACACACATAGTCACTTTAGCAAAATAGTAATTTATACACATATGAATTATATATAAGAATTTTAAACTAATAACTATATTATAAAACAGAATCACTAGTCTCAATATTTATGAAATTTGATACCAATAGATACACATCCTTTTAGACACATACATGACATTTAAGTAAATGCACATAGTCATAGTATATAAAGGAAGGGTACTAGTAAGATATACACCTATTGAGTCACAACATCACTAGCTCAATAATAACGATTAGTTATAATATGACCAATATTTAGCAGTAATAACACCACACAGCAGTATGTATCACTGGATATTAAATAATCAAATATACACATTTTGAGTCACAATATCACTAGTTTTATAATAACTATTATTTCCTCTATGAACAACATATAGCATTAATAACACCACACAGCAACATGCATCACTTTGGATAACATATGCTCTAAATATATTACTATATTATTATATGCCTGCAATCATATCTTACTATGATATGTTATGGATGATGGGAAGGATATGGTCGTTAGACTCGGTATATATTAAATATGATATTGCTCTTTTATTATACTTTTTTGCCACTAATATGCCATTATAACATGGTGGCTATTATGGACAAGAGACTGATATGGTCGCTGGATTTTGATGGAGCAAATATGTACGGCTCTTAATCTATAGTGAGTATTTACTCTCCTGATAGACTAAACAAATAGACCAAATAAATAGTAAAAACCACCTACAAGATCAAACTAACCTATTACCAGCAGCGCTTTTACACGCATTACGTGTAATTGAATAAGACTATGGTTCCCCTGGCAACAGCAACTACAGACGCATTGGCGCTGCACACATGCGCACTAGCGCAAAACACACGCCATTTAGAATCTCAGCTGGCGTTTTTAACCAAACAAAGTAAGTGATCTTTAAAGTTTTTTACAATGGATTAATAGCTCTATAAGGGTAGTTAACCACCTGCCATGTGAAATCACAGTTTTCCATTGCAGCAGATCGAAAAGCTGTAACGTATTAACAGATCAAAGGGCTCTTAACGTATAATACAAGTGTTTAAGCAAAGAATAGCTACTCTCACATTGCATTTATATTGGGGCTATTGACAGAGAGGGATGAGATATTTGAAAAAAGATGAACCAATAAAAAATGGATTAAAGATGATCAGATATAAAACAGACTCAGCCTATACACTATATAGGAATAGAGATAGTGATCATATATGACTGAGTAGCATGAGATAAATTTCACTGGATATGGGGAAAGACATGATGTGCTACAATATTGTATGTATTTATGTTGTTTAAACCAATTTTGTGATTAATATTTGTACTGCAAAGTATGAGGTACATTGTTTTATTTGACCCATATAATGTAAATTCTGATGTATATTGTTCAAGTATACAATACTGTGTCACATTTGTTGCTAAAACATATTAGTAGCTAGGATACTGATGATGTCATAAACCACACCCACAACAAGTGTTACCAATTATGTTAAGTGGTTTGTTTAGGAATATATAGCAAGTGTTTGTAAACTATTTTATTATGCCTGAAGAAACAGTCTGAGACTGAGAAACGCGTCTCAATTTATCATTATTTTATTAAAGTGATTTTAACTTTTACTAAAAACACTTGCTGCCTATGAATTGGTTATTATCTGAGGATATGACTGACCTATAGACCACCAAGAGGACTATTGTATGCTGTATGCCACGAGCTAAGTCTGTTGGGTGACTGAATTAATCCCAGCCTGTCTCTATAGCATCATTGGGGATGCTTCACCAAATGTGAGTTTAAAATCTTATACTATTATTTGGTGTGGAATAACTCTAGTCATACAATACTAGGCCATATAGGCTTTTTTGTGTTTTCTATCCTACACAGACCCTGCAACAATTCGAGAGGCCGGTCTGCTGGGTGACTGTTATAGATCCCAGACTGTGTCATTTGCCCCAATTGAGGTGCTCCATTACATGTGAGTGCAACTATATAGTAAAATCTACTTACATTTGGAATCTACAATATTGGGCCATGTGGCGCATCTGTTTCTGTTTGATATTTTAGATTGCTTAATTGGATCCTGGTCTGGACCACTACAGATTGCTGCCTTGGTATTCTACTATCAAGATCCTTACAAAGGACAATATAGTGATCATCATCACCCAATAATTACCATCTTTGAGTGAGATACAACTGTCCTATTAACATTGTGACTATTAATTGTACAGGTTAATATCTATGTACTCTATCCATAATATATATACAAGTTACTACAAATCTAGTTAATTATATACTTATACTGAAAGGTGCATTATATTTGGTAACATATGATCTACCTTTCTATACTACATATTATCATATAAATCTAATTGTCGACTTAGGAAGTTACAATTATATTGGATACTCTCAAGGGCGCCCCCTTTCTTTTGTTGTATTGTTACTTGAAGTTCCGAAAGGAACGAAAATTATTTTGTTTGGTCCTCAATTTATTTGTTCTATCCTGAGGGAGGGCATGGCTTTTCCCTCCAGTGATGTCTGAAATAATCTCTTTCAGTTCAGGCCCGAATAGGGTCTTTCCTTTGAAAGGGATGTTCAAAAGTTTAGATTTTGATTATACATCAGCAGACCAGGACTTAAGCCATAACGCCCTGCGTGCTAAAATGGCAAAACCTGAATTCTTTGCCGTGAATTTAGCCAATTGGAAAGCGGCATCTGTAATGAAAGAATTAGACAACTTAAGGGCCTTAATTCTGTCCATAATATCCTCTAATGGAGTCTCCATCTGAAGAGCCTCTTCTAGAGCCTCGAACCAGAAAGCAGCTGCAGTAGTTACAGGAACAATGCACGCAATAGGTTGGAGAAGAAAACCTTGATGAACAAAAATTTTCTTCAGGAGACCCTCTAATTTTTTATCCATAGGATCTTTGAAAGCACAACTGTCTTCGATAGGTATAGTTGTACGCTTAGACAGAGTAGAAATAGCTCCCTCCACCTTAGGAACTGTCTGCCACGAGTCCCGCATGGTGTCAGATATGGGAAACATTTTCTTAAAAACAGGAGGGGGAGCGAACGGAATACCTGGTCTATCCCACTCCTTAGTAATAATATTCACAAACCTCTTAGGGACTGGAAAAATATCAGTGTAAACAGGAACCTCTAAGTATTTGTCCATTTTACACAATTTCTCTGGGACCACTATAGGGTCACAATCATCTAGAGTCGCTAATACCTCCCTGAGCAATAAGCGGAGGTGTTCAAGCTTAAATTTAAAGGCCGTCATATCAGAATCTGTCTGAGGGAGCGTCTTTCCTGAATTTCTCCCTCAGATAACAAATCCCTTACCCCTACTTCAGAACATTGTGAGGGTATATCGGATACTAAAGCGTTAGACGGCTCAGCATTTGTTCTTAACCCAGAGCTGTCCCGCTTTCCTTGTAAACCAGGCAGTTTAGATAAAACCTCTGTGAGGGTTGTATTCATAACTGTGGCCATGTCTTGTAAAGTAAAAGAAGTTGATGCACTAGAGGTACTTGGCGTCACTTGTGCGGGCATTACTGGTTGTGACACTTGGGGAGAGCTAGATGGCAAACCCTCATTTCCTTCTGACTGAGAATCATCTATTGCTCTATTCTTAAGTGCTAGAATATGCTCTTTATAGTTTATAGACATATCAGTGCAAGTGGGACACATTCTAAGAGGGGGTTCCACAATGGCTTCTAAACACATTGAACAAGGATTTTCCTTTGTGTCAGACATGTTAAACAGGCTAGTAATGTAACAGGCAAGCTTGGAAAACACTTTAATCAAAGCAAATAACACTTAGAAAAAAACAGTACTGTGCCTTTAAGAGAAAAAAAGCGGCACAAACTCTGCAAAACAGTGTAAAAAAGCAGTAAACTCAACGAAATTTTACAGTAGTATCATAAAGCCTTAGTAACTTTGCACAGCTATGCAAATAAACAATTAACCCCTTAATGTAAAAACCGGATTGACAAAATGTCAAAACCGGTAAAAAAAATGTTCAGCACCTTGCCACAGCTCTGCTGTGGCGCCTACCTGCCCTTTAGGAACGATTTGTGGGTAAAAAAACCTCTTTACAGCCCTCAAACACAGTAAGAACCTCTGGAGAAGCAGCTGGATGTCTCTGAGGAAAAGAAAATGCGCAACTGAGGCACGAAAATAGGCCCCTCCCATCTCACTCGATGTTTTGGGGCCTAAAAGAAACACAACAGAGTGTTTCTAAAACTAGCCATGTGGGTTAATAACCCTAAAACAAGCCACAATGACCCCATAAAGTCCCTCAAAAAACGTTATTTTTGCATTTTTTCTAAATAAACAAAAACTTTTTTTCCTATCAGTGTCACCAGTAACTAATGAGCCCTTCATGCAAGCTGGGATTCCTACCAAGTGTCTGAATACAGCTTACCCTTCCCTCATGGGGATATTGCCAGCCTTTTCTAGAATTAACACAGTCTGTCTAGAAAAAAGTAGACTGAACATACCTCAATGCAGTTTACCCTGCAAACCGTTCCCCCAACTGATCATCCTCCTCCTTGCAGAAATCTTCATCCCTTTTCTGCCAGAGAGTAAATAGTACACACCGGTACCATTTAAAATAACAAACTTTTGCTTGAGAAATAAAAAACTAACATTTTTGTCACCACACTCACTTTACCCTTCCTAGTACTTAGAGTAGGCAAAGAGAATGACTGGGGGCTGGAGCTAAGGGAGGAGCTATATAGACACCTCTGCTGTGGGTGCTCTCTTTGCCACTTCCTGTAGGGAAGGAGAATATCTCAGAAGTATGGATAAATCCGTGGACTCGATACATCTTACAAGAGAAATGTAGAACCTTGCATTTCCCCGTATTAAATCTCATTTTCCATTTACCTGCCCATACTTCTAATTTTTGCAGATCCCTTTGTAACGAAAGTTCATCCTGCTCTGACCTAATGACCTTACTTAACTTAGTATCATCTGCAAAAATAGAGATGCCGCTATTTAATCCTAGCTCCAAGTCATTTATAAAAATATTAAAAAGAATAGGACCCAGCACTGATCCCTGGGGTACTCCACTGATTACCTTTGTCCAATCTGAGTATGATCCATTTACTGCTACTCGTTGCTCCCTATCTTTTATCCAGTTATTTATCCACAAACTAACATTTTCAGCTATCCCAAGTCCCTTAATTTTGTGCATTAATCTCTCATGTGGCACTGCATCAAACGCCTTTGCAAAATCTAAGTATATCACATCAACTGATTCCCCTTTATCTATATTTTTACTTACTTCCTCATAGAATCTAATTAGATTAGTTTGACATGATCTATTTCTCATCAAAATCATGCTGATTAGAACTCATAATCTTGTTTACACTAATATGCTCATCAATATAATCCCTTATAATCCCTTCAAATATCTTCCCCACTATTGATGTCAGACTAACTGGTGTATAGCTTCCTGGATCATCCCTACTTCCCTTTTTGAAGAGTAGCACCACATCAGCTTTACGTCAATCCTTGGGTACCATTCCTGAGGATAATGAGTCTTGAAAAATTAAGAGTAGAGGTTTGTCTATAACAGTGCTAAATTCCCTTAACACCCTTGAGTGTATTCCATCTGGGCCTGGAGTTTTATTTACCTTAAAATTATCCAATTTGTTCCTGATATCCTCTATACATAACCCAATTAATGGTATGGGCTGGCATGTTCTATTTTGTTCTAAAGTATCATCCAATGGTTCCTCTCTTGTGTATACTGAAGAAAAAAACTGGTGTAGTATCTCAGCCTTCTCCCTGTCACTGATAATCATGCTACCCTCCCCGCATTTATGTACCTATATTGTCTTTCTTAGATTTTTTGCTATTTATGTACTTAAAGAACCTTTTAGGGTTGGATTTAGAATCCTTTGCAATTAATTTTTCATTTTCAATGTTGGCTAATTTGATGGCTTTTTTGCATGCTTTGTTACATTCCTTATAAATATGGAATTTTGAGTCTGTACTATTTTCTTTGTATAATTTAAATGCCCTACGTTTTTTTCCTAATTTCTCTTAACACATTTATATTCAGCCACATTGGCTTGGATTTTTTATTTTTATAACGATATGGTATTTGCTGATATGTATATTTATTTAACAAAGTTTTAAATGTTATCCATTTATCCTCTGTATTTTTATTAGAGAATACTTTTTCCCAATTTATGTTATTTAATGATTTCCTTAAATCGTTGAATTTTGCTTTCTTGAAATTAAAAGTCTTGGTTAAACCTTTAAGACGCTGCTTATGAAAAGAGATTTCAAATGTGACCATGTTATGATCACTGTTACCCAAATGTTCTTTGACTTCTATGTTTGATATTATATCTGTATTATTTGATAGCACTAAATCCAATATAGCGTTACTCCTAGTTGGCTCCTCTATTAATTGTGACAAGAAGTTATCCCTGAGAACATTTATAAATCTATCCCCCTTAGCTGAATTACTAGTTTCATTGGCCCAGTTTATATTAGGGTAGTTAAAATCTCCCATATATACAGCACTGTTATTAGCAGCCTTACCTATTTATATTAGTAGTTGAGTTTCATCAAGGTCACTAATGTTGGGGGGCTTGTAGCATGCTCCTAGTGATTTTTTTTTAGGATTTCCCCCCCACTCTTTATTTCCACCCACAGGGTCTCTACATTGTCACTTGTATCAGAAATATCTTCCCTTATTGTAGGTTTAAGGTTAGGTTTAATATACATGCAGATTCCTCCACCCCTTTTATTATTTCTGTGCCTCCTAAATAAAGTATACCCCTCTAAGTTAACTGCCCAGTCATGTGAATCATCCCACCAAGTTTCAGTTATACTGATAACAACATAGTCCTCTTTTGCAACTAAGAGCGTCAGCTCCCCCATTTTACCTGTCATGCTTCTTGCATTTGTTGTCATACATTTAATTTTCATGTGCTTTCTGCTGATACTTGGTGTACTTTCCTCTATACTTTCTAATGTGACATTTCTTAAGTCATCCCTTCCTTGAGATATCAAAGGACTGACAGATTCACAGACTGATCTCTCTATTCTATTGTGTTCTAACTGACCCTCCCCCCTTTGCCTAGTTTAAAAGATTCTCTAAGCTTTCCCCCAACACACCTGCACCCATGTCATTCAGATGCAATCCATCCTTACTGTACAAATTGTACCCAAGTGAAAAGTCAGCCCAGTGCTCTAAAAAGTCAAACCCCTCATTTTTACACCATGTTTTTAACCATGAATTAACAGACCTTAGCTCCTTCTGCCTTACTGAGTTAACACACGGCACTGATAATATCTCAGAAAATATTACTTTGGAGGTCCTTGCTTTAAGCTTGCTACCTAACTCCCTGAAGTCATTTTTTAGGACTCTCCATCTCCCACTGATTCCTTCATTAGTACCAATATGTACCATGACTGCAGGACCCACATCCCTCTAACAATCTATCAATACGCTCAACAATATGCCTTACAAGAGCCCCTGGAAGACAGCAAACTGTTCTATTTAAAGGGTCTGGATGACAAATTACCCTATCAACCTTCCTAATAATAGAGTCTCCTACCACCAACATCTGTCTGAGGCCCTGACTTGTATGCCCCTCTACCATGTCTGAAGGACTGTTAACTATAGTATGCCCCTCTACCATGTCTGAAGGACTGCCCACCATGCTCAATCTATTATACTATAATTTCTAAAGTGAAAGTCAATCCTAACATCTTAAAGTGAAAGTCAATCCGGCTCCCATGGGCGCCAAGCCATATTTACCGCACGGCTATTGGCTAAGAGGTGAAAATGTCACCTCTTGTCAAAAAAATTTTTTAGCCACGGGCTGCCGTAGCAGCTAAGGATGGTGATCGATTGAAACAAATAAAGGAGCTTTCTGTCACGCCAAACCGCTCTAGCCGTTGCTAGGGGCACGGCATCTCCTTCCCTGCTCGTTGCCAGGGGTTTGTGTTGGGTCCGGATGCGTGTGGCACTGATGTCATCGCCGCATGCTTCTCTCCGATGCCTGTCTGGACTCCTGTGGCGTGAATCCTGCGCATATGTAAGGTCTTTTACAACGATCTATCACTACCCAAGTATAGGTGTTACATAGGCCTTTAGTTATCAAGCCGGCAACCACAAATACGCTGGAATTCCACAGCGTATTTGTGGCGAGAAACAAAAAAAGAGGTATTACCTCTAAAAACAGTACATATAGGTAGCACTCAAATTCCCTTTATTAATGGTGTCGACTGAGTATTGAGTGGCGGATAAACTAGGAAATTAAAAACAGAATTTATGCTTACCTGATAAATTACTTTCTCCAACGGTGTGTCCGGTCCACGGCGTCATCCTTACTTGTGGGATATCTCTTCCCCAACAGGAAATGGCAAAGAGTCCCAGCAAAGCTGGCCATATAGTCCCTCCTAGGCTCCGCCCACCCCAGTCATTCGACCGACGGACAGGAGGAAATATATATAGGAGAAACCATATGGTACCATGGTGACAGGGCAGGCCGTGGACCGGACACACCGTTGCAGAAAGTAATTTATCAGGTAAGCATAAATTCTGTTTTCTCCAACATTGGTGTGTCCGGTCCACGGCGTCATCCTTACTTGTGGGAACCAATACCAAAGCTTTAGGACACGGATGAAGGGAGGGAGCAAATCAGGTTACCTAAACGGAAGGCACCACAGCTTGCAAAACCTTTCTCCCAAAAATAGCCTCCGAAGAAGCAAAAGTATCAAATTTGTATAATTTGGCAAAAGTGTGCAGTGAAGACCAAGTCGCTGCCTTACATATCTGGTCAACAGAAGCCTCGTTCTTGAAGGCCCATGTGGAAGCCACAGCCCTAGTGGAGTGAGCTGTGATTCTTTCAGGAGGCTGCCGTCCGGCAGTCTCATAAGCCAATCGGATGATGCTTTTAAGCCAAAAGGAAAGAGAGGTAGAAGTCGCTTTTTGACCTCTCCTTTTACCAGAATAAACAACAAACAAGGAAGATGTTTGTCTGAAATCTTTTGAAGCCTCTAAATTGAATTTTAGAGCACGGACTACGTCCAAATTGTGTAACAAACGTTCCTTCTTTGAAACTGGATTCGGACATAAAGAAGGTACAACTATCTCCTGGTTAATATTTTTGTTAGAAACAACCTTAGGAAGAAAACCAGGCTTAGTACGCAAAACCACCTTATCTGCATGGAACACCAGATAGGGCGGAGAACACTGCAGAGCAGATAACTCTGAAACTCTTCTAGCAGAAGAAATTGCAACCAAAAACAAAACTTTCCAAGATAGTAACTTAATATCTATGGAATGTAAAAGTTCAAACGGAACCCCTTGAAGAACTGAAAGAACTAGATTTAGACTCCAGGGAGGAGTCAAAGATCTGTAAACAGGCTTGATCCTAACCAGAGCCTGAACAAATGCTTGAACATCTGGCACAGCTGCCAGTCTTTTGTGTAGTAAGACAGATAAAGCAGAGATCTGTCCCTTTAGAGAACTTGCAGATAATCCTTTCTCCAAACCTTCTTGTAGAAAGGAGAGAATCTTAGGAATTTTTATCTTATTCCATGGGAATCCTTTGGATTCACACCAACAGATATATCTTTTCCATATTTTATGGTAAATCTTTCTAGTTACCGGTTTTCTGGCCTGAACCAGAGTATCTATCACAGAATCTGAAAACCCACGCTTTGATAGAATCAAGCGTTCAATCTCCAAGCCGTCAGCTGGAGGGAGACCAGATTTGGATGTTCGAATGGACCCTGAACAAGAAGGTCCTGTCTCAAAGGTAGCTTCCATGGTGGAACCGATGACATATTCATCAGGTCTGCATACCAAGTCCTGCATGGCCACGCAGGAGCTATCAAGATCACCGAGGCCCTCTCCTGTTTGATCCTGGCTACCAGCCTGGGAATGAGAGGAAACGGTGGAAACACATAAGCTAGGTTGAAGGTCCAAGGCGCTACTAGTGCATCGACTAGAGTCGCCTTGGGATCCCTGGATCTGGACCCGTAGCAAGGAACCTTGAAGTTCTGACGAGACGCCATCAGATCCATATCTGGAATGCCCCATAGTTGCGTCAACTGGGCAAAGATCTCCGGGTGGAGTTCCCACTCTCCCGGATGGAATGTCTGACGACTCAAATAATCCGCTTCCCAGTTTTCCACACCTGGAATGTGGATCGCAGATAGGTGGCAGGAGTGATCCTCCGCCCATTGAATTATTTTGGTCACTTCTTTCATCGCCAGGGAACTCCTTGTTCCCCCCTGATGATTGATATACGCAACGGTCGTCATGTTGTCTGATTGGAACCTTATGAATCTGGCCTTTGCTAGTTGAGGCCAAGCCCTGAGAGCATTGAATATCGCTCTCAGTTCCAGAATGTTTATCGGGAGAAGAGACTCTTCCCGAGACTATAGACCCTGAGCTTTCAGGGATTCCCAGACCGCGCCCCAGCCCACTAGACTGGCGTCGGTCGTGACAATGACCCACTCTGGTCTGCGGAAGCTCATTCCCTGGGACAGATGGTCCAGGGTCAGCCACCAACGAAGTGAATCTCTGGTCTTCTGATCTACTTGAATCATTGGAGACAAGTCTGTATAGTCCCCATTCCACTGTTTGAGCATGCACAGTTGTAATGGTCTTAGATGAATTCGTGCAAAAGGAACTATGTCCATTGCTGCAACCATCAACCCTACTACTTCCATGCACTGCGCTATGGAAGGACGAGGAACAGAATGAAGAACTTGACAAGTGCTTAGAAGTTTTGACTTTCTGACCTCTGTCAGAAAAATCCTCATTTCTAAGGAATCTATTATTGTTCCCAAGAAGGGAACTCTTGTCGACGGAGACAGAGAACTTTTTTCTATGTTCACCTTCCATCCGTGTGATCTGAGAAAGGCCAGAACGATGTCTGTATGAGCCTTTGCTTTTGACAGGGACGACGCTTGTATTAGAATGTCGTCCAAGTAAGGTACTACTGCAATGCCCCTCGGTCTTAGAACCGCTAGAAGGGACCCTAGTACCTTTGTGAAAATCCTTGGAGCAGTGGCTAACCCGAATGGGAGGGCCACAAACTGGTAATGCTTGTCCAGAAAAGCGAACCTTAGGAACTGATGATGTTCTTTGTGGATAGGAATATGTAGGTACGCATCCTTTAGATCCACGGTAGTCATAAATTGACTTTCCTGGATAGTGGGTAGAATCGTTCAAATGGTTTCCATCTTGAACGATGGTACCCTGAGAAATTTGTTTAGGATCTTCAAATCCAAAATTGGTCTGAAAGTTCCCTCTTTTTTGGGAACTACAAACAGATTGGAATAAAATCCCATTCCTTTTTCCTTTATTGGAACTGGGTGTATCACTCCCATCTTTAACAGGTCTTCTACACAATGTAAGAACGCCTGTCTCTTTATTTGGTTTGAGGATAAGTGAGACATGTGGAACCTTCCCCTTGGGGGTAGTTCCCTGAATTCCAGGAGATAACCCTGAGAAACTATTTCTAGCGCCCAGGGATCCTGAACATCTCTTGCCCAAGCCTGAGCAAAGAGAGAGAGTCTGCCCCCCACTAGATCCGGTCCCAGATCGGGGGCTACTCCTTCATGCTGTTTTGTTAGCAGCGGCAGGCTTCTTGGCCTGCTTACCCTTGTTCCAGCCTTGCATCGTTTTCCAGGCTGGTTTGGGTTGTGAGGCATTACCCTCTTGCTTAGAGGATGCAGAATTAGAGGCCGGTTCGTTCCTGAAATTGCGAAAGGAACGAAAATTAGACTTATTTTTGGCCTTGAAAGGTCTATCTTGTGGAAGGGCGTGGCCCTTTCCCCCAGTGATGTCTGAAATAATCTCTTTCAATTCTGGTCCAAATAGAGTTTTACCTTTGAAAGGGATGTTAAGCAATTTTGTCTTGGATGACACATCCGCTGACCAAGACTTTAGCCAAAGCGCTCTGCGCGCCACGATAGCAAACCCTGAATTTTTCGCAGCTAATCTAGCTAATTGCAAAGCGGCATCTAAAATAAAAGAGTTAGCCAACTTAAGTGCGTGAACTCTGTCCATAACCTCCTCATATGGAGTCTCTCTACTAAGCGAGTTTTCTAGTTCCTCGAACCAGAACCACGCTGCTGTAGTGACAGGAACAATGCACGAAATGGGTTGTAGAAGGTAACCTTGCTGTACAAAAATCTTTTTAAGCAAACCCTCCAATTTTTTATCCATAGGATCTTTGAAAGCACAACTATCTTCGATAGGAATAGTAGTGCGTTTATTTAGAGTAGAAACTGCCCCCTCGACCTTAGGGACTGTCTGCCATAAGTCCTTTCTGGGGTCGACCATAGGAAATAATTTCTTAAATATAGGGGGGGGGGAACAAAAGGTATGCCGGGCTTTTCCCACTCCTTATTTACTATGTCCGCCACCCGCTTGGGTATAGGAAAAGCGTCGGGGTGCACCGGAACCTCTAGGAACTTGTCCATCTTGCATAATTTCTCTGGAATGACCAAGTTGTCACAATCATCCAGAGTAGATAACACCTCCTTAAGCAGTGCGCGGAGATGTTCTAATTTAAATTTAAATGTCACAACATCAGGTTCAGCTTGTTGAGAAATTTTTCCTGAATCTGAAATTTCCCCATCTGACAAAACCTCCCTCATGGCCCCTTCAGATTGGTGTGAGGGTATGACAGAACAATTATCATCAGCGCCCTCCTGCTCTTCAGTGTTTAAAACAGAGCAATCGCGCTTTCTCTGATAAGTAGGCATTTTGGATAAAATATTTGCTATGGAGTTATCCATTACAGCCGTTAATTGTTGCATGGTAATAAGCATTGGCGCACTAGATGTACTAGGGGCCTCCTGACTACTTTTGGGAGTTATAAAATACCTACCAGGTATGCTCGCATGTGAGACATGTGGAACCTTCCCCTTGGGGGTAGTTCCCTGAATTCCAGGAGATAACCCTGAGAAACTATTTCTAGCGCCCAGGGATCCTGAACATCTCTTGCCCAAGCCTGAGCAAAGAGAGAGAGTCTGCCCCCCACTAGATCCGGTCCCAGATCGGGGGCTACTCCTTCATGCTGTTTTGTTAGCAGCGGCAGGCTTCTTGGCCTGCTTACCCTTGTTCCAGCCTTGCATCGTTTTCCAGGCTGGTTTGGGTTGTGAGGCATTACCCTCTTGCTTAGAGGATGCAGAATTAGAGGCCGGTTCGTTCCTGAAATTGCGAAAGGAACGAAAATTAGACTTATTTTTGGCCTTGAAAGGTCTATCTTGTGGAAGGGCGTGGCCCTTTCCCCCAGTGATGTCTGAAATAATCTCTTTCAATTCTGGTCCAAATAGAGTTTTACCTTTGAAAGGGATGTTAAGCAATTTTGTCTTGGATGACACATCCGCTGACCAAGACTTTAGCCAAAGCGCTCTGCGCGCCACGATAGCAAACCCTGAATTTTTCGCAGCTAATCTAGCTAATTGCAAAGCGGCATCTAAAATAAAAGAGTTAGCCAACTTAAGTGCGTGAACTCTGTCCATAACCTCCTCATATGGAGTCTCTCTACTAAGCGAGTTTTCTAGTTCCTCGAACCAGAACCACGCTGCTGTAGTGACAGGAACAATGCACGAAATGGGTTGTAGAAGGTAACCTTGCTGTACAAAAATCTTTTTAAGCAAACCCTCCAATTTTTTATCCATAGGATCTTTGAAAGCACAACTATCTTCGATAGGAATAGTAGTGCGTTTATTTAGAGTAGAAACTGCCCCCTCGACCTTAGGGACTGTCTGCCATAAGTCCTTTCTGGGGTCGACCATAGGAAATAATTTCTTAAATATAGGGGGGGGGGGAACAAAAGGTATGCCGGGCTTTTCCCACTCCTTATTTACTATGTCCGCCACCCGCTTGGGTATAGGAAAAGCGTCGGGGTGCACCGGAACCTCTAGGAACTTGTCCATCTTGCATAATTTCTCTGGAATGACCAAGTTGTCACAATCATCCAGAGTAGATAACACCTCCTTAAGCAGTGCCCGGAGATGTTCTAATTTAAATTTAAATGTCACAACATCAGGTTCAGCTTGTTGAGAAATTTTTCCTGAATCTGAAATTTCCCCATCTGACAAAACCTCCCTCATGGCCCCTTCAGATTGGTGTGAGGGTATGACAGAACAATTATCATCAGCGCCCTCCTGCTCTTCAGTGTTTAAAACAGAGCAATCGCGCTTTCTCTGATAAGTAGGCATTTTGGATAAAATATTTGCTATGGAGTTATCCATTACAGCCGTTAATTGTTGCATGGTAATAAGCATTGGCGCACTAGATGTACTAGGGGCCTCCTGTGTGGGCAAAACTGGTGTAGACACAGTAGGAGATGATGTAGTATCATGTTTACTCCCCTCATCTGAGGAATCATCTTGGGCAATTTCATTATCTGTGGCAGTACTGTCCTTACTTTGTTTGGACGCTATGGCACAATTATCACATAAATTTAAATTGGGAGACACATTGGCTTTCATACATATAGAACATAGCTTATCCGAAGGCACAGACATGTTAAACAGGCTTAAACTTATCAACAAAGCACAAAAAACGTTTTAAAACAAAACCGTTACTGTCTCTTTAAATTTTAAACAGAAAACACTTTATTACTGAATATGTGAAAAAGTATGAAGGAATTGTTCAAAAATTACCAAAATTTCACCACAGTGTCTTAAAGCATTAAGAGTATTGCACACCAAATTTCAGAGCTTTAACCCTTAAAATAACGGAATTTAACCCCTATACAGTCCCAGCTATAGCCTTTGCTGAGACCCAACCAAGCCCAAAGGGGAATACAATACCAATTGACGCCTTCTAAAAGCTTTTCCAGCAAATTTCAGATCCTCACACATGCATCTGCAAGCCCTGCTCTCAAAAAAACAACTGTGCAGTAATGGCGCGAAAATGAGGCTCAGTCTACAACTAGGAAGGCCCCCTGACTGGAAAAGGTGTCTAACATAGTGACTGCCGTTTAATAAACGTTCCCCAAGTTTATAAATGCAAATTGTCAGCATAAATATGAATAAAATGCCCAAATAAAGCAATCGATTTAGCCCATAAAAAATGTCTACCAGTTTTTTAGCCCATATTAAGCCCTTTATTCTGTTTGTTTGACTAAGAAAATGGCTTACCGGTCCCCATGAGGGGAAATGACAGCCTTCCAGCATTACATGGTCTTGTTAGAAATATGACTAGTCATACCTTAAGCAGAAAAGTCTGCTAACTGTTTCCCCCAACTGAAGTTACTTCATCTCAACAGTCCTATGTGGAAACAGCAATCGATTTTAGTTACTGTCTGCTAAAATCATCTTCCTCTCACAAACAGAAATCTTCATCCTTTTCTGTTTCAGAGTAAATAGTACATACCAGCACTATTTTAAAATAACAAACACTTGATAGAAGAATAAAAACTACATTTAAACACCAAAAAACTCTTAACCATCTCCGTGGAGATGTTGCCTGTGCAACGGCAAAGAGAATGACTGGGGTGGGCGGAGCCTAGGATGGACTATATGGCCAGCTTTGCTGGGACTCTTTGCCATTTCCTGTTGGGGAAGAGATATCCCACAAGTAAGGATGACGCCGTGGACCGGACACACCAATGTTGGAGAAATATAACTTTTATTGGGACTTTAAAAAGAATGGTAGGACAATACCTTTAAAATTACAGGAACTGTAGTAACTTAAATTCGGGACAAAGGTTGCAGTGATACCAAAAAAGAGGTATTACCTCTAAAAACAGTACATATAGGTAGCACTCAAATTCCCTTTATTAATGGTGTCCACTGAGTATTAAGTGGCAGATATAACAATACCTTTAAAATTACAGGAACTGTAGTAACTTAAATTCGGGACAAAGGTTGCATTGATAGGGGTACCACTGGAGGGTAAAATCCTATATAATAAGAGTTATTAGTATGTCTGGTTGGTAAATAAACCTAGGGTATTGTTGTGATCCCAGGTTCTCCAACTGGTGTGTTAATACATTTGTAAGTAGTAATACAAGGACAATTACAAATTTTGGATACACATCAAGTATAATAATAGAATAAGATGTTAATACTCAACAGACTAAATTGGTTATGGTGTATTGTGATATACCATGTACTTAATAGTAAGATCATTCACATGATGTGTGGAATATAGTAAAGGTTGTAAGGAACTTAGTAACTTTGTCTGACATTATTTAAGTTATATCACTAATGAGTAAGGTTTTTACACTAAGTAACTGATATTCTGCAGATAGAACCAATCCACATATATAAATATAAGTCTGTGTATTATACCATCAGTATTGTATATTGTGGTATATCCTGTACTTAATAATGAGATCATTCACATACTGTGTAGAATATAGTCTGATTGGTGGAAACTTAGTAACTTTATCAACATTTGTTAAGGTTGTTTCACCACTGAGTAGAGTTTTGCCACTAAGTTAGTAAAATTCTAAAAATAGAGTTGCTTCACACATAGTGATAAGAGTCAGTATATTATACCATCAATATTGAGAGATAGCAGTTGTTTAAATCTTTTGACCGTATTAAATCAGTACCAATTATACTTGTATAAATTTGTTATTCCCCCATTTTTTATAGCTTAAAAGATATAACGTTTCCTGAACTAATGTCAGCTAGATTAGCCCAAGTATTATGAGATAAGAGGATTGTGTCAATTTCTCCAGCTAAATATCTTAGCTGCCTGTCCCTGTGTTATTGACTACATTTAAATTGTCATTGCTCAATAGTACTGATCTAACTATGAGTATAAATACTGGCTATTTCTGAGCTGAGTTAAATTTAGTGATTACGATTTAAGTTAAGTTCCTGCTGCATTAAAATAACACATAACCGGAGCCCATCAACTCCCAACCTCCCCTGACATGTTTCGCCGAGAGACTCGGCTTTCTCAAAAGGGTTTACCGAGGTTACGGTCTGGCGGGTATTTTTACCCAGTAACTCCGCCTAATTTCTAAGGTTGACCAATCCTAATGCGTGGGTGTGAATGTTTTGCTGGTGACGTGCCAGCTGTCATCCTCGATCTCCGGAGTGCAGTATTTTGCCGACGGCAGCATGTCCTGAGTAATCGCCGTGTACACTAGCAATTGTTAGATCGCCTGTCAGTTCATCATATATCATGTTTATTCTTGGAACAGCTACCTTGCATACCTCTTAGTGCAGCATTTTTCCAACGGCAACATGTCCTGAGTGATCGCCGTGCACACCAGAAAATGCTAGATCGCCCAACTGTCAGTTCATCATATATCATGTTTATACCAGAAACAGTTACCCTGTATACCTCTTAGTTATTATAGCCGATGGCTATATCTGTCAAATAAATCGCATTTACCAATATTACCTGTCCTTGATCATCCTCTATGCTGACCTGCAAATTATACTGTATATAATGTACAGATTATAGTCATCTATTGCAATTATCAAACGAGAAATACTCGTTGGTACACCTTAAAGGTAAAAACCTTACTCAATAGTGATATAACTTAAATAATGTCAGACAAAGTTACTAAGTTCCTGACAACCTTTACTATATTCCACACATCATGTGAATGATCTTAATATTAAGTACATGGTATATCACAATACACCATAACCACTTTAGTCTGTTGAGTATTAACATCTTATTCTATTATTATACTTGATGTGTATCCAAAATTTGTGATTGTCCTTGTATTACTACTTACAAATGTATTAACACACCAATTGGAGAACCTGGGATCACAACAATACCCTAGGTTTATTTACCAACTAGACATACTAATAACTCTTATTATATAGGATTTTACCCTCCAGTGGTACCCCATCAATGCAACCTTTGTCCCGAATTTAAGTTACTACAGTTCCTGTAATTTTAAAGGTATTGTTATATCCGCCACTTAATACTCAGTGGACACCATTAATAAAGGGAATTTGAGTGCTACCTATATGTACTGTTTTTAGAGGTAATACCTCTTTTTTGGTTTCAAGTTAGAGAGTGTACATAGCACCATATAATTATATTATTTAGTTATCCGCTGAGAGGGAAATACTTAATCCCCTCCTAGTTGTGGCTATTAATAATTATATTCCCTTTTTTACTTTTCAGTAGTGCCTTTGGGCCCCCTTTCCGTTGGTATTTGTGGCGAGGCTGATTCGCCGTAGTTATCAAGCCCTACAGCCCGGAAAAAGTAGAATCTAGTGACGTAACATACGATCCGCCGGACTTAGTCCGACACAGATCGATGTTACGTCACTACAGATGTTCCGAACGCAAGTTCGGCACAATCTGACTACTTTTGGGAGTTATAAAATACCTACCAGGTATGCTCGCCACTATTCCGGGCCAGCGTACCTGGTTTTCAATCCGCCGCCCTGGAGGCGGCAGATCCCATAGGAATCAATGGGAGTCTGACAGCAGCGAGAGCTCATGTTTGCTGCTGCCCGATATCCCATTGATTCCTATGGGAAGTGTCTGCACCTAACACCCTAACATGTACCCCGAGTCTAAACACCCCTAATCTGCCCCCCGGACCCCGCCACACCTAAATAAACTTATTACCCCCTAAACCGCCGCTCCCCGACCCCGCTGCCACTATAATAAATTTATTAACCCCTAAACTCCTGCTCCCGGACCCTGCCGCAAATATAATATATTAACCCCTAAACCACCGCTCCCGGACCCCGCCGCAAATATAATAAATATATTAACCCCTAAACCACCGCTCCCGGACCCCGCCGCCACTATAATAAACTTATTAACCCCTAAACCCCTGCTTCCGGACCCCGCCGCAAATATAATATATTAACCCCTAAACCACCGCTCCCGGACCCCGCCGCCACCTACATTATACCTATTAACCCCTAATCTGCCTCCCCCTATACCGCAGACACCTACATAAAGTTATTAACCCCTATCCTGCCGATCCCGGAAAATTTATCTATAAAAATATTCCTATCATTAAATAAATTAATCCTATTTAAAACTAAATACTTACCTATAAAATAAACCCTAAGGTAGCTACAATATAATTAATAATTACATTGTAGCTATTTTAGGGTTTATTTTTATTTTACAGGTAACTTTGTATTTATTTTAACCAGGTACAATAGCTATTAAATAGTTAATAACTATTTAATAAAAAAGATAATCAGTGCGCCAACGGTCAAAAGACTGTTGTAAATATAACAAAAATGAATATTAACTAAAATAAGTGACTGTCAAAGAACACTTATTATATGGCAGGAACTAGATAAGATTGCTCCTATGATAGTGAGTAGCCAAATATAAAAAAAAAGGGTTAATGAGAACTTATTCCCAAGTGCATTGTAAATGGCAATAATTAACAAAATAAGAATCGTATAATGGACAAAGTGATGTTATGGTATACAAATGAGACAGTCTCAAACACAAAGTCCTAGTATACTCGATGATATCAAGGATAGTATCCTAATCGCAGATGGCAAGCAGCTTCTTCAAACGAATCCTGTTGGTGACCCAGGGCGATAAACTAGATAGAAAGTGAGATAAAAGAAGGCGCCAACATAGTGCAGAAATCAATGGGGTAGGACACGCAAACAATGTAAGTCGATAATACTCACAAGATTTCAGACACTTGATAAGTGTCACAAGAGCCTCCTGGACCCTCAGAGTCGTCCAGCTAACTCCCACTCCAATGTGGTAAGATGAATCCACTCGTATATACCAGCTGTGATGGCTCCAATGGTGGTCTGAGCTTCAGGCAGTGTTGCAAACTGACAAACCTGTGGCCAGCTCAGGATTCAAATATGCGTTCAGTGATCACCCGTTAAGAGCCAATTTAGCAAGACAACTAAAAGGTGGGTGATATTGTGGTGGAATAAAAGTTTGTGGCTAAAATCTTAATAAAATAAATAAGACTTTATTGGGCACAGGTTTGTCAGTTTGCAACACTGCCGGAAGCTGAGACCACCATTGGAGCCATCACAGCTGGTATATACGAGTGGATTCATCTTACCACATTGGAGTGGGAGTTAGCTGGACGACTCTGAGGGTCCAGGAGGCTCTTGTGACACTTATCACGTGTCTGAAATCTTGTGAGTAATAACTATTTAATAGCTACCTAGTTAAAATAATTACAAAATTACCTGTAAAATAAATGCTAACCTAAGTTACAAATACACCTAACACTACACTATCAATAAATTAATTAAATTAATAAACTACAATGATCTAAAATAAAATACAATTAAATAAACTAACCTATATTACAAAAAAAACACTAAATTACAAAAAATAAAAAAAATATTACAAGAATTTTAATCTAATTACACCTAATCTAAGCCCCCTAATAAAATAAAAAAGCCCCCACAAAAAATAAAATTCCCTACCCTAAACTAAATTACAAAAGGGGGGGCAGGATAGGGGCTCCAGGTACGGCGGTTTAGGGGTTAAACAATTAATTTATTTGCAGCGGGGTCCGGGATCGGCAGGATAGGGGTTAATAACTTTATGTAGGTGGCGGCCGCATAGGGGGCGGCAGATTAGGGGTTAATAGGTATAATGTAGGTGGCGGCGGGGTCAGGGAGCGGCGGTTTAGGGGTTCATATATTTATTATAGTGGCGGCGGGGTCTGGGAGTGGCGGTTTAGGGGTTAATACCTTTATTATAGTTGCGGCAGGGTCCAGGAGCGGCTGTTTAGGGGGTAATAAGTTTAGGTGCAGGGGGCTCCGGAAGCAGCGGTTTAAGGGGAAAAACAGTATAGTATAGTGTGGGTGCTTAGTGACAGGCTAGCAAGAAAGCTGCGAAGAAGCCGATGAGCAGCAAGCTCGATGACTGTCAGTTAACAACAGTCTGCCGCTCATCACTCCGTACTTGGTGCGTGGCTTCTTGACAGCTTTCTTGATAACTTTGGCGAACGTATTCAGGTCCACGGCGGCGATGTAAGGCGAGCTTAGGCGAGCGTATTGGGCCGGCAAATGCAGGTAAGTAGACAGCTTGATAACTAGAGGCCTTAGTGTGCTCCTGGGTGTGATAGATCTTTGTTTCATTTAGCCTTCTTGTGTATGATCCCTGCCTGTCTGACTACGCTGCCTGCTATACTCCTTAATTACTGGATTGATTTAATGCTGCTGAACTCTGCTTGTCTGACTACTCTGCTTATTAACCCTTGTTGTTCTGGATTGCCTCTTTGTTGCCGAACCCTGCCTGCCTGACCATTCTAGTGGTGTGTCCTTGGACTGCTTTACTGTTGACAAATCCTGCCTGCCTGCCTGCCCATTCTAGTGGTGTGCCCTTGGACTGCTTTACTGTTGCCAAACCCTGCCTGCCTGACAATTCTAGTGGTTTGTCCTTGGACTGCTGTGCCGTTGCTGCTGGGAACTGTCCTGCCTGTGGTGAGTGCCGCCTTCCTCATCTTACTAACATTCTCTGCTCTGGGATATTCCCAATCATTCCAGGTCCACGCCGGGATAACAAAACTGCTGGCTGAGTTTGGTGTGATAGAGGAATATCCCATTATACTTGGGCCATGGAGCTAGACGAGGTGGCGCAAGCTGTGTATCTTCAGGGACAGATGTTGGGAACTCATACCACACAGTTGCAGAATATGGATTCCAAGCTAGAGGCTATTACCGCTCAACTCTCCTTACTAGTTACAGCAAGGAATACCACTCCCGTTGTTAAACTGCTAGTCCCTACTCCTAGTACTGTGACTTCTTCCTCTGCTTCTGGAAGTATACCACAGATACCTTAGCCTCAAAAGTATAAAGGTGCTACTGATTGAAGGGGTTTTCTTAACCAATGCAGGTTTGCACTTCCGCAATGATCCTTACACCCTTCAGTCTCACCAGTCAAGGGTCACCTTTATCATTTCTTTACTGAAAGACAAGGCCCTAGTCTGGGTCTCTCCTCTTTTGGAACAGAACGCTCCACTCCTGCATGATGCTGATGATTTCATTTCTGCATTATCTTCTGTGTTTGGGACTTCTGGCCGTACCTATCACAATCCTACTAGAAAATAACTTGTTCTACTAGGTACTAGTAAAGATGGTCTTGAATACATAGATAACCTTTAAGTAATGAATGTATGCAGGTAAGGAAATGAGGTTTTATGGTAAGAAAAACTCAGAAACAGACCTGCAATTTATATAGACAAACATAAAGCCCAACAAAGAATAAGAGCTGCAGAAGTAACACAAGGCAGTCTAAGATAATGGAACTGATATAAATACAAAAATAGGAGATAAACAATTTGAATTAAGAGAATAAAGTCCAGGCAAAGGTACAGGTATATGCAGGACAAACTGATGGAGAATAAGTCCAGGGTAGAAGAAAAAATAAAAAATGAAATAATGTCCACAAAGCTTACAGTAAGATCAATCAGGAAATTGAACTTTAAACAGGCAGGATATTCTAAATAAGCAGGATGGCAAGGGATTATCTTAGAGAGAGTGAGGAAGAAAACACTGAAGGTAGATCAATCCGCTGGAGTAGAAAGTAGATCCGGCTGTTTGTAATAAAAAAACAAACTGCAAATAAACTTTAAATGTACTCACTGAATTATGCATGCATGGAAATGGAATAAACTGCAAGAATGGTTTCTTCTGAAAAACTGCAGAGGAAAAAAGATACAGTTTAAACACAGGCAGTAAGGTTCTCTGAGAAAAGACACAGGCAAAGCTAGGTAGCAGTAATGATATCCAAGCACTTCCTGTATGGAGGAGGTGCTATTTATTAGGAAAATTGCAGCCAGGTAAGGAAAGAAATTTAAAGGAACAGCAGAAATGTGACAGTACCTCTGCTGCAGAATATTCTCTCCTGGATCTCCGCCAGGGCAATATAACTGTGGCACAATTTGCCATTGCGTTTCGCACCTTGGCACTTTAAACCACTTGGGATGGCAGTGCACTCAAGGCAGCCTTTAGGAGGGGTCTGCATGAACGCATCAAAGATGAACTCCCTTATCGTGATATTCCTTCTTCTTTGGATGACTTTATAACGCTTTGTATCAGTCTAGATTCTCGCTTTCAGGAGAGACAAGCCGAGAGAGACAAAACAAGGAGGGTCCTTCCCTCCCGTCCTCCTGTTCATCCAGTTTTGACAGTATCCTCTACCCCTTCAGCAGCTCAAGTTACCTCAGTGGAATAACCCATGGAGTCTGAAAGACAGAGAAGAAGAAGACTGACACTATGCTTTTATTGTGGATCTAACACCCACCAACTAAAGGACTGTGACATTCGGCCGGTAAAAGCCAATGCTTAGGGGATAACACAGGGGTACCTCTAAGCATGATCTCTACTAAAGCCCCTCACCTCTCTCAGATCCTGGTACCGGTTACCCTTACCTTCCTTCAGAATACTGTCCTCACTCAAGCCTTTATTGTTTCAGGGGCAGCTGGAAATGTCCTGGATCACCGTTTCATGATTCAAGCTGGTTTGTCTCTTTTGCAGAAAAGACATTGTCTCAAAATAACTTCTCTGGATGGCCCCCTTGGTTCAGGCTTGATCCATTTTGAGTCAGCACCCCTGACCCTGACTATGGGAGTCCTTCATACTGAACAGTTGCAATTCGAGGTCATTCATTCCCCAGCACAGCCTGTCATCCTTGGTCTTCCTTGGCTTCAGGTACACAATCCACAGTTCGACTGGGATGAGTGAAAACTGGCGTCCTTGGGTACCTCCTGTTTCCACTCGTGCATTGCTAAAGTAACTCATTCCCATAGCCAGTATACAGACTCCTCCAAACCTTCCTTCACTATATGCAGACTTTGCAGATGTCTTTGAGTAAAACGTAGCCAATGTGCTGCCACCCCCCCCCCCCCGTCCTTATGACTGCAAGATTGGCCTCTTTCCCGGAGCCCCACTTCCTAAAGGGAGGACTTACCCACTCTCCAAGGACGAAAACAAATCCATGGAGGAGTACATCCAAGAGAACCTAGCTAAAGGTTTAATTCACCCTTCCTCCTCCCCTGCTGGGGCAGGCTTCTTTTTCATCAATAAGAAGGATGGTGGGCTCAGACCCTACATTGACTACTGGGCCTTGAACAACATAACAATTAAGAATCGCTATCCCATTCCATTGATCACCAAACTATATGACTCAATCCGGGATGCTCGCTTTTTCACCAAATTGGACTTATGTGGGGCATATAATCTGATTCATATCTTTCCAGGCCACAAATGGAAGACTGCCTTCAACACAAGATCTGGGCATTACGAATACCTTGTAATGTCCTTTGGGCTGTGTAACTCTCCTACAGTCTTCCAGGCTTTTGTCAATGATGTCTTCCGTAACCTTGTCAACCGCACTGTCATCGTCTATCTGGATGACAACCTTGTATTTTCTTCCACTTTAGAGGAGCATCATAGACACATGAGACAGGTGCTTCTATGTCTCAGAGACAATTCTTTGGTAGCCAAGCTAGAAAAATGTGAGTTTGATCAAGTTCAGATCCAATTGCTTGGTTATGTCATCTCGAAGGAAGGTTTTGCCATGGATCCTGCTAAACTCACCGCAGTTCTAGAATGGTCTCAACCTACTCATTTAAAGGAATTACAGAGGTTCTTGGGGTTCTCCAATTATTACCGCAAGTTTCTAAAGAACTTTTTTCAAACAGTCGCTCCGCTCACTGAATTGACAAAACAGAACAAAGACTGTAATATATTTCTCATTAAGAAGGAGTCTTTGTATAGAAAATGAATATGTAATATAAGAATTACTGTGGCAATTTTATAAACTAAAATAAAAGTGTTCCTAAATTATAATCATGATCTGAGTATGATTGTGGCCTCTAACATATCAGGAATTAACTCTCTAGTGCAAATATGAAAATTATTATTTATCTATATTATGTATGTTTACATGGGAATACCATTCTGAATTATTCCTAGTACACCTGTTCTAATATCCTCTTAGAGCGCCCCCTATTAGGATATCTTTAGAGAGATACCATGTTTGTTTATGTACCTTCCTTCCCTTCATGTGTCGGCTGAAACGTAATCGTGTTTTTAATTAGGATGAATACCCCACACATTTTGTTTGGTCCAGATGAAAGGTATGTTTTCTGGTATCTAGCACTGAGGGTTTTGGGCTCCCTGCCTTTTTTAAATGCGTCTCCTAAATAAAGAGGATGTCTCCTTCCTGACTAGGCAATTACCTGAAGGCTAAGGAGTGTTTTTCTTGGCTATTAAGGCCCTTGGCGTTTATAGTTATAAGATGTAGCCTATGGGGATGCGTCATAGTCTCTTGACCTGGCAATATATACAACGTAATGTACGGGTGAGTTTGAGATGTTATTAAGTTAGAAGAAGAAGTTGATGGGGGGGAAGTGTAAGAAGAGGAGATAGCGTTAGTTGTTGTCTGGTAAGGTATGGGGACTGTGCTGGCAACTACCTTTATCCAAGTAGCTTTGTCGGCGTATCAATATGGTTATGTAACTAATATTTCTAATGAACCAAGAGAGGCGCAAAAACCAAGGACAATAATTGAGGGTGGTATCCCTTACCCCCAGTTCGACATATTTATTTTAAAAAGTGACTAGTATCAGGTAAACATTATGTTTTGTAATTATTCGGTCAGCGCCTATATGCATTGTTATTTATGTGGGCATATGAATTAGGGTGTGCAAGCAACTTTTTAGTGTATTTGTGTTTGTGGTATTACGAGCAGGTGTCTATTTGTGGATCCCATAACCCCAGTATGGAGGGGAGCCGTATACAGATGGGCATTGTGGTTTCTGACTGTCGCACATACCGACCAGCCGAGAAAGGGTTTTAGGTTATATATATATATATAATTATGGGCTAGCTCCTGTTTCCTGCCAATGTGATAAGTGTTGTCTTTGATATTCTGGTGTGTAGGAGTGATTCTGTCTCTAAACCCATCTCTAGTGTTTCATGACTTTTCCCTTTAACGGCAAGATAAAGGTGCCACTTCAGCCCCTATGTATGTGCGAGTAACATTATTGATGTACATACAATCATGATATACAAACAAAGGTAAATAACATTACATTACAGGATATTCATAATGACATTTATAACCGGGTATACATCTTGATCGTGACCCCATGATTCATGGTACGTATACTAAATCAAAGAACTAAAACCACCAACATAAGGCACAGGGTAACATCTAAATACCATATAGTTTTCATTCACTTGTCAGGTATACGTCCATGCGGTATTACTGGTTGTATAAGGTTTGTGGTAAGGAGCGTTGAGTTCTTGCTGTTAGCGTGTTATATTCTCTGATTGTGTCCTTTAATTTAATATCAGAGGTGTCTATGGTATGTGTATTAATTCCAGAATACACGTAAGCCCATTAGGCAGTTCCAGTGTCCTTGTCTTTTAAGGTGCTTTATCCTTAACTATTCCATATAGCAATAGATTAAACCAAATAGTGAAAACCAACAGTGAAAACTTTTAACATTGACAACAATATATCAACTTTACCCATCCGGTGAGTGTACATCTGTTTGTAGTCACCACCTTTTAGTTTCAGGGTCTCTCTGTGTGGGTCTTTGTTGCATATTCACAAATAGAAAGAAAATGTTCATCTGTAAGTTCAGTAGACCCTTAATATTTTCCATGTGGGTTTTCCTCACAGTTTTGCGTTACCAGCCGTGCCACAGGTCTCCGAGTTGAATTGTTCTCTTGGGGGTGTGACTTGTATTTGTAGTGTCTCACAGAAGGCTTTCAAGTCGTCCAAATTTCTGTAGGTGGAAGTCTTGTCTCCTCTTGAGGAAGTTATGCTGACAGGGAATCCCAATCTATAAGGTATCTTCTGTGACCTCAGTACTGAGGTGATGAATTGTAACTACCTCCTCTTTTGAAGTGTTGTAGGGCTAAGGTCTGCAAACACCTGTATTGGTATTCCAGCGTGAGTGAGTTGTGTTTTTTGTCGGGTATTTCGTAGGATCTCCTCCTTGTCCAGGTGATTCAGAAACTTCCCTATAACATCTCTCGGCAGTGCTTTGGCTGACAGTTTCGCTGGAGAGGTGTTAGTACCTTTGATTGTTCTATATAGATCTTGTAAGTAGCCTTGCAACGCATTTGGTTGGATGCTCTCTGGGATTCCTCTGATGCGCAAGTTATTCCTGCGGCCTCTATTATCGAGGTCTTCAACTTTTTCAAGTAAGTTCTGAATGGTTTCATCTTGATTATACATGAGTTGAAATAGATGTTGTACATCCTGAATTGTTGTGTTATGGCTTTCTTCCAGCGTGACTACTTTGTGGTCTATGTGCTTTAGGTCTCTCTTCATTTCCTGGAACATATTTTGCATGTCTGCATTGCCGTCTTTATATCTTCCTTCAATGCTAGAAGTTTTAAATCTTCCTGTGTGATTTGCATGAGGTGTCCCCTCTGCTGCCTTTAGATAGTGATTTATCATTTTGGATTTGAGTTGTGTATCCACTTTCTGGGACTTTTTGGCTGGCATTCCCTAATATAAATCTTATGTATTAGTCTTTTTGTGTTGCTTTTTTATTGGGAGAATATAATAAGTTTCTCTGGAGGTAATGATTTATATGCTCAGTGAATCAGCTGTAGTTTAGGTATGTAGCCACTTTGTTGGGCCAGTACTGCCTGATAAAATCTGTGGCTAGGTGTTTGGCATGAGGGGTTAATATTCTCTTATTTTTAGGCTTTTATGTGACTCACAGGACGTTCAAGGCTGTGGTGTTTCCTTTTTTTATTTTTAAGTAAAAAAACACCCTTTTTATGCCTGCCCAGTTACAAGGCCCAAACCCAGCCTGCCCTGGTACTGCCTCCTGCATGGGGCTTTGACTCCTATTTATCTTTATGGCCTGTTTATGTAAGCATGTGGCCCAGCAGGCTTTTTATGCTGTGTTTTCCCCTTGATGTATCACTTAGGCCCTGGTGATGAATGGCCCTCCTTATGTATCCAGACTGTACCTGAGCTGTATATGTTAGTACCTGAGCAACCACGTAGCTGTCCATTATGCTGCTGATCCGACTTCTTTATAACCAGATGCTCCGTGTCAGCTCTCCGATGGTGAGGTAACCAGTTGCTCCGAGTCGGCACTCTGATGATGAGGCCTGTCGCCTGTTTTATTCCCTCTGTGTGTTGCGAGGTGCATTGTCTGGGAGCCACTGATCTGCTGACAGGTCCATGTCTTGAGACTGTTACAGCCTTGTGGCTGATGTCTGGGTAATGGTGGCTTCAGTTCCACCTCTGCTTGTCTCTGCTCCTTTAGTGTATTTGCCCACACTGTTGATGAGCTCATATACCTGGGTGAGATGTAATTTATAGCGAACTAGGGGATCATGGCCTGGGAGCTGTTCTAAAAGATGGCCATCTCACTGCGCGGCCAAGCTTCGTCCCTCTATTTTTTTTTAATTAAAGAAAAGTAACACTTATATTTAGGGACATTTTGTGGATATTTATAAAATTAACCAGAGATCTGATCTCTGGTTCATTTTATAAGTGCTAATTGCTACCACAAGCTCACTGTAACAAAAAATCAGCCACTTGTAATGGCTGATTACTTATTGCGCACCTGCAAAGAAGGCAAATTTGCCCAATTTTGGGAACCCGGTAAAATAGCCCTCTACTTGTAATCTAGCCCATTGTGTCTAATTAAATAAAACCAATTTCCTATCAGTAATTCCTCTGGTATGTAACATGTACAATGATAAGCATCTATTGCTATAAGAAAAGGTTTATCCACATGATTTGCACATTAAATATATCTCCCAGATGTCAATCATTTGAGACTGATGTTCTTGTTTATATAATTCTCTAACACTCTATTCATATAAAGACTCTTTTATTCTGTAAATGAATTATTTTCACCCCTATGTAAATCAAATGTACAACTGCTAACACTGGCATATTAATAAACAACAACAAAATGATGTCCAGAGCACTCGGGAGGGGGAATGTAAAAAATAGACTTTATTTAAACGTAGTTTAAAACATAAATTATGCTTACCTGATAATTTCATTTTCTTCCATGGGAAAGAGTCCACAGTCGCATCCATTACTTGTGGGAATTAAGAACCTGGCCACCAGGAGGAGGCAAAGACACCCCAGCCAAAGGCCCAAATACTTCTCCCACTCCCCTCATCCCCCAGTCATTCTGCCAAGGAACAGTAGAAGAAATATCAGGGTGAAAAGGTGCCAGAAGAATACAATCAAGACACACCACATTCAAAAATGAGCGGGGGGCTCTGGACTCTTTCCCAAGGAAGAAAATGAAATTATCAGGTAAGCATAATTTATGTTTTTCTTCCTAATGGGAAAGAGTCCACAGTTGCATTTATTACTTGTGGGAAAACCATACCCAAGCCAAAAAGGACACTGACCAACAGACAGCCCCGAAGCCTGGCTAGAGACTGTTAACAGACTCAACTGAGCCAACAGTTCTCAAAAGAAGACCGTCGCCCAGAGGCAGACCCCAGCCACACACCCCTTACCAACCAGGGAACCCTGACTGACACCTCCCAGAGGGAAGACAACAAGGAAAGTAGGAGAATAAAATGGAACTTGTACTCCCAAAGGAACAAAACAAGTCTAGTTTGCGAGGCTCCACAGATCCTAACAACGAAGGAAAAGGCAGCTGCCATCCAAACAATACCAAGGTCAAAGACCTGACAGGAGAAACAGAAAAAATTATCTCCAACAGCTTGCAACAGCACAGGCAGCTAGCTAGTAAACCATAAGCACAAACATCTGAAGAAAGACCAAAAGCAAACCATCCGAAAGGAGACAAGGCATCTGCACTAGACCACTGAAGGGACAGGGGACTCCATACAAAACCTGCAGCCAGCCAAAATGGTCTGGCAAGACATACTAGCACCTAGTTGAAAACCCCCCCAATGGGGGGGAATACACTGAGGTAAATCTGCCAGATCCCCACAGAGGTCACAGAGAGAACCTCAACAAGGAACCCCATGCAGCCCAAAGGAGGCTACAAGGCTTGGACCCTAATCATACTGTGGAACCTGCACTCAACAAAGTCCACCACACTAAGCACAGGCAACAGTGTACCCCCGTAAAGCCAGACCAACCTTTTATAGACAGGGCTAAGGCCGGGGAACAAGAGTACCACCCCCACTCTCAACAAGAGTAAAGAAAAACGATAAGCCACCACAAAAGTGGTCAGAAACTGAACACCACTAAGACATCAGGCAATAGACCAGAAAAGATATCAGATTCCATACATTAAACGGGTGAAACAGAGTAGCCCAGAGAGACAAACTCTCAAAGCAGGGCTACCCAACCCCTGAAAACAGGGGAATAAACCCAGGAAGACACTCCCTCAAAGAGAAACAAATCTTCCCTGAGGAATAAGGGGATTTAAGGGAGGAAGCCCCTGCCCACAGGATATAAGGCTTGAAAGAACCGAGAAGCAATCTCCAACTCAAGGGCTGAACCCTCCCATAGCTTGCCAGCACCCAATAGGGGCCCTCACTGAAGCATCTCCTCAAGAGAGCAGAAGCCAAAAGGCTAAAAGAGCAAGCCAAGGGAACCAAATCAAACGTAAGGAACGTCGGAAAGAGCATGTGCCCTCACAAAACCAGGGCACCAGAAGTCCAGGAAAAGAACCCAAGACTACTAAAAGAAAGGCAAAGGGAGCCCTTCCGGGAAATGAACCTGGAACCATGGAAGGTTAACCAGGACAGGTATAGACAGGGGCTATACCATTGGCTAACAGGAAACCCCGGACCCACCCCAGATCCACAACCGGCTCTAAAAGGGAAGAACGTTAAGGGAAAAGCCCAACATACTGGGAACCCAAAGCGAGGAAGACCCGAGCCCCAACGTGACCAGAACCCTGGCCTGACATCCCCCATCTGATAGAAAACCAGGTCTCTGGGAGAACATAACAAGAAACAGATGAACTGGACCGCAAAAATTGCGAGTCCCATCCCAAGGTGAGATTATCCCTTGACAGGACCCCACGCCCCTACAGTACATTTGTAGTAGTAAAATGAAGCAATCTTACCGGAATCTACTCCATGGAACTGGAACACGGCCCTTCAAGTGTCACAGATAGTAGCATCACTTCCGCCATTGACTTGAGAGAAGATAGCAGATAGCGAAGCGAAGTTTGACAACGCCGACTGCTAGAGGAGCTGTTAATATGAGTCAGGATGGTTTTGCAGAGAGAACTCTCACTGCACCTCCGGACTCTAACATTCGTCCAGGCCCTCACCGAGAGACTGACAGGAATACTTAAAACTCCCATCCCATGCAGAAGAGTACTACCCTCTATAAAAGACATTCAAAAATAAAATAAAATTAAAAATAAATCAAATTAAAACATCTGACACTTCTCTGCCAACCTCCTGGGACGAAAGGCAAAGAATGACTGGGGGATGAGGGGAGTATTTGAGCCTTTGGCTGGGGTGTCTTTGCCTCCTCCTGGTGGCCAGGTTTTTATTTACCACAAGTAATGAATTCAGCTGTGGACTCTTTCCCATTAGGAAGAAAAAATTCCATCAACATGCAGGAATCAATGAGTACGCTGTCCTATTAATAAACAACACTGGGGGTGCTTTGGTGGTGAATGTTTGTGTAAACTTGTCAGTATGAGGACAGAGTTGTATATTCCTGTTTGGTGTTTGGATTCTATCCTATTGATATGACAGAAACTGAGGTGCACATATATAGAGGAATAAAGGACAGCAGGAGAGCTCTTCCAATATGGAGATTTTGTAACTAGGATTTAGAAAGTATTATTTCCAATAGGAGCCTTTTTTGACTCTTCTATTTAGGGAGTTTGTCCTCTTTAGGATAATTTTTAAAAGGTTTCCACACTTTGCTTTTAAGTTTATTTGTGAGTAAATATGTTGTGTTTTGTGATACCTGACTGACATTGGATAACTTTTTCAACTTTCTAAACATGTGAAAGGTTTTTCTCCTGTGTGAATCCTTTCATGATGTTTAAGAGTTTTCTTTACTGTAAAACATTTTCCACACTCTGCACATGTGAAAGGTTTTTCTCCTGTGTGAATCCTTTCATGAGTTTTCAGATTACTCTTTTGTGTAAAACATTTTCCACACTCTGTACATGTGAAAGGTTTTTCTCCTGTGTGACTCATTTCATGAGTTTTTATATCACTCTTGTTTGTAAATCCTTTTCCACACTCTGTACATGTGAAAGGCTTTTCGCCGGTGTGAATCCTTTCATGAGTTCTCAAATGACTCTTTAGTGTAAATCCTTTTCCACACTCTGTACATGTGAAAGGTTTTTCTCCTGTGTGAATTCTCTCATGAGTTTTCAGATTACTTATTTGTCTAAAACATTTTCCACACTCTGTACATGTGAAAGGGTTTTCTCCTGTGTGACTCCTTTCATGAGTTTTCAGACTACTTTTATGTGTAAAACTTTTTCCACACTGTGTACATGTGAAAGGTTTCTCCCCTGTGTGGGTCTTTTTGTGATACCTGAGGCTTCCTTTAGATGTGAAACATCTCTCACATTCTGTACATGTGTAAGTTTTCACAACTGTGTGAATTGTATGGTTTTCAAGGAGATGCAAATTACTTTTCAAGCTTTTCTCACATTCTGTAAATTTGAATGGTTTCTTATTTGTATGAACCATTTGGCTAGACGTAAGACTTTTCCCTTCTTTGAAATGTTTTGAGTACTCAGTGAATGTGTGTGGTTTATCCTCTGGGATAATCATTTCACTAGATAAGGCATAAATGTTGTCCTCTTGTTTGATGACTAAATTACTCTCTGTACATAATGATTGCTGCCCAGTTCCTGCCAATTCTCCATCTCCTTTAAATATCTGCTGTGATTTCCCCAATGTTTGTGAATAGTCATTAGTGTCTAAGATGTTTGGAGTTTGCGGTATCATTCTGATGCTTCCTGTAGTGACAGATGGATATGAACTATTGACGTGTTTGTCTACATAAGAAAAAAAGGAATAAAGAAAATAAAGAAAGTTTATTCTTTATAATGGAATCCATTGTCTTACACAAATCATATTATTTATTTACACTCCATAAAATGTCTTCTGTTTGTGTTCATTTTTAAATTGATTAACCTGTAAATCACAAATTAAAACAGAAGACAAATAATGTAAATATTTCTACATCACAATAAACTAAACCACTGATTACTAATTAAAACAATTATAGGGCCCCATTAAACAAGGTGCAGGTGGATAATGTTCTCAGCCAGGGAAAAAGTACATCTGTATTCTGGGCAAGAGTGGTAGCATCCACCATCCTCATTTAACATTGCACAAGCAAATGCACATACAGCCCTGCCCGGCTCATGCTCAACCAGTGGGGTGAGAATATGATGTCCTAATCATCACAGACTAATTATCAGTGCGAGATGTTTTTTAAGGCTAAGGAGCAGTGATCTTATGATACTTTTTAGCTTCTGGCTGTGGTTCTTTGAATTATATAATCAGCCAAAAACTTTATTACTTTTAATAATACTCATAATTAGGCACATAAAACAGTGGCGGTTCTGGGGTGGGGAACACTCACTGGGGAAGTTGTGGGTGTAACACACATGGGAACAATGCAAAGTATTGGGATATCAGCACCGCTGTGTAGTGCAAGATGTGACAGAGTATGGCTGCTATACTCCCAAAAGCTTATGAATCACAGAGAGTCACCAGCACTATAAAACGTAGAATTTTTTTATTCAGGAATCATAATCATACAGCGACGTTTCAGGGATTTAACCCCTTACTCATGCTACTGACACTGCTAGTTTACACAATATTTATACCTTCAAACTTGGCGCCAAACTGACCTCACAGGGCCCTATGGCTCCACCAAGTGGTGGCCTAAAAAATGGCATACATTGTTATAACAATGAAAGACAGTGTCAAATACTTAAAAACAAAAAGGAAACAAATAGATATGATGTTTTAGTATAACATTTAACAAATTCTACCCAGTATAGCAACAATACTAGATAGTAAACAATTTATGCAATATAGAATTGGATATATTTAAGTGCTATTCCTAAGTTTTTATAAGTATAGTCACACATTAACAGGCACTGAAGGGTTAAATCCCCATTGCTGTATGATTATGATTCCTGAATAAAGCATTTCTACGTTTTATAGTGCTGGTGACTCTCTGTGATTCATAAACACATGGGAACAAGGTAGGCATAAGTGTAGTTATGGGAGTTCCATGAGCTGGGTCAGGGCAGGGGAAGGTAGAGTTGCAGGTGATCTGAGAGCAGGTGTTGACTGTTCTTAAAAGATGCAGATATAAATATAATAGTTTATATTTGTTTAATGAGTGATCTATTCTATTTCCAAAAATGAAAGTCAGCATAATATCTATTTTACTCACCTAACACATATGAGTTCATGCTGATAACAGGCTCCAATGTCTGTGCTCAGGAAGAAGGTTCCCTTATTCACTCAAGTTACATCAATACCTGATATCTCTCAGTGCTCTGGCCGTGTCTGTAAAAAGTATATTAAATGGTTTAGACAGATAATAATAAATAATGGTTCTGATTAACTGTACATATGGTATAATTAAAGGCACACATAACAATTCATGTGATACAGATCAGCTGTTTAGGTTATTACATATGTGCTATTGATTCAGCACAAGCATTTAGTACAGTTAGCTCTGTGGGTGTTACAGTTGTACGTTAAATATTAATCTTTCCAGAACCTTACAAAATAAGCTCAGGAGTAGACAATTTATTTATGAGTGGGACAAACCACAGCCTTACAAATATATTATAATAATTTTCCCCCATTATTTATATCAAAGAGCTGCACTCACACAAATGTTAAATACGAGTTGTTTATATGTAATTTTAATCTAATACTACAGTATTGATATTGTACTTCCTACAGATCCTCACTGTCAGACATTTTGAATTTACTAAAAATAAAATGTGTAACAAAAACCACACACAAATAGTGATAATAATACAGAGCAATATGCAGGAATATAACCAAAGTGACAAGAGTCTTTAATGGAGACAGAACCACAAATACAAATAGTTCATACGATGTTCCTCAGAAGGAAGAGAAATAAACACATCATAGCATAATACTGTGTAATCTTCATTCCACAGATGGAAGGCAGACCCAGAATACTCACATTAGTTAGAGCTTCAACAGCACAAGGTAATCAGCTCTATTGTGCAGACCCCAGGCAGACTGGATACAGACCCAGACAAATGCTTAAAGGGATACTGAACCCACATTTTTTCTTTTGTGATTCAGATAGAGCATACATTTTTTTTTTTTTAATTATTCTTTATTAACCAACAAAATACGATATTATACAATAGTACAGACTTGATTCATAGCAATATTAAGAAAAGAAAAAAAAACAATTGTCATCATCTGAGGGTTCAAACAGTTTCAACAACAACAAAAAAAGAGCAGGCTATATTAAATAGCATTTAACCCACAGTTTTCCCCACAGAGAAAAAAGAAGAAAATTGTTTTCCTTCAAGTCTGAAGATGAAAAGAAACATTATTACCTTGAATCACCTTGTGTTGGGAAGAACAAAATAACATAACCAAAAACTAACCACAAAACAAAACCGAGGAGAAAAAAAGGAAGAAAAGAGAGAAAGAGAAAAAAAAAAAAAAAAAAAGGAGATAAGGCTAGAGGTGTTCCCCTCTCTCGCCGCTCCGTCTACCAAATGCCTAACAAGATCAGTTCTGAGTTTTGAAAGGGGAAAATCATGTATTCTCTTTCGTTTTCAGGAAGTGACTTAATGTATACTCCCCATTTATTAAAGAAATTCCTTATATCCTCTTCACTATCAATGTCTGTATCCTTTTGTTCTAGTAAACATTGTTTCTTAAGACAGTTTTGAATTTCCGACACACTTGGTACAGAACGCATTTTCCATTTTTTGCATATCAAATATATAGTGGCTAATATGGAAATGGAAACCAATTTGTCATTGGGATGATGCTTGTTTAAGTTGTCAATGCATAATATGACCTGGAATAGGGTAAGGGATATGGGTGGAATTTTCAGTACCCTATTCAGCCAGTATTCTAATTTACGCCAAGTGTTTCTCACTTTTGGACAGAACCAAAACATGTGCTCTATGTCAGCTGCTGGGAGAGAACATTTAGGGCATTTATTAAAGCCCGAATTATGTACCCTGAAGCCCTTTTCCGGAGTGAAATATGCTCTGTGAAGCAACTTAATACGCGCTTCCCGCCATGTAGCAGAGAGGGTTGTCTTAGCCACTTTACCTATAGAGTATTGCAGAGTTTTTGGGTCAGCCCTGTTCTGTGCTAAAAGTGAGGTCCATGTTGAAGCAATTCTTGTCAGATTTAAATTACCCCTGCTAGCACCCAATAAATGATAGCCCACAGAGATAGACATACAATGAACCTTCATAAGTGTGAGCCAGTTTTCAAGTTTGCCTAATTTCCAGCCCCAACCCTCTTCTCTAGTTATTTCAGACAGAAAATGTCTTATCTGTAAGTAGGCGAAAAAGTCTTTATTAGGTAAGTTAAATTCCCCTTTCAGTACTTCAAATGTTTTAATGATTTTTCTATCGCCGTCTATCAGCAAGATCATTTTATTTAGCCCGTTCTTGTGCCATCTATTAAAAACCTCAGAATGTAATCCAGGTTGAAATTTTGGATTTCCTATCAGGGGATGGTAGTGCGAAACCTTAGAATTAATTAAAAAAAAAAAATGATGCTATTTTCCACCATGCCCTGATAGGATTGTAGATGACTTTTAGTCTTTTAATTTCTGAAGGTAGCTCTTTAGGGGGGGAGTGTATAAGTGCTAAAGGGAGATAGGGACCACAGATGTTGGTCTCCAGATGGTTATTTAGGATATAGTCTTTAGACAAAATCCAGCCAGCCGCTATTCGTGCCAAGAAGCTGAGGTTGTACGCTCTGATGTCTGGGAGTGCTAGGCCCCCAAACTCACGTGGAAGGGAGAGTTTGTTGAGAGATATTCATGCTCTTTTCCCCTGCCAGAGAAATTGTCTGATTAAACCATTAATCATCCGTACATCCTTTTCAAAAATAATTACTGGGACATTCTGAAGTATGTATAACAGTTTTGGGAGGAGGATCATTTTAACTAGTGCTACCCGTCCCGAAATTGAGAGTGGCAAACTTTGCCATGTTCTAAGTTTTTCCTTAAATTGCCTAACAATTGGAGGAATATTGAGTTCATATAGCTTATCAGAGTTCACCAGAGTTTACTCTTTTGAACGGGTTTTCCAGGTATGAGTCACTTTTCCTACGAATCCAGAGAATTTCTGATTTGGATACATTTATTTTGTATCCTGAAAAGGTGCCAAACTGATCGATTATCTGCATTAATTTTGGAATATTAATTTTAGTATTTGATAGATACAACAAAACATTGTCTGCATATGTTACGCTCTTTTTAACAAACCCAATAGGCTCCCTGTCAGTACTCTTTGATATTATCACTGAGTTCGGAGCTCATAGTTACTACAAGGTAAATGTCACCAAAATGGAGGCTTTACCAGTATACATTCCAGCATTTGAATTGGATATACTACAAACATCGTACTCCTTCCAATGGTCACGAACCACCATTCGACATTTGGGGGTACAACTTGGTCCAGACCCGAAATTAGTTATTTCCGTTAACTATACAAACCTTATTAAAGAGGTTACTGAGCTCACCTCCTCGTGGAGTCTTAAAGAAATTTCATGGCTGGGCCACATCGCCTCCTTCAAAATGACGATCTTGCCAAAAATTCTGTACTATTTTCGCTGTATCCCTCTTAATGTACCTACCGCTCTAATAGATAAGCTCCAATCTCTTGGGCAACACTATATCTGGGATAGGTCCAGGCCCCGGGTAGCGGCGAAAGTACTCCAAAAAAGATATGAACATGGAGGAGTTGCAATGCCTAGCATACGTGGATATTATGAGGCGGCCAGGCTTACTCACATCACAGCGTGGGCAGACAGGGGGGAACAACAGGGCTGGAAATGCATAGAAACATTGGCCCTTCCTCTGGGCCTAAAGTTGGCAGACTTACCCTGGATCCCTAGTCACTGCTTTGACAGCTTGGGACTACAAAATGTCATTATCAGAGATAATCTGAAAGTTTGGTATAGCCTTAGAAATCTACGCGACATCGCCCCACACCCGTCTCCCATTCATTCTATACCAGCCTTACTGGCGGCTCTCCCTGACACACACATACAACAGTGGAGTGAATGGGACCTGAAAGTGGTCTCCCTTATATACCTCTCAGGCACCCTAATCACACCCCATAATATAAGTACAATTATCCCAGAGCCCCCCCCGTGGGCCTCTTTTGAATACTCGAGGCTTTATGCTTTTATGACATCTTGCGGATTCCCCAAAGCCCTAAACAGGCCCCTGACTAACTGAGAAAAGCTATGGCAACTCCCTATTAGGACTCCTAGGCTCATATCGTTCCACTATGATCTCTTACAGTCGTCCACTAACAAAGACAGACCCTGGCAGCTAAGGGCCTGGGAGGGAGATTTATCCAGACCTATTTCAGATAAAGACCTATCTAGAGCTATGACGTTAACTAAAAAGACGGTACACTGTGCAAATACATTGGAGGCCTACATGAAATTATTCCTAAAATGGTACTATACTCCCACGAGGCTGTCACAGATGTTCCCTACAACGTCCCCTTTATGTTGGAGGGAGTGCATGCAAAGAGGCTCAGATATGCATATTTGGTGGGACTGCCCAAAACTGGCACCTCTCTGGACACAGGTAAAAACCCTCTGTGCTAACCTTGGGCTCTCTATTCCACTCACTCCTGCAACCGCCCTTCTACACATTTTCCCGAGGAGCGTTCCAACCCACGTTTCTAAATTGGTCATCTTTGTCCTAGCGGCCACGAAACTGGCGATAGCAAGGGCCTGGAAACAAACCCATCCCCCAGATGTTACAGTTGTTACATCTATAATGCAGGTGTACGCCAAAATGGAACAAAGTTTCTATTCCAGTATGGACAAGGAAGAGCTATACTGGCAGATTTGGGAGTCCTGGTTTAACCACCAGGGAGCTCAAAGCTAAATTCCTGGTCGAATTAAAGGTTCTAGTCACTCCTACCACCATAATTAAACTTCCACATCCAGTTGAGATATGCTAATTAGCCAATAACACCCGTTTTTTTTTAAACTTCCTAACATAAAATGATCGCCCCCCCTCTTTTTCTCTTGTCCTACCCCCTTTCCCCCCCCTCCCTCCCCCCCCCCCCTCATATAACATGAGAGCTCATACTCCTTCTTCCCCCGCCTCTTTCCATACCAGGCCTCCCCCGCCTGGAGATGCGCACTACAATTACTAGTTGAAGTAAACGGACAGGTACTCCTAAGCTGACTTCACGAAATTCCTAGAAAGTTGAGTTACTGTGAAGGACTGAAGTACTACTCGGTCCCTGTATTCTAAGTCTGTTCATACTGTTCGTAAATGAGGTTTCCATAACTGATATATTTCTTTGTTCACGTTAATCGAAAATGAGGTTTATATGGTAGATATCTTATTTCATACTTGACATGCTCGATCTATATGCTCAGTATTTTCATTAATAGCTATGTCTACTGTGTCATTACAACGGCATAATGTTTATGTGTATGTTAACCTGTTGGTCACCTGCGTTGTGACATCTGTTGTAATGCTTAATCCTCAATAAAAAAACCTTTATATTAAAAAAAAAACCATTGTCTGCATATAGACCTATTTTCATCTCATGATTTGAGATCTTTATTCCCTCCAAACTTTGCCTTATCATGATTGCCAGGGGCTCAATAGCAACATCAAACAAAAGTGGGGAGAGAGGGCAACCCTGGCGCGTTCCTCTTTCAAGAGTTATTGGTAGGGATACAATTCCATTGATTATCAGACTTGTGGCTGAGCTTTTATAAAGATTCTCTACGAATTCAGGGAATTTACCCTTAATTCCAAATTTCAACAGGGATGTAATTAAGATGTTTAAATGTAACAGAATCAAACACTTTTTCTGCATCGATGGACAGAATAGCCATGTCCGGTGCCCCAGGGTCTTCCTCTCTCCCCGCCCTGTTCAGAGAAGTTTTTTCAAAGTATTCCAATGTGGCCAATACCTCCCTGATTTTGGCAGAGGAATTTCGTCCGTTCAAAAAGCCAGCTTGATCCGGATGGATTACGTTTGGTAAGATTAGCTGTAGTCTAGATGCTAGAATAGACGTTAAAACCTTATAGTCTGAATTAAGTAAGGCTATTGGTCTATATGATTCTTTAAGCCTCGGGTCCTTCCCTACTTTAGGAATTAAGGTCACGTGAGAAGAGGAGAATGAAGCTGAAACTGGTTTGCCATTAATATAGGAGGTCATTATATAAATTTGTTAAATACGGGGCGATTTCTGCAGATAGTATTTTATAGAATTCACTGGGTAGTCCATCCGGACCAGCTGCTTTATTAATGGGCAGTTTAGAAATTGCCACATTTACTTCTTGAACAGATATAGAGGAATTGAGACTACTAATACAATCGTCGGTTAGTGAGGGACTTATGATCTTGTTCCAAAACTCTGCAGATTTATCTTGATCATAACCTTTACAAGAGTATACATCTTGATAATATTCCACCAGTGCAGATGCGATTTTATCGGGATTTGAGATTCGCTCACCCTTATCTAGAAGTTCTTCAATATGGGGTTGTTTTTTTTCGCTATTGACCAATCTAGACAACATCTTTCCAGATTTATTCCCAAATCTGTAGAGTTTAGCCTGAATTTTTAGTTCTTTTTGCACTTGCTGGGTCAAGATAAATGTATCCCTGGTTTCTTTAGCTTGCACATACTTAGCCCAGTTTAGGGCGTTTTTTTGCAGCAAGAATTTATTATATGAATTAGATAGTGCCTTATATATTTCTTTTTCTCTTAACTTCAATTTCTTGGTTAGAGCTATATTATAGGCTAAGATTTCTCCTCTGAGAACCGCTTTAGCGGTCTCCCAGAGCAATTCTGGACGTTCAATATACTCAGAATTAAACCGTATAAATTCCTCAAACTTAGACCTAAGACGGGTTTTAAATTTCATATCCGTCACTAGGTAGTGTGGAAAATAAAAACGCAGAGATTTGGGTCGTGGATGTTTAAGCTGAATATCCAAGGAAATGGGGGCATGATCTGATATAAATATAGGAGCGATTCTTGCTTGCACCGTTATAGATCCTAAGCGCTCGTCTATAAGAAATTGATCTATTCGTGAGAGTTTTATGTGCTTTTGAGAGACAGGTAAATTCCTGAGTATCCGGGTTCTGAGTTCGCCAGATATCCCATAATGCTAAATTTTGCTTTATTTTCTTAATCATTTTAAATTCTAGGTTATCCTTTTTATGTTTTTTCTGTTTCATGGTTTCTCGAAGCCTGTCTAGCAGGCATTGCGGTGCCATATTAAAATCCCCTCCGATAATGAGGTGCCCCTGTCTATACAGTAGAAGTTTAGATTGTATTCTATTCCAGAATTCTGGATCAAAAGTATTAGGGCCATAAATATTACATATCGTATACATTTCCTGGGCGATTTTTATTTTTAGCAGAACATATCTTCCCTCCGGATCGGGCTCACAGTGGACAACCTCAAGCTGGGTCTTTTTCCCAATTAGAATGGCTACTCCCCTTTTTTTAGCAACACTTGGTGAATAGAACACTTCTCTAACCCATGAGGCTCTAAGTTTAGAAGATTCCTCTGAGTTAAGGTGTGTTTCCTGAATTAACCCTATATCCGTCTGAGATTTCCTTAATTGTGTCAATATGGTTTTCCGTTTAATAGGGGTAGAGGTCCCTCCCACATTCCATGATACGATCCTAAATTTTTCTATTTTTCTGTGTTTTTAAAACTTATCTGGAGCAGGGCAGAGAGGGAGGGGAGGGGACAGAGAGAGAGAAAGAGAGAGAAAAAAAAAAGGGGGGGGGAGCCCTAACAATTTCCCTGGATACCCCATCTATCCCTAGCTAGGGGGTCGGCCTCACTATTGAGCCTACTCTGGCGGAACTAACCCTTCCGGTGCTAGTGAATCCAATGATGTAAAGAATTTCTCGGCTGTATGGGCCTCCACAAAAAAATGTGCTACTTCCTTCACTGTTACTTTGAATTTAGCTGGAAAAATTATAGTGGCATTGAAGCCATGTTTTATGAATTTAGTGCAGATAGGTGCCAGGTCTCTCCTTTTTGAGGCTGTTTCAGCCGAGAAATCCTGAAAGATTAGGATTTTAGCACCATCAATAGTGAGTGGTTGAATTTTATGAAATTGTTGTAAAAGTTTAAATTTTATCTTGATAATTAAGTAATTTTGCAATTATAGGTCTAGGCCTGGTAGAATTATTGTTAGATGTGCGAGGTGGTCCGAGCCTGTGTGCCCTCTCTACCAAGACTTGACGATATGTCGGCGGAAATTTAAGGGCTGCAGTTAGAGTGTCCGAGATAAAGAGGCCTAGATCCTCATACTGTTTCTCTTCTGGGAGACCTATTATTCTAATGTTATTCCTTCTGCTTCAGTTTTCTAGGTCTTCTAACCTGGATAGAGTTTTCTGAATATTTCTGCTCATATTCTCAAGCTTAGAGCCAAGTGACATTGTAAGGTCTTCTAAATCAGACACTCTCTGCTCAGCCTCCTGTAGCCTTGCTAAAAATTGTCTAATTTCTTGCGTAAGAAAAGATATGTCTTGTTTGATTTCCGCCTTCAAGGCGTCAAACTTGGGGGAGAGGGCCTCTGAAATACTGGCAACCAAACTTTGGATATTTAATACTTCAGGCATAGCTGTGTTTAGTAAAGCTGGTTGGACGTCAGCAACTGGGGCCTGCGTGCCCTTAGGCTTTCTGTCCCTGTGTCTAACTGCCATAGCTGGGAAGGGTGTTTTGGCAGGTATGCCAAGAAACTTATCCATGTACCGAATGTGATTAAGTGATGGTGAAAAAGTGCTGCAAAAATTGAGAAAACAGTTTCAGGTGTCTAGCATGTGAGCATGTGAGGAGAGCGGGGGAAAGGTTTATTATAGGTTACAACATATAAGTGTTTAATTTATGATTAATCTTAGTGGGGAGGACAGTGTATTGTGGTGCCTAACTATACTTAAGTGAGTGAGGATTACCAGGATGGTATCGATTACTAGAAATAGGAATTGATCTAATTAAATTCAAAACACAGAGAGTGAGCCAAAACTTTTGGCAGAGAGTTTTTTAGGACATGTTAAGCCTAGGAGCTAGGACTATTTAGAGATGTGAGATAGAGAGAAAAAAAAAAGAAGAGGGGAGGTAAATAGAATGACAGTTTTATATGTCAAGGTGTGTAACTTCCCTAGAACAACCTCTATGCTCAGTAAAAGAGTGGACAACTCTAATGCCAGAAATGCCAGAGGGGTTTCAGATATAAACCAGTAGAGCCTTAGTATAGTCTCCTTGCTCAGGTGTTACTTAGGAAACAGTGATATAGAGCTGCCAGCCACTAATTAAAAGCAGCTGCTAGATAATGATGGATTTCCCTATGGCAGCCTAAAAAATACCTAAGGCAGATATAATCAGCTAGCACGTGAGGGGTTAATTAGCTGAGGTATCAAAGAAAGATAAGTGACCCCCTTACGCCATTTGGCCCTGCAATTGGACTGCCTTACAAAGGAATAAATAAGTTTGTAGCGGTATAGAACTAGGTCCTCTATGACAAAGTGTATGTCAATTATTGTACTTGAATGTAGACCTTAGGAACCTTACCTTAACATCACTTAGCCACTGTATTACAGTTTTCCCTTTTTTTTTTTTTCCCCCCTTTTCTCTTTTAAATGACATAAAACAGTAAAAATTTCTTATGCATTGTCATACTACAAATCAATATATTCTCATTGAACCAGATAAAATTATATCAAGAGATACATTTTAGTCAAGTAGAAGTATCATTTTTGTGACTCTTATACCAAGAAAAAAAACATAGTTTCTTATAGTACAGTCTAAATATTTCTAAACATATACTTAGTGTACCTAAACAAATAGTACTCATCAAAAAATATTGTGTCAATCAATAGGTGATTAGAACTTATAACTATGTAGCACATTCAGCTGCTGTTTGGTAGGTGCAAGAAAAATTACTTTAACTTTCTAGTGTTTAAAGTTTAAATGACACAAGAACCTTGTATGTAGAAAACCCACATTCAGTGAACTAGAGCATAAATCAGGGCAACAACCATTGGTTACTGAGTACAGATATAAAACAATTTTTATGTAACCCAGAATAATGCAGGTTTCTTGTAAAGCAGTCTGTGTTGTTCTAAATATAGACTCAGTACACTTAAGCCAATAGTGCACAAAGTAATTTGCTGTATCAGAAGGTAATTACATTCCCGTAACTAGATGCAGCGTATTTAATCAGATGTAGACAGTTTATCAGCCAAGGGTGGCCTCACAATTAGTTATACGGCTATTTTCCCCCTCTTTTGGATAATCTTGAATCAATATGTGAGTTCAGGGGTTTTATGCCGCACTATTCTAGCAAGTGAGAGTTTTTCCAGAAACCCATACAGTAGCATAAGTTATGTCCCATAATCTTCTAAAGTCTCTTACTCGGTGGCCGTCCTTGGACAAGATGTATCACGCTTTAAGCCCTGGTAGCCCCCTCCGTATTTCTCCACTTCCCCCTCTAGAGATTATCAAGTGGTGAGGCTACGAAGAATGCCAAAGACAGTGCACTGTAGAAGAAACTCACCCCTTCGTATGTTGTCCGCCGGTGCTGTTGCCAGCCTCTGTGTCCCTGATGTACAACTCCACCCAGAGAGAGTCGTTTCCACCGCTTCCTGTTCCACTGTGCTGTGAGGCTTCCGTAGTCAGCTCCCCTCACGCATCATCGGTGGGAGGGGAGAGATCAGTGTCGCACCTGACACCGCAGCCAGCCAGGGAGAAGCAGCCCCCACACCAGAAACCTGCTCCAGGGCCAGGACCGGCTCCCTCCCACGCAGCACCGGTGGGGGAGGGAGAGGGGGAAAGAAGGGGCCTGTCAGCGACACAGCAAGAGAAGCCGCAGGACAGCAACAGGTAGGATTGAGATGGCACAGGAGATCAAAGTTCATCTACCGGGGTCTACTAGAGTGTAGAGGGGGGGAAAGGATTTTACCTAGGCAAGGTAGCAGAGTTCCTCGGAGAGGATGAGTGGGGACCCAGATCACAATGTGAGACTGGAAGGATAAGATGGAGGTCCGTTTTAGGATGTAGGCAGCAAGTAATTGCTACCTGTATCGAAGGTCCAGATAGCTGGGGTTTTACAAAAGCCAGTGGGATGACAGGCCACTGGAAAGGGTTCCGGATCAGATCTTCTTAACTGTCCTGGGAGAGATAGCCCCCAAACTAGGGGCAAGACGCGAGAGATCCACCGCCAGAGTCTGTAGGACTGGAGCTGCAGCCTGAGCCACACCTGCGTAGCACACCAGTGTAACTCCACTTTCACCGGAACCAGCCACGCCCAAACTCAGGGCATGCCTAGAGCATGCAATTTTAAGCAACTTTCTAATGAACTCCTATTATCAATTTTTCTTTGTTCTCTTGCTATCTTTATTTGAAAAAGAAGGCATCTAAGTTTTTTTGTTTCAGTACTCTGGACAGCACTTTTTGATTGCTGGATGAATTTATCCACCAATTAGCAAGGAAAACCCAGGTTGTTCACCAAAAATGGGCCGGCATCTAAACTTACATTCTTGCAGTTCAAATAAAGATACCAAGAAAATGAAGAAAATTTGATAATAGGAGTAAATTAGAAAGTTACTTAAAATTTCATGCTCTATCTGAATCACGAAAGAAAAAATTTGGGTACAGTGTCCCTTTAAAGCAAATGTACAATTTATTAAAAACAAAAGACAAACCTCTTGTAGATCACTAAGGGTAACCGGTACAAACATACACAGATACTATGTGTGTGATAGTCCGTTGTTACAGACCGCATGAAACCTCTTGTAGATCACTAAGGGTAACAGGTACAAACATACACAGATACTATGTGTGTGATAGTCCGTTGTTACAGACCGCATGAAACCTCTTGTAGATCACTAAAGGTAACAGGTACAAACATACACAGATACTATGTGTGTGATAGTCCGTTGTTACAGACCGCATGAAACCTCTTGTAGATCACTAAGGGTAACAGGTACAGACATACACAGATACTATGTGTGTGATAGTCCGTTGTTACAGACCGCATGAAACCTCTTGTAGATCACTAAGGGTAACAGGTACAAACATACACAGATACTATGTGTGTGATAGTCCGTTGTTACAGACCGCATGAAACCTCTTGTAGATCACTAAGGGTAACAGGTACAAACATATACAGATACTATATGATAGTCCGTTGTTACAGACCGCATGAAACCTCTTGTAGATCACTAAGGGTAACAGGTACAAACATACACAGATACTATGTGTGTGATAGTCCGTTGTTACAGACCGCATGAAACCTCTTGTAGATCACTAAGGGTAACATGTACAAACATACATAGATACTATGCGTGTGATAGTCCGTTGTTACAGACCGCATGAAGCTACACACTGTATCTGTAGTCTTTCTGTACCGGGTAGGTACCCCTCCTTGTGACCAATTTGTACAGTGCTTAAACGATTCCACATTTTGTATGTCCTTTAACTTTTCATGGTCAGTAGTGAGTTGTCTTAAATCACACTGCAAGGGGGGTGGGAGAGAGAAAGGAGCTAAAATGTTAAATTTGAATAGTTATCTAGGACCCCGATAAGAAAAGAAAGCCTTTGTGTTTACATAGATTGATAACATAATGAGATATGATCTCTCAGCAAGCTCAGCCCATTAAAAATGTTAAAAAAGTATATAATATCAAAATCAACAGATGCATACTAACAATAAAATGTAATAAAACTTACTATGAATTTATAAAGAGGAGTAGATTTATTTCTGACATTTGGTTCTGCACCTGTATCATGTGACAGTGATCAGCCAATAACAGACTGATATCTGTATATAATATAAACTCTTGCACATGCTAAGTAGCAGCTGGTGTCACATAACCTGTGTTTTATAAACATTGTGTACAATTTGTTCTGCACCTGTATCATGTGACAGTGATCAGCCAATAACAGACTCATATCTGTATATAATATAAACTCTTGCACATGCTAAGTAGCAGCTGGTGTCACATAACCTGTGTTTTATAAACATTGTGTACAATTTGTTCTGCACCTGTATCATGTGACAGTGATCAGCCAATAACAGACTCATATCTGTATATAATATAAACTCTTGCACATGCTAAGTAGCAGCTGGTGTCACATAACCTGTGTTTTATAAACATTGTGTACAATTTGTTCTGCACCTGTATCATGTGACAGTGATCAGCCAATAACAGACTCATATCTGTATATAATATAAACTCTTGCACATGCTAAGTAGCAGCTGGTGTCACATAACGTGTGTTTTATAAACATTGTGTACAATTTGTTCTGCACCTGTATCATGTGACAGTGATCAGCAAATAACAGACTCATATCTGTATATAATATAAACTAATAATCATCAAAGCAAGAATGTGTTCAGAACTAAATAATCCCCGAGTGCTCAAGACGTATATCGAAGCACACAATAATGGGGAATTCAGGTCCCAATAATCAGTGTATCAATCTTGGACCCCGGTCAATATAGAAAGTCACTCAGGTTGAAACAGAGTCCATTGTCCTATGGAGAGAATAAAGTCCCCAAAATATCAGAGTATCAAAGTGTGTCCCAGAGCCTAGTAGTCACGGGTGGAAATGTCAGTTCACAATGTTTCGTCTGCGATCAACTCTTACCCTCCACTAAGTTGGTGGGGTGCCTGGGAACACTTCCGTACTTCTCCTCGAATAGGAGATGAAACCCTTCCGAGGGGGTGCAGTCTGTGTTTCCCTTTTCGGCGTGCCTCAGAGAGATCCGGCATGGAGACGTTTCCTTAGCGCATCACCCGTGACGTTGCAAGGCTGAACCAAGTGGTATTTCCTGGGGGGAGGGGGATCCGTGAGGACAAGAAGCCGGCTCTGTATCCCAAGAGTGGCTTATGCAAGTGACTGGTGCAATAAAGCGGTAAGCCCAACCGCTAAAGGAACATAAAGTCAAAAAAAAAATTTATGCACCAATGAGGCGTAGTATCTGCTGAAGTAAAAAGTGTTTATTGTACAATCCAAGAGTAGTGTACAAACAAAGTCATGCGTAGATGCGCTTCATCGGAGGCTAATTCGAATCTAATTGTGACAGCTTTTAAACAAACATTCTACCAATCATTTGAGAGTTTGAATATGAGCCAATGGTGTGGCTATCCAGTGCAGCTAATATATACATAAATCTGTTCAATGATGAACGTTAATATGTTGTTTATATTTCAATAAGGTATAACTGTTCTGGGATGTCAGACCATAAAAATTCTTAGCTCATATTAGGCATATATATATGTATAATCAATGTATATAGCGAAAATGTATACATTCTAAAATATCCATCAGTGACAAGCAATAAATATCTAAGCAAAATTAACATGCAAGCTGAAGACATATGGTGAAAAATTGTGTATAGTATAAACACTTATACTTAACGTCATACATATGATATCTTATATAGTCGCTTCATAGTGTTTGCCTAGGAAATGACCAGTCACTGCTAGTAAAACATAACAAAAATATATAATGAATATCCTTTGATAAAAAATAATGCATAATACATATACATCGCTCATATTCAAGAAAATGTAAAGAACAAAGAATAAAAATACAAATGGCATTCAAACAACTAGTTAAACATTCTATCCCTATATTCAGTTATATAACACCACAAAAATGTTATATACAATCCTTCTATATAATTGACCCTAAATTTACACAAATTAAGCTATTTGTTATTACCTAATGTCCTTATTAGCTAGAGCATAATCTAATGTCAGTATTTAAGATTAGCTAAAAATGAGGTCCTGAGTAATCATCTCAAATTAGTGTGTTGTCAAAAATTAAGGCTGGTAAATAGGAAAATGTTATTAGATGTAGGGAGTGAATGAAAATAAGTAAGAATATAAAATATAGAAATAAAAGCTCCAGTTCTAGCTTTATTTTATTCTTTGTTCTCTATAATATATTTTATTTTTTTCTACTTTTTTATTCCTTCCTTAGAGTATGTCTGCCTCATTCTTTATTGTTTATTTTATTTCTATATTTTATATTCTTACTTATTTTCATTCACTCCCTACATCTAATAACATTTTCCTATTTACCAGCCTTAATTTTTGACAACACACTAATTCGAGATGATTACTCAGGACCTCATTTTTAGCTAATCTTAAATACTGACATTAGATTATGCTCTAGCTAATAAGGACATTAGGTAATAACAAATAGCTTAATTTGTGTAAATTTAGGGTCAATTATATAGAAGGATTGTAAATAAAATTTTTGTGGTGTTATATAACTGAATATAGGGATAGAATGTTTAACTAGTTGTTTGAATGCCATTTGTATTTTTATTCTTTGTTCTTTACATTTTCTTGAATATGAGCGATGTATATGTATTATGCATTATTTTTTATCAAAGGATATTCATTATATATTTTTGTTTTGTTATGTTTTACTAGCAGTGACTGGTCATTTCCTAGGCAAACACTATGAAGCGACTATATAAGATATCATATGTATGACGTTAAGTATAAGTGTTTATACTATACACAATTTTTCACCATATGTCTTCAGCTTGCATGTTAATTTTGCTTAGATATTTATTGCTTGTCACTGATGGATATTTTAGAATGTATACATTTTCGCTATATACATTGATTATACATATATATACTGGATAGCCACAACATTGGCTCATATTCAAACTCTCAAATGATTGGTAGAATGTTTGTTTAAAAGCTGTCACAATTAGATTCAAATTAGCCTCCGATGAAGCGCATCTACGCATGCGCGAAGCGCGTCAGGCGTTCTCCACTTTGTTTGTACACTACTCTTGGATTGTACAATAAACACTTTTTACTTCAGCAGATACTATGCCTCATTGGTGCATAAATTTTTTTTTTTTGATTTTATATAATATAAACTCTTGCACATGCTAAGTAGCAGCTGGTGTCACATAACGTGTATTTTATAAACATTGTGTACAATTTGTGCTGCACCTGTATCATGTGACAGTGATCAGCCAATAACAGACTCATATCTGTATATAATATAAACTCTTGCACATGCTAAGTAGCAGCTGGTGTCACATAACCTGTGTTTTATAAACATTGTGTACAATTTGTTCTGCACCTGTATCATGTGACAGTGATCAGCCAATAACAGACTCATATCTGTATATAATATAATCTCTTGCACATGCTAAGTAGCAGCTGGTGTCACATAACGTGTGTTTTATAAACATTGTGTACAATTTGTTCTGCACCTGTATCATGTGACAGTGATCAGCCAATAACAGACTCATATCTGTATATAATATAAAGTGTTTCACATGCTAAGTAGCAGCTGGTGTCACATAACGTGTGTTTTATAAACATTGTGTACAATTTGTTCTGCACCTGTGTCATGTGACAGTGATCAGCCAATAACAGACTCATATCTGTATATAATATAAACTCTTGCACATGCTAAGTAGCAGCTGGTGTCACATTACCTGTATCATGTGACAGTGATCAGCCAATAACAGACTCATATCTGTATATAATATAAACTCTTGCACATGCTAAGTAGCAGCTGGTGTCACATAACGTGTGTTTTATAAACATTGTGTACAATTTGTTCTGCACCTGTATCATGTGACAGTGATCAGCCAATAACAGACTCATATCTGTATATAATATAAACTCTTGCACATGCTAAGTAGCAGCTGGTGTCACATAACGTGTGTTTTATAAACATTGTGTACAATTTGTTCTGCACCTGTATCATGTGACAGTGATCAGCCAATAACAGACTCATATCTGTATATAATATAAACTCTTGCACATGCTAAGAAGCAGCTGGTGTCACATAACGTGTGTTTTATAAACATTGTGTACAATTTGTTCTGCACCTGTATCATGTGACAGTGATCAGCCAATAACAGACTCATATCTGTATATAATATAAACTCTTGCACATGCTAAGTAGCAGCTGGTGTCACATAACCTGTGTTTTATAAACATTGTGTACAATTTGTTCTGCACCTGTATCATGTGACAGCGATCAGCCAATAACAGACTCATATCTGTATATAATATAAACTCTTGCACATGCTAAGTAGCAGCTGGTGTCACATAACGTGTGTTTTATAAACATTGTGTACAATTTGTTCTGCACCTGTATCATGTGACAGTGATCAGCCAATAACAGACTCATATCTGTATATAATATAAAGTGTTTCACATGCTAAGTAGCAGCTGGTGTCACATAACGTGTGTTTTATAAACATTGTGTACAATTTGTTCTGCACCTGTATCATGTGACAGTGATCAGCCAATAACAGACTCATATCTGTATATAATATAAACTCTTGCACATGCTAAGTAGCAGCTGGTGTCACATAACGTGTGTTTTATAAACATTGTGTACAATTTGTTCTGCACCTGTATCATGTGACAGTGATCAGCCAATAACAGACTCATATCTGTATATAATATAAACTCTTGCACATGATAAGTAGAAGCTGGTGCCACATAACGTGTGCTTTAAAAACATTGTGTAAAATTCAATAATGGAAATATATTTGAAACAATTTTTTTATATTAAAAATAAACCTAAAGGGGAAATCTCCCATACATTTTATTCTCTTTTATACACTGTTATAAAAAGTCATTAGAAACACATTACAAGGAACAGCAAAGTCACAATTAATGTAATTACCTTTCTATTTACTTCTATTATTGAGTCTGATTTGTTCTATTAGAGACCTTTGTGACAAAGCATACAATGCACTACAGTGCGCTCGCTGCTGATTAGTGGCTGCACATACAAACCTCTTGTCATTGGCTCACCTGATATGTTCAGCTAGCTCCCAGTAGTGCATTGTTGCTGCTTCAATAAAGGATACCAAAAGAATGAAGCAAATTTCATAATAGAAGTAAATTGGAAAGTTTATATCTTCTAACTAAACAATGAAAAACATTTTGGGTTTTGTTTCCCTTTAAGGGAAACCAAATTTACAGGACACTGTCCCTTTAAGTCTGTGATCATGTGACATTAACAGCAGCAGCTGAAGGTGCAGAATACACTTACTAAGGTCTTTACTAACAACAAGAATCAGTCACAGATCAGTGGGATAAACGTTCTGACGATAAACAGGTGCAGCTAATAGAAATAAGAAATGTATTATAAAATAACCTCATTAGAAATAAAATAATATGCAGATCACAAGATATTTATCATTAGATCAGTATATGTGAGAGACCGAGGCTACTGAAATATAACTGAAAATAAGCTGAGTGATATTTATTACTGAAGCAAATAGCAGCTTCAAAATCATTGTAAACCCTTAATGAGAGTGACGTGCCCTGTTAAGGGATTGTCTGTCTGTAATAGAGCGAGTCTTGCCGCACTATTAGACCCTACTACACTCTTGCTAAAATAGCGCAGTCTCACAGTTGGCAGCGAAACCGTACTATTATAAAAACAACCCCCATAGAAAGACCAGCGACTTCATTAAGAGATTAAATTAAGAATTGGTTAATCTACGCTCTACTGGTAATTATAAACTTATAGGGAAATACAGGATTCTGGTTGGCTGATACTTATAAATCTGTTGCTCATTGGATAACAGGAACAACCCCCACAAATGTATTATTGGACAGACCCCCTCAAGCTTGAAAATATGGTTTGGTTCTGCTACAAACATTCATTTTACAAAATGCTATAGTCAGGGTTTGCACATTACCGTTTAGCAGAAGCTCTGTAAGTATGAAGTCTCTCTGGTTCCTCCTGTGATATCACTGAGTGTTACACAGATATTTATACTAATGTGGGAGTGTCACCTTTCTCTGTGTGACTCACATGAGTACAACTTGCCAGTTGGGAGACAATGAGAGGGTCACACCTGGACTTTTGTTCTCATATAGAGGTCTATTGTCCCCTCTGGTGCCACATGAATACAGAGTCCCTCTCTCCCCCTCAGGGTGCGATTATCATATGGATAAGTAAGGAGGAAACAAACTGTTTATTTAAATGTGAGAGATTTTTCTGTTGTGTCCTAAAATATCCCAGGATACAGCTTTAAATTATGTTTTATTGATGGAGATTGTTATTTTAACAGAACTTAGTTGAAGATGTTTAATATTAACATGTTATTCGATACATATCAGATACAAAGCTATCTATTATTTAAATATTTAAATAATAGTATTTAAATACTAATATTTTGACCCTTTTATTATTTGTTCACTAACTGTCAGACAGATTACGAGTTGGGCGTTATGACTCAAATAGCATCAGTATGGGCCATAACACTTCATTGTCCCTAACGCTGCTATTACAAGTTTCCATAGCGCCACAAATATCCACATCTTCGCTCAAATACATAACGCTCACCCAGACCCAGTAGTTATTGATATACCAATAACAAAAAAAATCACAAATCACTTAAAAAAGATTACACAAAGTACACTTACACTCATACAAACACTATACAATATTTTATTTTTAATAAAAAATATTTAATTTCAAAATATAATGGATCAAAGTTACCAGATCTCGGTGTTTAAAAAAAACACTCACAAACCCGTTTTACATTGACTTACATAAACATACGGGAACATACACTCATATAGCTACATCTAACTACAAATATCATCACATATATACACAAATCGATACATACAAACAATATACAGCACATTACGTACACAAAACATTTTTTTATTTTACGAAATGAACACGATTTAGCTACTTTTTCACAGAAGCACATGACGTCACTCGCTTTACGCTCAACACAAGTGTTGGATTTTATTTTTCTTGAAATTTCTCACCTCCATTGGCTTCTATGGGGAATATGTGCTTGTGCACGCGACCGGCAGATTCCCCTAAAGCACACAAAATTTTTAGCCTTTCAAACTCGTAATAGCAGCGTTAGAATTGTGGCGCTAATTCATTCATTCTTGCATTGGTACCGCTATAACAAATAGATCAAGAAATGAATATTTCCCTATGGAGTTATGGGTTTTACTTGTGTGAAATTCACTACAACATCACAATCTTTCTGGAAATTACATTACATCAACTATAAATCACAAACAATTCTATCATCACCAATACGAAGTCGGTTTCAACAATTAAATCATATTTAAACTGAGAGAAAATATACTTTTTAAAGATTTCATTATTCACAAACAGTAGGCAATTATAAACACGTCTCATTTACGTATATTAAAACATTTCATTTATTCAAGTTATATCTAGATAGGCTCACCAGATGATGATTGATGGATGCACATACATGCCCTTTGTCATTGCCTCATACAACTACATTGGAACGTTGTTTAACATTGGATTCTCTATCGGAATCATGAAACAGAAATTATGGATTTAGTGTCCTTTAACATCAAGATTTAACAATTATATATCATTAGGAATTACATACAACATAACATATCATTAGAAAATATTAACTCTTCACTAGCACAGAGAGTAGCACAGTGTGTATTAACCCTTCACTAGCATAGAGAGCAGCACAGTGTGTATTATCCATTCACTAGCACAGAGAGCAGCACAGTGTGTATTAACCCTTCACTAGCATAGAGAGCAGCACAGTGTGTACTAACCCTTCACTAGCACAGAGAGCAGCACAGTGTGTGTTAACCCTTCACTAGCATAGAGAGCAGCACAGTGTGTATAAACCCTTCACTAGCACAGAGAGCAGCACAGTGTGTATAAACACCTTTACTAGGACAGAGAGCAGCAGAGAGTGTATAACCCTTTCACTAGCACTAACAATTATACAGCAGAGTATTAACTATTCACTAGCACAGAGAGCAGCACAGTGTGTATTAACCCTTCACTAGCACAGAGAGCAGCAGTGTGTATTAACCCTTCACTAGCACAGATATGCACAGTGTGTATTAACCCATCACTAGCACAGAGAGCAGCACAGTCTGTATTAACCCTTAACTAGCATAGAGAGCAGTAGTGTGTATTAACCCTTCACTAGCATAAGGAGCAGCACAGTGCGTATTAACCCTTCACTAGCACAGAGAGTAGCACAGTGTGTATTAACCTTTTAATAGCACTGAGAGCAGCACAGTGTGTATTAACCCTTCACTAGCACTGAGAGCAGCACAGTGTGTATTAACCCTTCACTAGCACTGAGAGCAGCACAGTGTGTATTAACCCTTCACTAGCACTGAGAGCAGCACAGTGTGTATTAACCCCTCACTAGCACAGAGAGCAGCACAGTGTGTATTAACATTTTCACTAGCACAGAGAGCAGCACAGTGTATATTAACCCTTCACTAGCACAGAGAGCAGCACAGTGTGTATTAACCCTTCACTAGCACAGAGAGCAGCACAGTGTGTATTAACCCTTCACTAGCACTGAGAGCAGCACAGTGTGTATTAACCCTTCACTAGCACAGAGAGCAGCACAGACTGTATTTATCCATTTTCTAGAACAGAGAGCAGCAGAGAGTGAATAACTCTTTCACTAGGAATAACAATGAAACAGTAACATAGATATTGACGGCAGATAAGAGCCATAGGCTATACATATTTAGGTCATTGAGCCTATCCTGGTAAGTTTTATTTTTTAGACCATGTACCATTTTGGTAGCCCTCCTTTGCACAGATTCAAGTTTGTTAATATCCTTCTGAAGATATGGCCTCCAGAACTGCACACAATACTCAAGATGAGGCCTAACTAATGATCTATAAAGTGGCATAAGAACCTTGCTATTTCTGCTGCAAATACCTCTAACAATACATCCAAGCATTCTGCTAGCCTTACTCGCTGCATTACTACATTGTTTACTAAGTTTTAAATCAATCAGTAGTTACTATCTCATTGCCTGGCACAAGCAGGTGAATAACCTGCACTAAAAGGACAACATTTATAAAAACTGATAATTTTTCAGAAGTTCAGAAATAAACACAAACTTATAATCACACAATACACACAGCCTGACTCACTCACCCAGCTGCAGCTGTACAGGAAGTAAATAAGGGGAGGGATTATAGAAAACTACAATTCCCAGAAACACCATGATGTCACATGTCAAGCAGCAACCAATCATGCAAACAGAAAATGTGTCTATTTCAAAAACGGATTGGATGTTTTTTAACGAGTAATGCTGCAAATTCATAAGAATGACAGAAATTGAGCACATTGTCCCGGTTATATTCTTCATTAACACAAAACATCTACACAATATATATTATTAACACTAGCACATAACAGTTACACAATATATATTATTAACACTAGCACATAACAGCTACACAATATATATTATTAACACTAGCACATAACAGTTACACAATATATATTATTAACACTAGCACATAACAGCTACACAATATATATTATTAACACTAGCACATAACCGTTACACAATATATATTATTAACACTAGCACATAACAGTTACACAATATATATTATTAACACTAGCACATAAGAGTTACACAATATATATTATTAACACTAGCACATAACAGTTACACAATATATATTATTAACACTAGCACATAACAGCTACACAATATATATTATTAACACTAGCACATAACAGTTACACAATATATATTATTAACACTAGCACATAACAGTTACACAATATATATTATTAACACTAGCACATAACAGCTACACAATATATATTATTAATACTAGCACATAACAGTTACACAATATATATTATTAACACTAGCACATAACAGCTAATCAATATATATTTTTAACACTAGCACATAACAGCTACACAATATATATTATTAACACTAGCACATAACATTTACACAATATATATTATTAACACTAGCACATAACAGTTACACAATATATATTATTAACACTAGCACATAACAGCTACACAATATATATTATTAACACTAGCACATAACAGCTAAACAATATATATTATTAACACTAGCACATAACAGCTACACAATATATATTATTAACACTAGCACATAACATTTACACAATATATATTATTAACACTAGCACATAACAGTTACACAATATATATTATTAACACTAGCACATAACAGCTACACAATATATATTATTAACACTAGCACATAACAGTTACACAATATATATTATTAACACTAGCACATAACAGTTACACAATATATATTATTAACACTAGCACATAACAGCTATACAATATATATTATTAACACTAGCACATAACAGTTACACAATATATATTATTAACACTAGCACATAACAGTTACACAATATATATTATTAACACTAGCACATAACAGTTACACAATATATATTATTAACACTAGCACATAACAGTTACACAATATATATTATTAACACTAGCACATAACAGTTACACAATATATATTATTAACACTAGCACATAACAGTTACACAATATATATTATTAACACTAGCACATAACAGCTACACAATATATATTATTAACACTAGCACATAACAGTTACACAATATATATTATTAACACTAGCACATAACAGCTACACAATATATATTATTAATACTAGCACATAACAGTTACACAATATATATTATTAACACTAGCACATAACAGCTAAACAATATATATTATTAACACTAGCACATAACAGCTACACAATATATATTATTAACACTAGCACATAACATTTACACAATATATATTATTAACACTAGCACATAACAGTTACACAATATATATTATTAACACTAGCACATAACAGCTACACAATATATATTATTAACACTAGCACATAACAGCTAAACAATATATATTATTAACACTAGCACATAACAGCTACACAATATATATTATTAACACTAGCACATAACATTTACACAATATATATTATTAACACTAGCACATAACAGTTACACAATATATATTATTAACACTAGCACATAACAGCTACACAATATATATTATTAACACTAGCACATAACAGTTACACAATATATATTATTAACACTAGCACATAACAGTTACACAATATATATTATTAACACTAGCACATAACAGCTATACAATATATATTATTAACACTAGCACATAACAGTTACACAATATATATTATTAACACTAGCACATAACAGTTACACAATATATATTATTAACACTAGCACATAACAGTTACACAATATATATTATTAACACTAGCACATAACAGTTACACAATATATATTATTAACACTAGCACATAACAGTTACACAATATATATTATTAACACTAGCACATAACAGTTACACAATATATATTATTAACACTAGCACATAACAGCTACACAATATATATTATTAACACTAGCACATAACAGTTACACAATATATATTATTAACACTAGCACATAACAGTTACACAATATATATTATTATCACTAGCACATAACAGTTACACAATATATATTATTAACACTAGCACATAACAGCTACACAGTATATATTATTAACACTAGCACATAACAGTTACACAATATATATTATTAACACTAGCACATAACAGTTACACAATATATATATTATTAACACTAGCACATATCAGTTACACAATATATATTATTAACACTAGCACATATCAGTTACACAATACATATTATTAACACTAGCACATTACCAGTTACACAATATATATTATTAACACTAGCACATTACACCTACACAATATATATTATTAACACTAGCACATAACAGCTATACAATATATATTATTAACACTAGCACATAACAGCTACACAATATATATTATTAACACTAGCACATAACAGTTACACAATATATATTATTAACACTAGCACATAACAGGTACACAATATATATTATTAACACTAGCACATAACAGCTACACAATATATATTATTATTATTAACACTAGCACATAACAGTTACACAATATATATTATTAACACTAGCACATAACAGCTACACAATATATATTATTATTATTAACACTAGCACATAACAGTTACACAATATATATTATTATTATTAACACTAGCACATAACAGCTACACAATATATATTATTAACACTAGCACATAACAGTTACACAATATATATTATTAACACTAGCACATAACAGCTACACAATATATATTATTAACACTAGCACATAACAGTTACACAATATATATTATTAACACTAGCACATAACAGCTACACAATATATATTATTAACACTAGCACATAACAGCTATACAATATATATTATTAACACTAGCACATAACAGCTACACAATATATATTATTAACACTAGCGCATAACAGTTACACAATATATATTATTAACACTAGCATATAACAGCTACACAATATATATTATTAACACTAGCACATAACAGTTACACAATATATATTATTAACACTAGCACATAACAGTTACACAATATATATTATTAACACTAGCACATAACAGTTACACAATATATATTATTAACACTAGCACATAGCAGCTACACACTATATATTATTAACACTAGCACATAACAGTTACACATTATATATTATTAACACTAGCACATAACAGCTACACAATATATATTATTAACACTAGCACATAACAGCTACACAATATATATTATTAACACTAGCACATAACAGCTACACAATATATATTATTAACACTAGCACATAACAGCTACACAATATATATTATTAACACTAGCACATAACAGCTACACAATATATATTATTAACACTAGCACATAACAGTTACACAATATATATTATTAACACTAGCACATAACAGATACAGAATATATATTATTAACACTAGCACATAACAGCTACACAATATATATTATTAACACTAGCACATAACAGTTACACAATATATATTATTAACACTAGCACATAACAGCTACACAATATATATTAACACTAGCACATAACAGCTACACAATATATATTATTAAAACTAGCACATAACAGTTACACAATATATATTATTAACACTAGCACATAACAGCTACACAATATATATTATTAACACCAGCACATAACAGTTACACAATATATATCATAATATTAACTCTAGCACATAACAGTTACACAATATATATTAACACTAGCACATAACAGCTACACAATATATATTATTAACACTAGCACATAACAGCTACACAATATATATTATTAACACTAGCACATAACAGCTACACAATATATATTATTAACACTAGCACATAACAGTTACACAATATATATTATTAACACTAGCACATAACAGCTACACATGAAATATTATTAACACTAGCACATAACAGTTGCACAATATATATTATTAATACTAGCACATAACAGCTACACAATATATATTATTAACACTAGCACATAACAGTTACACAATATATATTATTAACACTAGCACATAACAGCTACACAATATATATTATTAACACTAGCACATAACAGCTACACATTATATATTATTAACACTAGCACATAACAGCTACACATTATATATTATTAGCACTAGCACATAACAGCTACACAATATATATTATTAACACTAGCACATAACAGCTACACAATATATATTATTAACACTAGCACTTAACAGTTACACAATATATATTATTAACACTAGCACATAACAGTTACACAATATATATTATTAACACTAGCACATAACAGTTACACAATATATATTATTAACACTATCACATAACAGCTACATATTATATATGATTAACACTAGCATATAACAGCTACACAATATATATTATTAACACTAGCACATAACAGTTACACAATATATATTATTATAACTAGCACATAACAGTTACACAATATATATTATTAACACTAGTACATAACAGTTACACAATATATATTATTAACACTAGCACATAACAGCTATACAATATATATTATTAACACTAGCACATAACAGCTACACAATATATATTATTAACACTAGCACAAAACAGCTACACAATATATATTATTAACACTAGCACATAATAGCTACACAATATATATTATTAACACTAGCACATAACAGTTACACAATATATATTATTAACACTGACACATAACAGCTACACAATATATATTATTAACACTAGCACATAACAGTTACACAATATATATTATTAACACTAGCACATAACAGTCACACAATATATATTATTAACACTAGCACATAACAATTACACAATATATATTATTAACACTAGCACATAACAGCTACACAATATATATTAACACTAGCACATAACAGCTACACAATATATATTATTAACACTAGCACATAACAGCTACACAATATATATTATTAACACTAGCACATAACAGTTACACAATATATATTATTAACACTAGCACATAACAGTTACACAATATATATTATTAACACTAGCACATAAGAACTACGCAATATATATTATTAACTCTAGCACATAACAGCTATACAATATATATTATTAACACTAGCACATAACAGCTACACAATATATATTATTAACACTAGCACACAACAGCTACACACTATATATTATTAACACTAGCACATAACAGCTACACAATATATATTATTAACACTAGCACATAACAACTACACAATATATATTACTAACACTAGCACATAACAGCTACACAATATATATTATTAACACTAGCACATAACAGTTACACAATATATATTATTAACACTAGCACATAACAGCTACACAATATATATTAACACTAGCACATAACAGTTACACACTATATATTATTAACACTAGCACATAACAGTTACACAATATATATTATTAACACTAGCACATAACAGCTACACAATATATATTATTAACACTAGCACATAACAGCTACACAATATATATTATTAACACTAGCACATAACAGCTACACAATATATATTATTAACACTAGCACATAACAGTTACACAATATATATTATTAACACTAGCACATAACAGTTACACAATATATATTATTAACACTAGCACATAACAGTTACACAATACATATTATTAACACTAGCACATAACAGTTACACAATATATATTATTAACTAGCACATAACAGCTACACAATATATATTATTAACTAGCACATAACAGTTACACAATATATATTATTAACACTAGCACATAACAGTTACACAATATATATTATTAACACTAGCACATAGCAGTTACACACTATATCATACCCCCCAACTGTCCCGATTTTAGGGGTCTGTCCCTCTGTCCCGACTTGCTAGCCATCTGTCCCGATTTTTTTTTTTAAATTCTATTGGGCCCATACTCAGAAGCAGCTCTCTTTGCTCTCACGGGGTTAGATACCTGTTATATTCCCTGTGGAAAAGGAATGGTGTGTGGGTTAAGCAGCAGTAAGAAGGCTGTATACCCTCTGACCACGAGTAATGGTGACCTCTCTAACCTACTTCTGGTAATGATGATATCTAACCCCTGGTGATAATACTAGCATGCCTTCAGTTTTATACAATGAGCAGTGCTAACACCAGGGTAACGAACAGTGGCAGCCGCAGACTGCCAGCTAATGTGCTTGCCAACCCCAGGACCCCGTACAATGAATTACAGATACCCATATATGATGTAGTGTGTGTGTCTATCTGTATCCATAACTGTGTGTGTGTATCTGTATGAATAAGTTTATGCTATGTAGTGTATGTGTATCTGCATGTATAAGTGTAAGCTATGTAGTGTGTGTGTATCTGCATGTATAAGTGTATGCTATGTAGTGTGTGTGTGTGTATCTGCATGTATAAGTGTATGCTATGTAGTGTGTGTGTATCTGCATGTATAAGTGTAAGCTATGTAGTGTGTGTGTATCTGCATGTATAAGTGTATGCTATGTAGTGTGTGTGTATCTGTATGTATAAGTTTATGCTATGTAGTGTATGTGTATCTGCATGTATAAGTGTAAGCTATGTAGTGTGTGTGTATCTGCATGTATAAGTGTATGCTATGTAGTGTGTGTGTGTCTGCATGTATAAGTGTATACTATGTAGTATACTATGTAGTGTCTGTGTATCTGCATGTATAAGTGTATGCTGCATGTATAAGTGTATGCTATGTAATGTGTGTGTGTCTGCCTGTATAAGTGTATGCTATGCAGTATGTGTGTATATTCATGTGTAAGTGTATGCTATGTAGTGTGTGTATCTTCATGTGTAAGTGTATGCTATGTAGTGTGTGTGTGTATCTGCATGTGTAAGTGTATGCTATGTAGTGTGTGTGTATCTGCATGTGTAAGTGTATGCTATGTAGTGTGTGTGTGTGTGTGTATCTGCATGTATAAGTGTATACTATGTAGTGTGTGTGTATCTGCATGTATAAGTATATGCTATGTAGTGTGTGTGTGTATCTGCATGTGTAAGTGTATGCTATGTAGTGTGTGTGTGTATCTGCATGTATAAGTGTATACTATGTAGTGTGTATGTATCTGCATGTATAAGTGTATGCTATGTAGTGTGTGTGTATCTGCATGTATAAGTGTATACTATGTAGTGTGTGTGTATCTGCATGTATAAGTGTATGCTATGTAGTGTTTGTGTGTATCTGCATGTATAAGTGTATACTATGTAGTGTGCTACTGTGCATTTTTGCTGACTTTAAAGGCCAGAATTTAGAATATTAATGGGGAATGCAGAGAGCAGTTTTAAAGAATGTATTATTAAATGTCCAATTAAGATAAAAATATTTAGCAATGTCTGTGCAAAGGATAATTAAATACATAGCTCACATAGCCATACCAATGGTTTGAGCTTGTTTGATTTGCTGCCTAAGTATATTAAAATCTATGAATTTATTAAAATTTTTATTTATATTACTTTGGCCTTATGATTTTTAAGCCCCGCCCACATATATATATTTTTTTTTTTTTTGCGGGGGGGGGGGGGTGTCCCTCTTTTGCATTTTGAAATGTTGGGAGGTATGCTATATATTATTAACACTAGCACATAGCAGTTACACACTATATATTATTAACACTAGCACATAACAGTTACACATTCTATATTATTATCACTAGCACATAACAGCTACACAATATATATTATTAACACTAGCACATAACAGCTACACAATATATATTATTAACACTAGCACATAACAGCTACACAATATATATTATTAACACTAGCACATAACAGCTACACAATATATATTATTAACACTAGCACATAACAGCTACACAATATATATATTATTAACACTAGCACATAACAGTTACACAATATATATTATTAACACTAGCACATAACAGATACAGAATATATATTATTAACACTAGCACATAACAGCTACACAATATATATTATTAACACTAGCACATAACAGTTACACAATATATATTATTAACACTAGCACATAACAGCTACACAATATATATTAACACTAGCACATAACAGCTACACAATATATATTATTAATACTAGCACATAACAGTTACACAATATATATTATTAACACCAGCACATAACAGTTACACAATATATATTATTAACACCAGCACATAACAGTTACACAATATATATCATAATATTAACTCTAGCACATAACAGTTACACAATATATATTAACACTAGCACATAACAGTTACACAATATATATTATTAACACTAGCACATAACAGCTACATAATATATATTATTAGCACTAGCACATAACAGCTACACAATATATATTATTAACACTAGCACATAACAGTTACACAATATATATTATTAACACTAGCACATAACAGCTACACATGAAATATTATTAACACTAGCACATAACAGTTGCACAATATATATTATTAATACTAGCACATAACAGTTACACAATATATATTATTAACACTAGCACATAACAGTTACACAATATATATTATTAACACTAGCACATAACAGCTACACAATATATATTATTAACACTAGCACATAACAGCTACACATTATATATTATTAACACTAGCACATAACAGCTACACATTATATATTATTAGCACTAGCACATAACAGCTACACAATATATATTATTAACACTAGCACATAACAGCTACACAATATATATTATTAACACTAGCACTTAACAGTTACACAATATATATTATTAACACTAGCACATAACAGTTACACAATATATATTATTAACACTAGCACATAACAGTTACACAATATATATTATTAACACTATCACATAACAGCTACATATTATATATGATTAACACTAGCATATAACAGCTACACAATATATATTATTAACACTAGCACATAACAGTTACACAATATATATTATTATAACTAGCACATAACAGTTACACAATATATATTATTAACACTAGTACATAACAGTTACACAATATATATTATTAACACTAGCACATAACAGCTATACAATATATATTATTAACACTAGCACATAACAGCTACACAATATATATTATTAACACTAGCACAAAACAGCTACACAATATATATTATTAACACTAGCACATAATAGCTACACAATATATATTATTAACACTAGCACATAACAGTTACACAATATATATTATTAACACTGACACATAACAGCTACACAATATATATTATTAACACTAGCACATAACAGTTACACAATATATATTATTAACACTAGCACATAACAGTCACACAATATATATTATTAACACTAGCACATAACAATTACACAATATATATTATTAACACTAGCACATAACAGCTACACAATATATATTAACACTAGCACATAACAGCTACACAATATATATTATTAACACTAGCACATAACAGCTACACAATATATATTATTAACACTAGCACATAACAGTTACACAATATATATTATTAACACTAGCACATAACAGTTACACAATATATATTATTAACACTAGCACATAAGAACTACGCAATATATATTATTAACTCTAGCACATAACAGCTATACAATATATATTATTAACACTAGCACATAACAGCTACACAATATATATTATTAACACTAGCACACAACAGCTACACACTATATATTATTAACACTAGCACATAACAGCTACACAATATATATTATTAACACTAGCACATAACAACTACACAATATATATTACTAACACTAGCACATAACAGCTACACAATATATATTATTAACACTAGCACATAACAGTTACACAATATATATTATTAACACTAGCACATAACAGCTACACAATATATATTAACACTAGCACATAACAGTTACACACTATATATTATTAACACTAGCACATAACAGTTACACAATATATATTATTAACACTAGCACATAACAGCTACACAATATATATTATTAACACTAGCACATAACAGCTACACAATATATATTATTAACACTAGCACATAACAGCTACACAATATATATTATTAACACTAGCACATAACAGTTACACAATATATATTATTAACACTAGCACATAACAGTTACACAATATATATTATTAACACTAGCACATAACAGTTACACAATACATATTATTAACACTAGCACATAACAGTTACACAATATATATTATTAACTAGCACATAACAGCTACACAATATATATTATTAACTAGCACATAACAGTTACACAATATATATTATTAACACTAGCACATAACAGTTACACAATATATATTATTAACACTAGCACATAGCAGTTACACACTATATCATACCCCCCAACTGTCCCGATTTTAGGGGTCTGTCCCTCTGTCCCGACTTGCTAGCCATCTGTCCCGATTTTTTTTTTTAAATTCTATTGGGCCCATACTCAGAAGCAGCTCTCTTTGCTCTCACGGGGTTAGATACCTGTTATATTCCCTGTGGAAAAGGAATGGTGTGTGGGTTAAGCAGCAGTAAGAAGGCTGTATACCCTCTGACCACGAGTAATGGTGACCTCTCTAACCTACTTCTGGTAATGATGATATCTAACCCCTGGTGATAATACTAGCATGCCTTCAGTTTTATACAATGAGCAGTGCTAACACCAGGGTAACGAACAGTGGCAGCCGCAGACTGCCAGCTAATGTGCTTGCCAACCCCAGGACCCCGTACAATGAATTACAGATACCCATATATGATGTAGTGTGTGTGTCTATCTGTATCCATAACTGTGTGTGTGTATCTGTATGAATAAGTTTATGCTATGTAGTGTATGTGTATCTGCATGTATAAGTGTAAGCTATGTAGTGTGTGTGTATCTGCATGTATAAGTGTATGCTATGTAGTGTGTGTGTGTGTATCTGCATGTATAAGTGTATGCTATGTAGTGTGTGTGTATCTGCATGTATAAGTGTAAGCTATGTAGTGTGTGTGTATCTGCATGTATAAGTGTATGCTATGTAGTGTGTGTGTATCTGTATGTATAAGTTTATGCTATGTAGTGTATGTGTATCTGCATGTATAAGTGTAAGCTATGTAGTGTGTGTGTATCTGCATGTATAAGTGTATGCTATGTAGTGTGTGTGTGTCTGCATGTATAAGTGTATGCTGCATGTATAAGTGTATGCTATGTAATGTGTGTGTGTCTGCCTGTATAAGTGTATGCTATGCAGTATGTGTGTATATTCATGTGTAAGTGTATGCTATGTAGTGTGTGTATCTTCATGTGTAAGTGTATGCTATGTAGTGTGTGTGTGTATCTGCATGTGTAAGTGTATGCTATGTAGTGTGTGTGTATCTGCATGTGTAAGTGTATGCTATGTAGTGTGTGTGTGTGTGTGTATCTGCATGTATAAGTGTATACTATGTAGTGTGTGTGTATCTGCATGTATAAGTATATGCTATGTAGTGTGTGTGTGTATCTGCATGTGTAAGTGTATGCTATGTAGTGTGTGTGTGTATCTGCATGTATAAGTGTATACTATGTAGTATACTATGTAGTGTCTGTGTATCTGCATGTATAAGTGTATGCTGCATGTATAAGTGTATGCTATGTAATGTGTGTGTGTCTGCCTGTATAAGTGTATGCTATGCAGTATGTGTGTATATTCATGTGTAAGTGTATGCTATGTAGTGTGTGTATCTTCATGTGTAAGTGTATGCTATGTAGTGTGTGTGTGTATCTGCATGTGTAAGTGTATGCTATGTAGTGTGTGTGTATCTGCATGTGTAAGTGTATGCTATGTAGTGTGTGTGTGTGTGTGTATCTGCATGTATAAGTGTATACTATGTAGTGTGTGTGTATCTGCATGTATAAGTATATGCTATGTAGTGTGTGTGTGTATCTGCATGTGTAAGTGTATGCTATGTAGTGTGTGTGTGTATCTGCATGTATAAGTGTATACTATGTAGTGTGTATGTATCTGCATGTATAAGTGTATGCTATGTAGTGTGTGTGTATCTGCATGTATAAGTGTATACTATGTAGTGTGTGTGTATCTGCATGTATAAGTGTATGCTATGTAGTGTTTGTGTGTATCTGCATGTATAAGTGTATACTATGTAGTGTGCTACTGTGCATTTTTGCTGACTTTAAAGGCCAGAATTTAGAATATTAATGGGGAATGCAGAGAGCAGTTTTAAAGAATTTATTATTAAATGTCCAATTAAGATAAAAATATTTAGCAATGTCTGTGCAAAGGATAATTAAATACATAGCTCACATAGCCATACCAATGGTTTGAGCTTGTTTGATTTGCTGCCTAAGTATATTAAAATCTATGAATTTATTAAAATTTTTATTTATATTACTTTGGCCTTATGATTTTCAAGCCCCGCCCACATATATATATATTTTTTTTTTGCGGGGGGGGGGGGTGTCCCTCTTTTGCATTTTGAAATGTTGGGAGGTATGCTATATATTATTAACACTAGCACATAGCAGTTACACACTATATATTATTAACACTAGCACATAACAGTTACACATTCTATATTATTATCACTAGCACATAACAGCTACACAATATATATTATTAACACTAGCACATAACAGCTACACAATATATATTATTAACACTAGCACATAACAGCTACACAATATATATTATTAACACTAGCACATAACAGCTACACAATATATATTATTAACACTAGCACATAACAGCTACACAATATATATATTATTAACACTAGCACATAACAGTTACACAATATATATTATTAACACTACCACATAACAGATACAGAATATATATTATTAACACTAGCACATAACAGCTACACAATATATATTATTAACACTAGCACATAACAGTTACACAATATATATTATTAACACTAGCACATAAGAGCTACACAATATATATTAACACTAGCACATAACAGCTACACAATATATATTATTAATACTAGCACATAACAGTTACACAATATATATTATTAACACCAGCACATAACAGTTACACAATATATATTATTAACACCAGCACATAACAGTTACACAATATATATCATAATATTAACTCTAGCACATAACAGTTACACAATATATATTAACACTAGCACATAACAGTTACACAATATATATTATTAACACTAGCACATAACAGCTACATAATATATATTATTAGCACTAGCACATAACAGCTACACAATATATATTATTAACACTAGCACATAACAGTTACACAATATATATTATTAACACTAGCACATAACAGCTACACATGAAATATTATTAACACTAGCACATAACAGTTGCACAATATATATTATTAATACTAGCACATAAATTAACACTAGCACATAACAGTACACAATATATATTATTAACACTAGCACATAACAGCTACACAATATATATTATTAACACTAGCACATAACAGCTACACAATATATATTATTAACACTAGCACATAACAGTTACACAATATATATTATTAACACTAGCACATAACAGCTACACAATATATATTATTAACACTAGCACATAACAGCTACACAATATATATTATTAACACTAGCACATAACAGTTACACAATATATATTATTAACACTAGCACATAACAGTTACACAATATATATTATTAACACTAGCACATAACAGTTACACAATATATATATATTATTAACTCTAGCACATAACAGTTACACAATATATATTATTAACACTAGCACATAACAGTTACACAATATATATTATTAACACTAGCACATAACAGCTACACAATATATATTATTAACACTAGCACATAACAGCTACACAATATATATTATTAACACTAGCACATAATATAAGCAAAGTTGCACAATAATATTATTAATACTAGCACATAACAGTACAATATTATTACACTACCATAACAGTTACACAATATATATTATTAACACTAGCACATAACAGCTACACAATATATATTATTAACACTAGCACATAACAGCTACACATTATATATTATTAACACTAGCACATAACAGCTACACATTATATATTATTAGCACTAGCACATAACAGCTACACAATATATATTATTAACACTAGCACATAACAGCTACACAATATATATTATTAACACTAGCACATAACCGTTACACAATATATATTATTAATACTAGCACATAACAGCTACACAATATATATTATTAATACTAGCACATAACAGTTACACAATATATATTATTAACACTAGCATATAACAGCTATACCATATATATTATTAACACTAGCACATAACAGCTACACTATATATATTATTAACACTAGCACATAACAGTTGCACAATATATATTATTAACACTAGCACACAACAGTTACACAATATATATTATTAACACTAGCACACAACAGCTACACAATATATATTATTAACACTAGCACATAACAGCTACACAAAATATGTATGAAAACCTGCACAATATATAGAGTATGGGAGGCTGCACAGCCTGCACAATATATAGAGTATGGGAGCCTGCACAATATATAGAGTATGGGAGCCTGCACCCTATATTGAGTATGGGAGTCTGCACCCTATATTGAGTATGAAAGCCTGCACAATATATAGAGTATGGGAGCCTGCACAGCCTGCACAATATATAGAGTATGAAAGCCTGCACAATATATAGAGTGTGGGAGCCTGCACAAAATATAGAGTATGGGAGCCTGCACAGCCTGCACAATATATAGAATATGAAAAGCCTGCACAATATAGAGTATGGGAGCCTGCACAGCTTGCACGATATAAAGAGTATGAAAGCTTCACAGTATATAGAGTATAGGAGCCTGCACAAAATATTGAGTATGGGAGGCTGCACAGCCTGCACAATATATAGAGCATGGGAGCCTACACAGCCTGCACAATATATAGAGTATGGGAGCCTGCACAATATATAGAGTATGGGAGCCTGCACAATATATAGAGTAAGGGAGCATGCACAGCCTGCACAATATATAGAGTATAGGAGCCTGCTCAATATATAGAGTATGGGAGCATGCACAGCCTGCACAATATATAGAGTATGGGAACCTGCACAGCCTGTACAATATATAGAGTATAGGAGCCTGCACAGCCTGCGCAATATATAGAGTATGGGAGCCTGCCCAGCCTGCACAATATATAGAGTATGGGAGCCTGCAAAGCCTGCATAATATATAGAGTATGAGAGCCTGCACAGCCTGCACAATATATAGAGTATGAGAGCCTGCACAATATTTAGAGTATGAGAGCCTGCACAATATATAGAGTATGGGAGCCTGCACAATATATAGAGTATGGGAGCCTGCACAATATATAGAGTATGGGAGCCTGCACAATATTTAGAGTATGGGAGCCTGCACAATATTTAGAGTATGGGAGCCTGCACAATATTTAGAGTATGGGAGCCTGCACAATATTTAGAGTATGGGAGCCTGCACAATATATAGAGTATGGGAGTCTACACATCCTGCACAATATATAGAGTATGGGAGCCTGCACAGCTCACTTATATCAGGTCTGCTTAGCTTTGACAACAACCCTGGTTTCACCGGGACAGTCCCGGTCTGAGGCGCTGCGTCCCGTGTCCCGGAACTAGCCTCAAATGCCCCGGGCTAAGCGCTCCCCTTGCACAGCAGTTTGCACAGACTTTACAAAAAATAAACTGGCCAGAGGAGCACTTAGTCTGGGGTTACTATCCGGGTTGGTGGATTCTGCAGGAGACGGAGGATGATGTGGGAGTGGGACAGTGGGAGGGGGGAACAGGGTCCAGGAGGGGAGTGTCATCAAATCCTGCAGCAGAGCGGCAGAGAGATAGGACATTGCGTACACCAATTACCCGCCCACCAGTTACCCGAGTCCAGTGACCGGTCACACAGGTTCACGCACAATGCCCCCAAGCTTAGCAATCTCAGGTAATGCGCGGTCTCATCTCCAAACACTGCTCCAATAATTTTGTAAAGTTGTCGCCCCAAAAGTCAGTGTCAATTATATTTTCTCAAACTTGTTAATCTGAGTTTAGCTTTTCTAAATAATTTTCTCGGCTATACTTACAGTACTATTTTACTTGGTATTGGGGTTTTCAACTTGGTGTGTGTGTGTATATATATATAAATCTATATATATTTTTAAAAATATTTGCATTGAGCAATGATACTTTTTTATTGGACTAACTATACATTTATAAGTTGACAAGCTTTCGGAAGAGTGTCTTCTTTTATTACGTCTGAGCAATACTGACCAATTTGATGGAATTTACAGATTATATCTTAAAACACAGGCTAAAAGATGACATGACAAAAGAGTCATCTTTATTCATATGGATTATATGTTGATATATAACTATATGTCAGTATATGCTTTGTGTATTACCATATATTTCCCCTGCCTGTTATCCTTTACTGACACTGTCTGCCTCTGTCTCCTAAACCCATATCATGATTTTTACGACACCCCCTCCTCCCCCTGCATTCAGACCTCTGTAACACTTTGTCTTTTTTGCCTGTGTTTTAAAGGGACAGTCAACCCCAAAATTACTGTTACTTATTTAGATTAGTTAATGAACAATCTTTACATCAAACTCTAGCCCAATTTTCATCTAAATAAACTTTGGCAGAAAATACACTTACTAGATCTCATCTGGCTGTTTTGAAATGGCCACCTGACTCCTCCTCCTCTGACGTCTCCCAAAAGCTTGCACTGCAGCACTAGTACAGGATCCTTTCGTCCCTGCGCGCTCCTTTCATTCAGTTCATATGGCACCCCCTCACACTATCTCCCCTCACTTCCTTCCAGCAGAACGTTCTGTCTGCACTAACACACCCACATTTATATGCAGCACTTTATTATTATTATTACAAGTAATTTATGTTTGTATAGGACCGGAAAAGTGGAGAAGCCGAGTATTCTGTTTCGGTTCTTTTCCATGTTTATAAAGGTAAAAAGTGTAACAGTTGCAAAAAATGTTTCTGCTGCCATACGTTCAAGCCCACTCCAAATTACAGATGGTCACCAACCCTGTAACCCAGATGTCAACAGTAAATCGGCACTGTAATTGTGAGTCACTATTTACTGGGATCATTGCCAGTTGGTGGATCTTTTTTGCATTGCGGAAGAAAAGTTACAAGCCCTGTTTTGATGATCCTGGGAGCTTACATTTTATGACATGTATAGAGAGGGTTTGACCCCTCTATATGTCCCTACACTAAAAAAAAGAATTAGGAAGGGTGCAGAGACAATTGCAAGTGCCGGAAGGAGATCAATTATAGAAAATTTCATATACCGTATATCGCATTTATTAATAAAGACAATACAGTGTTTTATGATTACTTTGTCTGATTTCAAATCAGATTTATCATTACTTTAAACACAAATTGAAAGCCCCCATAAAAATGTTGAAGAATAGAAAAAAGTCTACATAATATATTTTGCTTATTGTTGCTGTAATTTGCTGTCATCTGTATTCCCCTTCCCCCAAGATGGATTATAGTCACGGAGTGCATACTGCAGATATCATAAGACTGTATATGTATATGATATATAGGTTTCAAAGTAGACCTTTCAGCAGTGCCATTGGCAACACTTTCCCCCCTAAAAGCTCCTCCTGCTTCGAAAGCACAGAGCGCAAAGTCACACACAGTACCTGCACTCCCGCTGCGTTCCTCTGAGTGCCGGTGTTCTGTATAGATCCATACTCCGGGAGCTCACACTACTACTCACAGCCCACTCTCATCCAGACTCTGTCCTCCACCTCCCGCTACATTCTACTTATAAGGGCCACAAAGCTGCTGGAACTTGTAGTTTAGAAAGTGCAGCAAACTAGCTGTAGTGTGAGCTCCCGGGGAGGTATGGATCCCCTTGAATGAAGACTTCTATTGGATGGAAGACATCTTCAGCGCCCCTTGGATGATGACTTCGGCCCGGCTGGGTTAACATGACTCAAGGTAGGGAGAACTTCAGGAGGGTAGTGTTAGGTTTATTTAAGGGGGTTTGGGTTAGAGTAGGGGTATGTGGGTGGTGGGTTTTAATGTTGGGGGGGGGGTATTTTTTTTTACATGCAAAAGAGCTGATTACTTTGGGGCATGCCCCGCAAAAAGCCCTTTTAAGGCTGGTAAAAGAGCTGGTTACCTTGTAATTTAGTATAGGGTAGGGACTTTATTATTTTTTTATTATTTTTTTATTAGGGGGCTTAGATTAGGTGTAATTAGTTTAAAATTCTTGTAATCTTTTTTTATTTTCTGTAATTTAGTGTTTTTTTTTGTACTTTAGTTAGTTTATTTAATTGTATTTAATTGTAGCTACTTGTAGGTAATTTATTTAATTAATTTAACAATAGTGTAGTGTTAGGTTTAATTGTAACTTAGGTTAGGATTTATTTTACAGGTAATTTTGTATTTCTTTTAGCTAGGTAGTTATTAAATAGTTATTAACTATTTAATAGCTATTGTACCTAGTTAAAATAAATACCAAGTTACCTGTAAAATAAATATAAACCCTAAAATAGCTATAATGTAATTATTAAATACATTGTAGCTATCTTAGGGTTTATTTTACAGGTAAGTATTTAGTTTTAAATAGGAATAATTTATTTAATGATAGTGTAGCAGTGGCGGCTGGTGAATTATGAAGATGGAGGTGCACGTAGCCCCTCCCCTGACCACACCCCTTGAAATAAAGCCCCGCCCCTCAGATTGCTCATATATATATATATATATATATATATATATATATATATATATATATAAATATAGGACAAGCGCACTCCAATTGACTTAGCAAAAATCACTTTAATCAGTGTTATACAGCACAGTATAAAGAGTCTTATAACATATAATGTAGGCACCAATCATTATTCACAGGGATTGCACAGACCGCAACATGGTTGCCATAGCAACCTATATAACAATAAAGTTAGCGTGGAAATCCCAAATATGTACAAACCAGGTGATATAATATGTACATGAATACCTAATAGAAACCAAAACACTGCAGTAAATAAGACAAAATTCTAAGCAGTAAGAGTGTTACACATGAGCAGTACAGATCACCCAAGGTTGCCATAGCAACCTAAAACGTGCAGAACATACGGTAAACTGCATGCTGTGTTAAATGCCATGGTCAACAAAAAATCATAAATATAAGTGCCTAAGATACATCATACAATAATTACAGGGTCTAAACCACAATAAAAATTATTATTATTAAGTTACAGAGTTAGCAAGATGTTGAAACGTATTTGTCTTGGGCTGCAGACTCATTTTATTACTTTAAGTAATAATAAAATGAGAGTGTCTGCAGCCCAAGACAAATACGTTTCAACATCTTGCTAACTCTGTAACTTAGACACCCACGACACCACACACAAACATATTCCAGAGGCGTGTACTGGGGGAGGATATACATTGCTCTCTGACTTCAATGCCTCCCTGGCCGGTCCGGTGCAGTGCTAGCCCACAGCAGGGCTAAAAGTAGAAGATACACTTACAATTTAGATGCCCATTTCTCCCGGGAGTCCCGGCCAAACCAGACTCCAGATGAGATCCAACTGGCTGCCTGCGCACTGAAATTTTTGGCGCGACTGAGCCAGCAAAAAAAAAAAGAAAACTTAATAAAAAAAAGTGCTCCCTCTGCTGGCCGCCCATACAAATAGCCCAATTAGCACACTAAATAGTGTGCGATTAAGAGAGGTATAGGCTCAGTTATGGGCTGCACTGCAAGCATAGAGGAAAAATATGCAAATTTGTATGACAGGCTATACTTCTCTACCGCACGTGCGGTAGAGAAGTATAATAGAGCATAGATGTATATAAAAGGTGGGGTTTTTTTAAATAAAACTTGACAGTCTAGACTAGAAAAATTTTGGCTGAATAAATATAATTTTTCCAATTGGAGAAATTATATTTATTCATCCAAATAAATTATTTTCTTTCTTTTTCCCCCCTTTTATTTGGGTGTTCACGTGCGGGAGTGCTCAAATGGAGGAGCCTCCACTGTAGTGTAGTGTTAGGTGTAATTGTAACTTAGGTTAGTTTTTATTTTACAGGTAAATTTGACTTTATTTTATCTAGGTAGCTATTAAATAGTTAATAACTATTTAAAAGCTATTGTACCTAGTTCAAATAAATTTAAATTTGCCTGTAAAATAAATATAAATCCTAAAATAGCTACAATATAATTATTAGTTATATTGTAGCTATATTAGGGTTTATTTTACAGGTAAGTATTTAGTTTTAAATAGGAATAACTAATTTAATAAGAGTAATATTTATTTATTATTTAAGTTAGGGGGGTGTTAGGGTTAGTGTTAGACTTAGGTTTAGGGGTTAATAATTTTATTATAGGTTGCGGCGGTGTAGGGGGGCAGGATAGGGGTTAATAAATTTATTATAGGTGGCGACGGCGTAGGGGGCAGATTAGGGGTTAATACGTTTAATATAGGTGGTGGCGGGGTCCGGGAGCTGCGGTTTAGGGGTTAAACAATTTATTTAGTTGCGGCGGGGTCCGGGATCCGCAGGATAGGGGTTAATAACTTTATAATAGGTGGCGGCGGTATAGGGGGGCAGGATAGGGGTTACTAGGTATTATGTAGATGGCGGCGGGGTCCGGGAGCGGCAGTTTAGGGGTTAATACATTTATTATAGTTGCGGCGGGGTCTAGGAGCAGTGGTTTAGGGGTTAATAACTTTATTTAGTTGCGGGGGGCTCCGGGGGCGACGGTATAGGGGGTAGAACAGTATAGTTAGTGTGGGTGCTTAGTGACAGCTTATCAATAAAGCTGTAAAACAGCCGAAGAGCAGCAAGATCGGATGAGTGATAACTATCACAGTCCGCTGCTCATCGCCCCGTACTTAGTGCACGGCTTTTTGACAGATTTTTTGATAACTTTGGCGAGCGTATTCAGGTCAGCGGCAGCGATGTGAGGCGAGCTTAGGCGAGCGTATTGGGGCCGGCGAAGGCAGGTACGTCCAGAGCTTGATAACTAGAGGCCAATATATATTATTAACACTAGCACATAACAGCTACACAATATATATTATTAACACTAGCACATAACTACTACACAATATATATTATTAACACTAGCACATAGCAGTTACACCATATATATTATTAACACTAGCACATACCAGCTACACAATATATATTATTAACACTAGCGCATAACAGCTACACAATATATATTATTAACACTAGCACATAACAGCTACACAATATATATTATTAACACTAGCACATAACAGTTACACAATATATATTATTAACACTAGCACATAACAGTTACACAATATATATTATTAACACTAGCACATAACAGTTACACAATATATATTATTAACACTAGCACATAACAGTTACACAATATATATTATTAACATTAGCACATTGCAGCTATACAATATATATTATTAACACTAGCACATAACAGCTACACAATATATATTATTAACACTAGCACATAACAGCTATACAATATATATTATTAACACTAGCACATAACAGGTACACAATATATATTATTAACACTAGCACATAACAGTTACACAATATATATTATTAACACTAGCACATAACCCTACACAATATATATTATTAACACTAGTACATAACAGCTACACAATATATATTATTAACACTAGCACATAACAGCTACACAATATATATTATTAACACTAGCACATAACAGTTACACAATATATATTATTAACACTAGCACATAACAGCTACACATTATATATTATTAACACTTGCACATAACAGCTACACAATATATATTATTAACACTAGCACATAACAGCTACACAATATATATTATTAACACTAGCACATAACAGCTACACAATATATATTATTAACACTAGCACATAACAGTTACACAATATATATTATTAACACTAGCACATAACAGCTACACAATATATATTATTAACACTAGCACATAACAGCTATACAATATATATTATTAACACTAGCACATAACAGCTATACAATATATATTATTAACACTAGCACATAACTACTACACAATATATATTATTAGCACTAGCACATAACAGCTACACAATATATATTATTAACACTAGCGCATAACAATTACACAATATATATTATTAACACTAGCACATAACTATTGCACAATATATATTATTAACACTAGCACATAACAGTTACACAATATATATTATTAACACTAGCACATAACAGCTACACAATATATATTAACACTAGCACATAACAGCTACACAATATATATTATTAACACTAGCACATAACAGCTACACAATATATATTATTAACACTAGCACATAACAGTTACACAATATATATTATTAACACTAGCACATAACAGTTACACACTATATATTATTAACACTAGCACATAACAGTTACACAATATATATTATTAACACTAGCACATAACAGTTACACACTATATATTATTAACACTAGCACATAACAGTTACACAATATATATTATTAACACTAGCACATAACAGCTACACACTATATATTATTAACACTAGCACATAACAGCTATACAATATATATTATTAACACTAGCACATAACAGCTATACAATATATATTATTAACACTAGCACATAACAGCTATACAATATATATTATTAACACTAGCACATAACTACTACACAATATATATTATTAACACTAGCACATAGCAGTTACACCATATATATTATTAACACTAGCACATAACACCTACACAATATATATTATTAACACTAGTACATAACAGCTACACAATATATATTATTAACACTAGCACATAACAGCTACACAATATATATTATCAACACTAGCACATAACAGTTACACAATATATATTATTAACACTAGCACATAACAGTTACACAATATATATTATTAACATTAGCACATTGCAGCTATACAATATATATTATTAACACTAGCACATAACAGCTACACAATATATATTATTAACACTAGCACATAACAGCTATACAATATATATTATTAACACTAGCACATAACAGGTACACAATATATATTATTAACACTAGCACATACCAGTTACACAATATATATTATTAACACTAGCACATAACCCTACACAATATATATTATTAACACTAGTACATAACAGCTACACAATATATATTATTAACACTAGCACATAACAGCTACACAATATATATTATTAACACTAGCACATAACAGTTACACAATATATATTATTAACACTAGCACATAACAGCTACACATTATATATTATTAACACTTGCACATAACAGCTACACAATATATATTATTAACACTAGCACATAACAGCTACACAATATATATTATTAACACTAGCACATAACAGCTACACAATATATATTATTAACACTAGCACATAACAGCTACACACTATATATTATTAACACTAGCACATAACAGCTATACAATATATATTATTAACACTAGCACATAACAGCTATACAATATATATTATTAACACTAGCACATAACAGCTATACAATATATATTATTAACACTAGCACATAACTACTACACAATATATATTATTAACACTAGCACATAGCAGTTACACCATATATATTATTAACACTAGCACATAACACCTACACAATATATATTATTAACACTAGTACATAACAGCTACACAATATATATTATTAACACTAGCACATAACAGCTACACAATATATATTATTAACACTAGCACATAACAGTTACACAATATATATTATTAACACTAGCACATAACAGCTACACATTATATATTATTAACACTTGCACATAACAGCTACACAATATATATTATTAACACTAGCACATAACAGCTACACAATATATATTATTAACACTAGCACATAACAGCTACACAATATATATTATTAACACTAGCACATAACAGTTACACAATATATATTATTAACACTAGCACATAACAGCTACACAATATATATTATTAACACTAGCACATAACAGCTATACAATATATATTATTAACACTAGCACATAACAGCTATACAATATATATTATTAACACTAGCACATAACTACTACACAATATATATTATTAGCACTAGCACATAACAGCTACACAATATATATTATTAACACTAGCGCATAACAGTTACACAATATATATTATTAACACTAGCACATAACTATTACACAATATATATTATTAACACTAGCACATAACAGTTACACAATATATATTATTAACACTAGCACATAACAGCTACACAATATATATTATTAACACTAGCACATAACAGCTACACAATATATATTATTAACACTAGCACATAACAGCTACACAATATATATTATTAACACTAGCACATAACAGTTACACAATATATATTATTAACACTAGCACATAACAGTTACACACTATATATTATTAACACTAGCACATAACAGTTACACAATATATATTATTAACACTAGCACATAACAGTTACACACTATATATTATTAACACTAGCACATAACAGTTACACAATATATATTATTAACACTAGCACATAACAGCTACACACTATATATTATTAACACTAGCACATAACAGCTACACAATATATATTATTAACACTAGCACATAACAGTTACACAATATATATTTTTAACACTAGCACATAACAGTTACACAATATATATTATTAACACTAGCACATAACAGCTACACAATATATATTATTATTAACACTAGCACATAACAGCTACACAATATATATTATTAACACTAGCACATAACAGTTACACAATATATATTATTAACAATAGAACATAACAGCTACACAATATATATATTATTAACACTAGCACATAACAGCTACACAATATATATTATTAACACTAGCACATAACAGCTACACAATATATATTATTTACACTAGTACATAACAGTTACACAATATATATTATTAACATTAGCACATAACAGTTACACAATATATATTATTAACACTAGCACATAACAGTTACACAATATATATTATTAACACTAACACATAACAGTTACACAATATATACTATTAACACTAGCACATAACAGTTACACAATATATATTATTATCACTAGCACATAGCAGTTACACAATATATATTATTAACACTAGCACATAACAGCCACACAATATATATTATTAACACTAGCACATAACAGCTACACAATATATATTATTAACACTAGCACATAACAGTTACACAATATATATTATTAACACTAGCACATAACAGTTACACAATATATATTATTAACACTAGCACTTAACTGTTACACAATATATATTATTAACACTAGCACATAACAGTTACACAATATATATTATTAACACTAGCACATAACAGTTACACAATATATATTATTAACACTAGCACATAACAGTTACACAATATATATTATTAACACTAGCACATAACAGCTACACAATATATATTATTAACACTAGCACATAACAGCTACACAGTATATATTATTAGCATTAGTACATAACAGCTGTACAATATATATTATTAACACTAGCACATAACAGTTACACAATATATATTATTAACAATAGAACATAACAGCTACACAATATATATATTATTAACACTAGCACATAACAGCTACACAATATATATATTACTAACACTAGCACATAACAGTTACACAATATATATTATTAACACTAGCACATAACAGCTACACAATATATATTATTAACACTAGCACATAACAGTTACACAATATATATTATTAACACTAGCACATAACAGTTACACAATATATATTATTAACACTAGCACATAACAGCTACACAATATATATTATTAACACTAGTACGTAACAGTTACACAATATATATTATTAACACTAGCACATAACAGTTACACAATATATATTATTAACACTAGCACATAACAGCTACACAATATATATTATTAACACTAGTACATAACAGTTACACAATATATATTATTAACACTAGCACATAACAGTTACACAATATATATTATTATTAACACTAGCACATAACAGCTACACAATATATATTATTAACACTAGCACATAACAGCTACACAATATATATTATTAACACTAGCACATAACAGCTACACAATATATATTATTAACACTAGCACATAACAGCTACACAATATATATTATTTACACTAGCACATAACCGCTACACAATATATATTATTTACACTAGCACATAACAACTATACAATATGAGAAATTTCGGGAGGCGGAGAAACCGAGAGGCAACAGAAACTGTGAGCAAAGCGGCGACTAAAATCACCTTCAGAGCTGCTTGCACTGCTCCCACACATCGTTCTTACACAGCTGTAGCATCCTAAACATCGAGGGAATGGCTGGTGTCTACCAAAACAGCATGCGGAGTTGCTAAAAGTGCCCCAGGCCAGCACCCGGACAGCGTGTCATAAGAGAAGCACAATAGCGCCGGCGCTATCTTGCCCAGGAAGCAGGACAAGGATACAGAGAGTCACCTAGAAGCGCCCAAAGGAGGAGCAAATAAAAGCAGCGCTCCTCACACAGTTTCGGACAGTAGCAGGAGGAAGCTCAATTGGTACAAGGAGCTTTGTGAGTACAGGCAGTAAATAACGCAATTCCACTGCTAATAATAAACCTGGGACATTAACAATACAAAAGGGGAATATTCCAACAACACCCATATACTCAATAGAGGGGGAGGGGGATAATTAAAAAAAAGTTAACAATCTGCTGGTGACAACAATGATGGGCTAGACTCCACAGGTTTACTCGCTCTATGCACCCAACGCTCACTAATCACAGGCCTCTAACCTGAGGGCTCATTTCCCCCTGCAACTTAGAATCCTACTGTATTCATACCCTCCAAGGGCGCACGACTCCTCAGGTTCATCTCTCATATAAAGTTCAGCAAAAACACTCATCAATCCGAGAAAGAAAACCAGCCAATCCCTCACATTGGGGATAGAGAGTTACTGTAAACATCTCCTGGATTTAGCACTTGTCCCACTAATCCTGGTACTGAGAATTTTTTGATACTTTACTACTATATTTGCTGACCTCTCACTACTGCATGCAAAAATACTACGACTCCTACACTAAAACCCCAGCCAAGTCCAACAGGCACAAACAAACATAAAGGAAGAGCAGGCACAACACTGAAACGCAACCAGCTGCAGAGCCATCGCCAGAGGGGCCTGACCCTTTTATGCAAGACGTACACCCAATTGTTTCACAAATCTCAGCAATATTCCTCCCAAAGATAGACCAACTACAAACGACATGGACTCATTAACAGCAGAGGTAAAGATCTTCAACGCTAGACTTACACAAGTAGAACAGAGGGTCTCAGATGGGGAAAAACGACATAGATAGTCGGCCTCTAACATTTCCCAGCTACAACTGGACACCAAGCAACTAATGGTGAAAATAGAGGACCTGGAAAACAGGTCCAGAATGAACAACCTTCTCATTGTCAGCCTCTCAGAAGCCTTCCCAAATGCTCAGTTGATTGAATTTACAGAAATAACCTTGCCAACATTCCTAGAAATGCCAAACTCTACCAAGCCATGCACAGTGGAGAGAGCACACAGAATGGGGAACCCCAAGAAACAAGGAGACAGCAATAATGCTCCTCGGCAAATAATGGTGAAGTACTTGAACTTCAAGGACTAAGTTACTATATTGCAAGCCTACAGGGAAAAAAACCCATCAGAGTTTGAAGGGAAAAGGATATATCACGTTCAAGATTACTCGACAGAAGTAGCACTAAAATGGAAAGAATTTGAGGCGGGAGACTTCCGGTAGGCAGAGTTTCTGAACGGAAGCAGAGGTGCAGATCGCTCGCTACAGCACCATGCAGAGTGGAACTCTCAGGAACCTCCCCGTAATTCGTTGGCAGCGCAAGCACCTGGCAGGCTCGGTAAACCCTACTGCTTCCTGAATCTAGTGTGGAAAGGAGAGAGAACAACATTCTTGCCCCAGAGGTAAAAAGAAAAATTGAATGGCGTAAAGTCTGGGAGCCATTTGGTTAATGGCCTGCGGTGCACTGCCTCACACAGAGACATCCGGTAGCCCATAATTGAATGACACGTGGTGGAGGAGTGTCCATCTGTAACGCTGAGCTCTGCGGAAGCAATAGTCCCTGGTAAACAGAGCTCACTACCCTGGTGCACTTTTTTTTACGTTATACATACTATTACAATACTCTCCTTGTGAAGGAGGCACAGAGGATTTCCAGCTTAGGACAAAAGGCTGTATTTGCACTTCTGAGAGAGGTGAGTGACTGGCCTAGTGGACAGGAGATGCCAATAACTGTTTACATTTTTTCCCATATTAAGAGTGGGAACCACTAACTTTATACCAACTTGCCTGCTCCTAAACAATGCTTTGTATATACTGCCTGTAGCCTATTAACACTACTGCTCTTTGGGATGCATGCTAATTCTAGGTACAAGCTGCAGGCTGTATGGCATAACATTGCATATTTCTCCTCTTCTACCTCTGCTGATTTTACCTGGCTGTACAGTGACTATACATATTCTGAGTCTATTTACAATCTATGTGCAAAATAAAACGAGATTAAGGTGGTAATCTGTCTATGAAAGATAAATATAAAACGTATACTCTCCTTTTGTCTCATATTATTTGTATAAGAATATACCTGTATTGGCCTCTGAGATAACAGCTCAAGAACATTTCTCTCATTAAATTCTCTGAATGTATGATAAGAGGGAAAAACGTTATGTGCATACCTGATACAGGCGACTGGTCTATATAAAGCACCATAAGGACATACTGTGGGTCTTTGTTATGGCTTATTTCAGTTTATCTCTAAGCTACTACACATTTTTTAAACTCTATGTGTGAATTGGACTAATTCCTGCACTCAGTCTTTAAGCTCCTAACAACACAGTCAAAACACTGTAGTCTTGCAGGTCTACCTAGTGGATTAACAATGAAATCACAACTGAACTCTACTATTACATCTCTACAACCTTATGAAGTTGGATAAATATTTCAAGAGAGATGGCTTCGAAAAGTAAGCAGATAAAAGGCAACAGCATACAACAGAGGTCCAAGTAGAACACCCTCCTTCTCCTATGATCATAAATTCACCTACACTGGATCCCATAAATCTAAAAAAAAAAAAAATCACCAAAAATGGAAACCCTAACTAACAAGGTCCGCCAGTTTTCAACAAGGCTTAACGATGCGGAACAGAGAATATCCGATATAGAGGATCAACAAATCAATTTATCCACCTCTCTCTGACAACTTCAGTGCCAGAGTCAAATACTACAAAACAAGCTACATGATCTTGGAAACAGAAGCAGGTGCAATAATCGATGCATAGTTGGAGTTCCAGAAACCATAAAAAATAAAGGTTTGATGGAGTTCATGGCATCAATGTTTCCTAAACTTCTTGGAATAAATCCAGAGCATCTTCCATTAGATGTAGAACGAGCACACCGAATCAGTCCAGACAAAGGATTGGATACTACCACATCACATCGACCTCGCCAGGTCATACTCAAATGCCTTAATTATCAAGACAAACTGGCATTACTACGAGCTTTCAGAACACAAAAATCAAACATCTTATTTGAAGGGAAGAAACTCCTGTTATTCCAAAACTTCTCTGTAGAGGTCTCCAAACTTTGCCAAGATTTTGCTCCTTATTGCTCTAGGCTATACGCAGAAAGCAGACAAGTGGCGCTTCTTTACCCAGCCAAACTCAGGCTGCAAACCCCTGAAGGAGTTAAACTTTTTCATTCTCCCAGAGAACTTCAAGCATACTTAGAGAAGGAGAAACAACAAGCTGGAACATGAGGAAAAGTTGCTCTATAAGCTGTTGAAGAAAAGCTAAAGAAATAGATTTAATGCAAAATTTTTATAACATGACTCAACTTGATTGTTAATTTTCACTATTGACATATTTTTATTTTCTATTTTGTAGGTCTCACTTTAAGTTTAATGTAACCCATTTTTTAGGGCCACTTTATATAGATGTTATATCTCACTTAACTGATATTTTGGGGATTAGTTTCTCCTTTAGAAATGGAATATACTGGTCAAATATAGCGTAAATGTTCATAATAACCACTATCACCTTTTTTATAGCTTCTAATAATTTTAAGATTGTCACCTTAATTTTAATATGTACACTTACTTGTGTGATATTTATAAACTTAACACTTTTGTCACAATGTTTTTATACTTCACATATAAATGTTATATTTATGTTTTTTCGTCGCTACTTTCAATCAACAGGACTATGCTCTTGGCGGATGATGGACAAGGTACAGAAGAAATTACTGTAGGTCGGCGTCGTGGCCGGACTTTTAGCCGACGGACATTTGGCAGACGGACATTTGGCCGACGGACATTTGGCCGACGGACATTTGGCCGAAACACAAGTGGCTGTCAGATAACAGTCCGGCCACGAGATGGATAGATTTGATAGATAGATAGATACATAGATTAGATAGATAGATCAATAGATGCAATAGATACATTTGATAGATACGATAGATAGATTTGATAGATAGATAGTTTCCCAGACAGAGAATTACAAGACGTGCGGCTGAGACCCATGGTAAGGTTCCTAGAGGCAGTTGCACCGAAATCGGAAAATTCTTTAGCTTTCTGTCTGTCGGCCAAATGTCCGTCTGCCAAATGTCCGTCTGCCAAATGTCCTTCTGTTTTTTGTCAAAGCACCGGTCGGCGTAGATACTTGATTTGGTTAAAATCTATACATTCATTAAACTGTGATTACTGTATTCTTTCCAGTACATCACAAGTCCTATCCCTATTGGACATACGAATGAGGAAAAAGGAACGCTGAGTCTTAGAGTGGATGAAATTAAGTTTTATTTAGGAGCAGGCTTTTCATCAGACACTTGGTAAGCTCCTATCTTACGCGTTTCGCGCATGGACATAGTTGTTATTTCATGCACCAATAAACATTTTACTTTACAGCTCATATTAGACATTTTTACAATGTGGCTATGAAATATGATATAGTGGCTTGGAATGTAGGAGGTTTAACTTCCCCTGCAAAAAGAAGCAGAATCATACATCTTTACCTTAAATCCATTCACACAGATATAGCACTCTTGCAAGAAACCTACTTATCACAAAAAGAACATGATAAATTAAAAATATGATGGGTGGGACAAATTCTGTATACTCCAACAGAGGGCAGAAAGAGAGGAGTAGCAATACTGGTCAGTAAAGGTTGTCCAGTGACATTTACTGACACAATTGTAGATAGTAAAGGACACAATATTATCACTAATATGCATATTGATTCTAAAATGTATGCACTTTGTAATGTATATGGCCCTAATGCATTCTCCCCCTCTTTTTGGCATACCCTACAAACTATCCTTATACAACATAGTGATTACCCAATTATTATAGGTGGTGGTTTTAACTTAGCTCAAACAATCCCCATAGACAGATTTTTTGATCCTACACAATTAAGGAACAAGAACAAGCGAACTCAGAGACAAAAAAGAGAAATTAGACTCATGACTGAATTTAAGGAAGAGTTGGGATTGATCGATTTTTGGAGATTACATAATCCAGATCACAGGGACTATACTTGTATGTCTAAAACCCATCATACTCTTTCTAGAATAGATTATTATTTCCTTAAATCTTCTTATATTTCACCTAATATAACAGGCTCTTTTATCAAACCAATTACCCTTTCAGACCAAGCTCTGATAAGCTTAATTCTGGAACCTGTGAATTAACTCTCTGGGAGAAAGACCTAGAGATTCCCCTCTTACTTATATAATAAAATTGATTTCAGACAGCAACTTATTTCTTACTGGTTAGATTTTATTGGTGATAATGTCCAACATCAAAACAATACAGATCTATTCTGGCATACATCAAAAGCTGTTATAAGAGGTAGAATCACTGCATATACAGCTCACATTAAAACTTCAGCTAATAGGGTCACGTCACAACACAACTATTACAAAATCTTACGGAAGCATATAATATATACTTACACCACCCTACAGCGCAGCATAGACAACAATATTATAATCTGAAGCAAGAGAGGGACACGAACATCACACTACAGGATCAAACATTTCATATGCATAGACAGGGCAAGTTTTACCACTATGGTAATAAAGCGGGGAAATTATTAGCTAATGTGGTTAGGATTACTACTCCTAAATCAAATGTCCATTCTATAAGATCTGATCAGCATGTTTACCAATGACATCATGAAAGCATCATTTGTTTCTTTTTATTCCTCACTATATGCCAAGCAAAACATAAATGTACAAACACTTTTCTGGAGTAAAATAACACCACCAAAATGAACAGATGAACAACGTTCTTTTTAAACACCCCTATACAGATTCAGAAAGTTTTACAAGTTATTAAACAGGCTAAATTATGAAGGGCCGCAATGAAATAGCTCCCACCTTCTCAATTGTTCACTGGATATTTGTTGGGCCATTCAAATCAAAATCCAAGGTTTACAGATGCAAATATTTGCGTAATACCCAAACCTGATAAAGATTTATCCCTACTATCTTCCTACAGACCAATATCACTCTTAAACAGCGATTATTAACTCTATACAAAAATCCTAGCAGATTAAGCTAAAATTCTTCCTTCAATAATCCACCCGATCAGACAGCATTTATTAAAAAACGTTCCTCTGTTATTAATATTCGGAAAACATTTTGAAACAAACCAAAGCCTGGACAAAACAGTGAATATCAGGAAGTTTAGTAATCTTTCTAAGAAATAAATCCAAACCAACCTGAAGAAACTGAGGAATTTGAATAAAATGCCAAGAGAATTTATGAGAAGAACACCATGAAATATTGTTTTTTCAAACCTGATAATAAATGTTCCTTGAAACAGACTTACAAGCCTGTAACATAATATTAAAACCTCTATGACTAAACACTAAGCAATCAATTTCCATACCTTTAAATTAGCAATTTGAGATCTCGATGGAAAAATGGCCCTTGAGATAAGAGGTCTGACAAAAGGAAGCAGTCAAGGATGGTAACTGGACATCCGGACAAAATCCACATACCAAACCTGTGAGACCATGCTGATGCTACCAGAAACACATGGGACTGTTGATCTTGAAGATCACCCTTGGGAGAAAAACCAGAGGCGGAAATATGTAGTTAGGTTGCAAAACCAAGAAACTGCTATGGTATCCACTATATCCGCCTGAAGATCCCTGGACCTGAAAAGGTACCTGGGGAAACTCCTTGATTAGATGAGAGGCTATTAGAACCACTTCTGGAAAACCCTACATCTAAACAATCTGAGAAAACACATCTGTATGGAGAGACCACTCTCCCGGATGTAAAATCGTCTGAGATAATCCAACTACCAATTATCTAAACCTGAGATATGAATTGTACAATTTAGACAGGAGATTAAATCCGCCTAAAAAAATATTCAAGATACTTTTAATCGCTAAGGAACTGTGAGTCCCCCCTTAAAGATTGACATAGGCCACAGTTGTGATATAGTTAGTCTGAAGGTGAAATGAAAAGTTCTCTCCTGATAGAGGCCAAGCCTGAAGAGCTCTGAAAATAGCAAGGAGTTCTTCAATATTAATTGGTAACCTCGCCTCTTGAGGTTTCCAAACCCCTTGTGCTATCAGAGACCCCCCAGGCAGCTCCCCAACCTGTAAGACTTGCATCCATAGAGAATACAGCCCAGGAAGGACGAACAAAAGGAGGCCCCCTGGATAAAATGATGATAGTCTTAATCACCAAAACAGAGAGAGTTGAGTGTTGCGATTTAAGAATATCAACTGTGATAGCTGAAAACAACCCCTGCACCATAGATTCAGAATGCAAAGCTGAAGAGGTCTTAAATTAAAGCAAAGGTGAACGCGTCCAATGCAGTTATGAGACCTAAAACTTCCATGCACATAGCCACTGAAGGGAATGTTCGAGACTGTAGGTTTAGACAAGCTAACACCAAATACAATTTTCTTTTGTCCATTAAAGATAAAGACATGAACACAAAATCTTTCTGAAAACAACCCCCAAAAAAAGTGACCCTTGGATGAGGAATCACAAAATTCTTAGGTAAATTAAATCCTCTAACCATGTCTTGAAGAAACAATACTAGTTGATTCATGAGAGATTCTATAAAAATGAAAAGATTAGCTAATACCAATAAGTCATTCAAATAAGGAAACACTGCAATACCCTACTCTCTGATAACAGAAAGAAGGGCACCAAGAAACTTTGAAAAGATTCTTAGAGCCGTCGCTAGACCAAATGGAAAAGGGACAAATTGGTAAAGCTTGCCAAAAAAGAGAGTCTCAGAAACCAAAAGTCATCTGAATTAATTAAAATATGAGGATAAACGTCCTGTACAATTATAGTGGACAAGAAATGACCTTGATGAAAAAAAGGCATAAAAGTCCTTATAATCACCAACTTGAAGTTGAGACTCTTTACAAAACGATATAACGTTTTCAGATCCAAGATTGGTCTGAATAAACCTTCTTTGGGACAAAAAATAGAATTGAATAGAAACCAAATTCCTGTTCCTGTTAAGGAACTGGTACAAACACTCCGGAAAACTCCAGTTCTGAAACATATTTCAGAAAAACCTGAACATTCACAGAGTGTATTAAAACATAAGAAAGAAAGAATCTTCCCATAGAAGGGCTCATTCTAAAAATCTATTCAAAACCCTAAAATGATATTCTATAGATTTTGGACTGAATACATCCAAAAATGATTTAATCTGCCCCCCACCAGAAGGACTGGTTTGAAAACCACACCTTCATGCAGTTTTAATAACTATATAGTGTTTGTATCCCAGAAGGATATAAAAAAAACGCTTTTCAGTGCGTGCACTCAGAGTTAACCAAATTGGCAGTTGAAAAAAATAGTTGTTATTTTTACCGAAATAAATGGAAAATAATTTATTGAGCTCAAAGACCAAAGGCTGTATAGACCCTGCCAGGATATGAATCTGTGACCCTTAGAACAAGTGTTCGTAGTCAGAACATTCACCAACTGATCTACATCACCGGCCTAAAAGTGGGGCAGAAAAAACTCTTAACCTCCAGATATAGTGGAGATAAGAGAAATCAAACAAATTATTATCCTAACAAGATATAGATAAAAAATATATATGAAACCATGAAAATAAATATAGTAAACATAAATTAAATAAATACATCTAAAGAAAAAAAACAATGTTATATCCTTGAGAATGTAAAAACTGCTTATGCTAACTGTTCAACAAAAAAGGGTTGAGAGAACAGTAATGTCAGCCACAGATAAAGCTGAGCTAAGAATATAAACAGCACATGAATATGCTCTACTAAGGTTATAATCAAACTCTAAAGAATCCTAAAAATAAGTACTAATTTCTATAGAAATAGTAGTACAGACCCAAAAGGGAATCAGGATAAACCATTCTTTAGAACATATTACAGATAGCATCTAGAATAGGAAAAAAACATCAGGAGGAAATTAAAATCTCAAAATCCAGATTTTAAAATGATTAATAACATATAGCTAGATTACAAGTTTTGCGTGAAAAAGTGAAAAAGCAGCGTTATGGCTCATAATTAGTGATGTCGCGAACTTAAAATTTTCTGTTCGTGAACGGCGTACTCGAACTTCCGCAACTGTTTGCGAACGGGTGAACCGGGCGAACCGCCATTGACTTCAATAGGCAGGCGAATTTTAAAACCCACAGGGACTCTTTCTGGCCACAATAGTGATGGAAAAGTTGTTTCAAGGGGACTAACACCTGGACTGTGGCATGCCGGAGGGGGATCCATGGCAAAACTCCCACGGAAAATTACATAGTTGATGCAGAGTCTGGTTTTAAGCCATAAAGGGCATAAATCACCTAACATTCCTAAATTGTTTGGAATAACGTGCTTTAAAACATCAGGTATGATGTTGTATCGATCAGGTAGTGTAAGGGTTACGCCTGCTTCACAGTGACAGACCAAACTCCCCGTTTAACGCACCGCAAACAACCGCAAACAGTCCATTTGCACAACCACGAGATAGATTTGATAGATACATAGACACATAGACTAGATAGATAGATCAATAGATGCAATATACATTTGATAGATACGATAGATTTGATAGATAAATAGATAGATTTGATAGATATATAATTTCCCAGACAGAGAATTACAAGACGTGCGGTCTGGGACCCATGGTAAGGTTCCCAGAGGCAGTTGCGGCGCCAGGGGACGTGTATATGGCATGGATTTTAGGAACCGGGAGATGGAAAAAGATGCTTGGTCCTCCTACTTCAAATTTGGGGCACTGCGCGTGCAATCGTGGCCGGACTTTTAGCCGACGGACATTTGTCCGACGGATATTTGTCCGACGGACATTTGGCCGAAACACAAGTGGCTGTCACAAAACAGTCCGGCCACGAGATAGATAGATTTGATAGATACATAGATTACATAGATCAATAGATGCAATATACATTTGTTAGATACGATAGACAGATAGATTTGATAGATAGATAATTTCCCAGACAGAGAATTACAAGACGTGCGCTCTGAGACCCATGGTAAGGTTACTTCCTTTTGCACAATCGAGTACAGGTTGGGGATTGCCTTTTGTGCAAAGAAATTTCGGCCGGGTACCTTCCACTGCGGTGTCCCCTATCAGGGGATGTGTATATGGCATGGATTTTAGGAACCGGGAGATGGAAAAAGATGCTTGGTCGGTCCTCCTACTTCAAATTTGGGGCACTGCGCGTGCAATCTAATGTGCCACCAGATAGGAGTGGTGTGTTAAGTAGTACTATTTCAATCAGTTTAATCCTGTTAAGTGTCTTTTTTTTTGTTTTGTTTTTGAAGCCACAGTGCAGCACCAGAGGCCAGAAAAATTTGGCATGTACACATGCCTGAAAAATTAGGTATTGTTGCAGCCGCTGCTGTAGCAGCGGCCAGAAAAATTGATGTTTGTTTCCCAGGCAGAAAGTGCCCTAAAACATTGCGGCTTGAACCCTAGTTGGTGGTGGATAAGTCATGCGAAGTCATCCGGCATTTGAAGATAAAATACAGCAGCGTGGGGACCATTTTTAGCCCAAAGCAGCTCATCTCATCAGGCCTTTTTTACTCGAATGTATCACCCAATGTCAGTCCCTTCGGGATCCATCCCTCATTCATCTTAATAAAGGTGAGGTAATCTAGACTTTTTTGACCTAGGCGACTTCTTTTCTCAGTGACAATACCTCCTGCTGCACTGAAGGTCCTTTCTGACAGGACACTTGAAGCGGGGCAGGCCAGATGTTCTATTGCAAATTGGGATAGCTCAGGCCACAGGTCAAGCCTGCACACCCAGTAGTCAAGGGGTTCTTCGCTCCTCAGAGTGTTGAGATCTGCAGTTAAGGCGAGGTAGTCTGCTACCTGTCGGTCGAGTCATTCTCTGAGGGTGGACCCCGAAGGGCTGTGGCGATGCATAGAAGTTAAAAAGCTCCGCATGTCCTCCATCAACAACACGTCTGTAAAGCATCCTGTACTTGCCGGCGTGGTCGTGGGAGTCGGAGGATTACTTTCAGCTCTTACCCTGTTAGATTCACGTTGTGCTGGGACATCACCCTTATTCGCTGTGTAAAGCATACTTTTTAATTTATTTTGGAAATGCTGCATCCTTTCTGACTTGTTGTAATTCAGTAACATTTCTGGCACTTTTTGCTTATACCGGGGGTCTAGTAGCATGGACACCCAGTACAGGTCGTTCTCCTTCAGCTTTTTTATACGAGGGTCCCTCAACAGGCACGACAGGATGAAAGACCCCATTTGTACAAGGTTGGATGCCGAGCTACTCATTTCCCGTTCCTCGTCCTCAGTGACGTCACTGAAGGTATCTTCTTCCCCCCAGCCACGTACAACACCACGGGTACCAGATAGGTGACAACAAGCACCCTGGGATGCCTGTTGTGCTTGGTCTTCCTCCTCCTCCTCAAAGCCACATTCCTCCTCTGACTCCTCTTCCTCACAATCCTCTTCCAGCGTTGCCGCAGGTCCAGCAAGCGATGCTGATAAGGCTGTTTCTGGTGGTGATGGTGACCACAACTCTTCCTCTTCACGCTCATCTACGGCTTTATCCAGCACTCTTTGCAGGGCACGCTCCAGGAAGAAAACAAATGGTATGATGTCGCTGATGGTGCCTTCGGTGCGACTGACTAGGTTTGTCACCTCCTCAAAAGGAAGCATGAGCATACAGGCATTGCGCATGAGTGCCCAGTAACATGGCAAAAAAATTCCCAGCTCCGCAGAGGCTGTCCTAGCACCCTGGTCATACAAATACTCGTTAACGGCTTTTTCTTGTTGGAGCAGGCGGTCGAACATTAGGAGTGTTGAATTCCAATGTGTCGGGCTGTCGCAAATCAAGCGCCTCACTGGCATGTTGTTTCACTGCTGGATATCGGAAAAGTGCGCCATGGCCGTGTAGGAACACCTCAAATGGCCACACACCTTCCTGGCCTGCTTCAGGACATCCTGTAAGCCTGGGTACTTATGCAAAAAGTGTTGTACGATCAGATTACACACATGTGCCATGCACGGCACATGTGTCAACTTGCCCAATTTCAATGCCGCCACCAAATTACTTCCATTGTCAGAAACCACTTTGCCGATCTCCAGTTGGTGCGGAGTCAGCCACTGATCCACCTGTGCGTTCAGGGCGGACAGGAGTGCTGGTCCGGTGTGACTCTGCTTTCAGGCAAGTCAATCCCAAGACGGCGTGACACTGCCGTATCCGGGATGTGGAATAGTACATGTGGAGCTGGGGGGGTGCCATTGATGTGGAGCAAGACGCAGCAGCAGAAGAGGACTCAGCCGAGGAGGTTATGGAAGAGGATGGAGTAGGAGGAGTAGAGGAGGTGGCAGCAGGCCTGTCTGCAAGTCGTGGCGGTGCAGCCGTTAGCAGGTTTACCCAATGCGCAGTGTAGATGATATACCTGCCCTGACCATGCTTTGCAGACCAGCTATCAGTGGTCATATGGACCCTTGCCCCAACACTGTGTGCCAGACATGCCATTACTTCCTTTCGCACAATCGAGTACAGGTTGGGGATTGCCTTTTGTGAAAAGAAATTTCTGCCGGGTACCTTCCACTGCGGTGTCCCAATAGCTACAAATTTTTTGAACGCCTCCGACTCCACCAGCTTGTATGGTAAAAGCTGGCGGGCTAAGAGTTCAGACAAGACAGCTGTCAGACGCCGGGCAAGGGGTGACTTTGTGACATTGGCTTCTTACACTCAAACATGTCCTTGACAGACACCTGACTGTGGGCAGATGAGCAGGAACTGCTCTGGAAGAGAGACAGAGTGGTGGATGGTTGAGAGGGGGCAAGGAGGACAGCAGTGGTTGACGTGGCTGAAGATGCTGAACCAGGAGGAGGATGGTGGCTTTGAGTTTGTGTGCTGCTTCTACTCATGTGTTGATCCCATAGGCGTTTGTGATGTGCGATCATGTGCCTTCGCAAAGCAGTTGTACCTAGGTGGGTGTTGGACTTCCCATGACTCAGTTTCTTTTGGCACAGGTTGCAAATGGCATCGCTGTTGTCAGAGGCAGACACACACAAAAAATGCCACACTGCTGAGCTCTGCGATGATGGCATTCTGGTGGTGACAACAGCATGCGTTGATTGGCGTGCTGTCTGGCTGACCCCGGGTGCCGATGCATGCTGTCTGACTGTGTCACTAGCTCCTTGCGACAACCTCCCCCTGCTTCCAACTCGTCTCCTCCTCCTCTCTGTCTCCCCATCTGAACTTTCCCCCTGTTCTTCTTCTCTTTTAGAGGGCACCCACGTGACATCCACGGACGCATCGTCATCATCAACTGCTTCACTTGTATCTGACAAATCAACAAAGGAAGCAGCAGCGGGTACAACATCATCATCATCATCACACCGTACGTCCATGTCTGTAATGCTGCCTGACTGAGACATATCACTGTTATCTACATCCTTTGTGAATGATGGTTGCGCATCACTCATTTCTTCCAACTGATGTGTAAATAACTCCTCTGACACATCAAGTGAAGCGGCTGTGGTGCTAGTGTTGGTGGTGGCAGCAGGCGGGCGAGTGGTAACTTGAGAGGTGCCCGAAGATAAGCTGGAGGAGGATGGTGCGTCAAGGTTCGGAGCGGAAGCTATAGAAGATTGGGTGTCCTGTGTTAAAAAGTCAACTATTTCCTCAGGATTTTTCAAGTTCATGGGACGTGGCCTCTGAACACTGGGCATTATTCTATGGCCAAAGGGAATCACAGCACCACGACCACGACGGCACCTGCGGGGTGGCCTGCCTCTGCCTGTCATTTTTTTTAAAATGTACACTTACACTACTATTAAACAAGATATGAGTGGTGCCACTGGGCAAGTGGGCACAGTATATGCTGTAAGCCTGGCACACACGCTGGCAGGCAGGCAACTGCAATTAGATTACACAAGCAGACTGATGTTTCACAGTCAAAAAAGTTTTTGTTTTTTTTAAATTATTTACACTACTGTTATACCAGATATGAGTGGTGGCACTGAGAAAGTGGGCCTGGCACACACGCTAGCAGGCAGGCAACTGCAATTAGATTACACTAGCAGACTGATGTTTCACAGTCAAAAAAGTTTTTTTTTAAATTATTTACACTACTGTTACACCAGATATGAGTGGTGGCACTGGGCAAGTGGGCCTGGCACACACGCTAGCAGGCAGGCAACTGCAATTAGATTACACTAGCAGACTGATGTTTCACAGTCAAAAAGGTTTTTTTTTTAATTATTTACACTACTGTTACACCAGATATGAGTGGTGGCACTGGGCAAGTGGGCCTGGCACACATGCTAGCAGGCAGGCAACTGCAATTAGATTACACTAGCAGACTGATGTTTCACAGTCAAAAAAGTTTTTTTTTTTTAAATTTACACTACTGTTACAACAGATATGAGTGGTGGCACTAGTTGGCAAGTGGGCCTGGCACACACGCTGGCAGGCAGGCAACTGCAATTAGATTACACTAGCAGACTGATGTTTCACAGTCAAAAAAGTTTTTTTTTTAAAAAATGTACACTACTGTTACAACAGATATGAGTGGTGGCACTTAGCAAGTGGGGCTGGCACACACGCTGGCAGGCAGGCAACTGCAATTAGATTACACTAGCAGACTGATGTTTCACAGTCAAAAAAGTTTTTTTTTTTAAATTTACACTACTGTTACAACAGATATGAGTGGTGGCACTAGTTGGCAAGTGGGCCTGGCACACACACTGGCAGGCAGGCAACTGCAATTAGATTACACTAGCAGACTGATGTTTCACAGTCAAAAAAGTTTTTTTTAAAAAATTTACACTACTGTTAAAACAGATATGAGTGGTGGCACTAGTTGGCAAGTGGGCCTGGCACACACGCTGGCAGGCAGGCAACTGCTATTAGATTACACTAGCAGACTGATGTTTCACAGTCAAAAAAGTTTTTTTTTTTAAATTTACACTACTGTTACAACAGATATGAGTGGTGGCACTAGTTGGCAAGTGAGCCTGGCACACATGCTGGCAGGCAGGCAACTGCAATTAGATTACACTAGCAGACTGATGTTTCACAGTCAAAAAAGTGTTTTTTTTAAAATTTACACTACTGTTACAACAGATATGAGTGGTGGCACTAGTTGGCAAGTGGGCCTGGCACACACGCTGGCAGGCAACTGCAATTAGATTACACTAGCAGACTGATGTTTCACAGTCAAAAAAGTTTTTTTTTAGAAAATTTACACTACTGTTACAACAGATATGAGTGGTGGCACTAGTTGGCAAGCGGGCCTGGCACACATGCTGGCAGGCAGGCAACTGCAATTAGATTACACTAGCAGACTGATGTTTCACAGTCAAAAAAGTTTTTTTTTTTAAATTTACACTACTGTTACAACAGATATGAGTGGTGGCACTAGTTGACAAGTGAGCCTGGCACACTCGCTGGCAGGCAACTGCAATTAGATTACACTAGCAGACTGATGTTTCACAGTCAAAAAAGTGTTTTTTTTTTTAAATTTACACTACTGTTACAACAGATATGAGTGGTGGCACTAGTTGGCAAGTGGGCCTGGCACACACGCTGGCAGGCAGGCAACTGCAATTAGATTACACTAGCAGACTGATGTTTCACAGTCAAAAAAGTTTTTTTTTTTTTAAATTTACACTACTGTTACAACAGATATGAGTGGTGGCACTGCAGGCAGGCAACTGCAATTAGATTACACTAGCAGACTGATGTTTCACAGTCAAAATTACACAGGCAAAAAAAATATAAAAAAAAATGATGTTCTAGGGCTTTTTGGGAGATGAGTCCTTCAGGACTGTAGTGGACACTGAATACACTAGCCTAGCTATCAATTTCCCTATAAAATCAGCAGCAGCTACACTATCCCTCCTCTCACTAAGAATGCAGGATCAGAATGAATCTAAAATGGCTGCTGTCCAGGAGCTGGGAGGGTCTGGGAGGGAGTGTCTGCTGCTGATTGGCTGAAATGTGTCTTCAGACTGTGAGATACAGGGGCAAATTTTACTCAATGATGACGAATAGGGGGCGGATCGAACATCGCATATGTTCGCCCGCTGCGGCGAACAAGCTATGTTCGGCCGGAAATATTCGCCGGCGAACTATTCGCGACATCACTACTCATAATAATGCTTTTTCCCTAACGCTGCTATTACAGGTCTTGTCAGTATAGGTGTACCGCACACCTTTTTGGCCGTCATGCAATGTCAGTACTGCACTTCTAAAGAAGTCCTTTTTCTATGGGACTTCCATAGCGCCGGTATTACGAGTTTGCCTGGCAGGCCAAAAAGTGAGCGGTACAGCCTATAACTACAAGATATGTACCGCCATCTGAAGCCTTCTGCCGGTCTGAATGTCCTCTTCTGGCTGGATAGGATGAAGACTTCGGACCCTCTGGAGGACCACTTGTGCCCAGCTGGGTAAAGACGGCTCAAGGTAGCGTGATCTTCAAGGAGGTAGTGTTAGGTTTTTTTAAGGGGGGATTGGGTGGGTTTTAGAGTAGGGTTGGGTGTGTGGGTGGTGGGTTTTAATGTTGGGGGGTATTGTATTTTTTTTACAGGTGAAAGAGCTGATTACTTTGGGGCAATGCCCCGCAAAAGGCCCTTTTAAGGGCTATTTGTAATTTAGTATAGGGTAGGGAATTTTATTATTTTGGGGGGCTTTTTTATTTTATTAGGGGGATTAGATTAGGTGTAATTAGTTTAATATTCTTGTAATTCTTTTTTTATTTTCTGTAATTTAGCGGATTTTTTTTCCCGTAATTTAGTTTATTTAATTTAATTGTAATTAATTGTAGGTAGTTTAGGTAATTAGTTTAATTATAGTGTGGTGTTAGGTGTAATTGTAACTTAGGTTAGGATTTATTTTACAGGTACTTTTGTATTTATTTTAGCTAGGTAGTTATTAAATAGTTAATAACTATTTAATAACTATTGTACCTAGTTAAAATAAATACAAATTTGCCTGTAAAATAAAAATAAACTTTAAGATGGCTACAATGTAATTATTATTTATATTGTAGCTATCTTAGGGTTTATTTTATAGGTAAGTATTTAGTTTTAAATAGGATTAATTTATTTAATAGTAGTAATTTAATTTAATTTTAATTAAATTATATTTAAGTTAGGGGGATTAGGGTTAGATTTAGATTTAGGGGTTAATAAATTTAATATAGTAGCGGCGACGTTGGGGTCGGCAGATTAGGAGTTAATAAATGTAGGTAGGTGTCGGCGATGTTAGGGACGGCAGATTAGGGGTTAATAAAATTTAACCCGTGTTTGCGAGGTGGGAGTGCGGTGGTTTAGGGGTTAATACATTTATTAAAGTGGCGGCAATGTCCGGTCGGCAGATTAGGGGTTAAATAATTTTATTATAGTGTTTGCAATGTGGGGGAGCCTCTGTTTAGGGGTTAATAGGTAGTTTATGGGTGTTAGTGTACTTTTTAGCACTTTAGTTAAGAGCTTTATGTTACGGCGTTAGCCCATAAAACTCTTGACTACTGACTTTTAAATGCGGTAGGAGTCTGGACAGGAGAGGGTCTACCGCTCACTTTTTCAGGCGATCGTAATAGGAAAATCCCATTAAAAAGATAGGATGCGCAATTGACGTAAGGGGATTTGCGGTAAGCTAAAATTGCGTAAAAAAGTGAGCGGTAGACCCTTTCCTGACTGACTCGTAATACCAGCGGGCGTTAAAAAGCAGCGTTGGGACCCCTCAATGCTGCTTTTAAAGGCTAACGCAAGACTCGTAATCTAGGTGGTAATTTGCAGTGGTTGGCCAATGGAGAGTAATTTACCAATTTACGCCTAGGTAAAAGGAAGGTCTGGCCCTCAATCTGAAAGCACAGAGGCAGTGACGTTTTTGGGTAGGGGCCCCATTGGCAGGGTATGAAATCTACAGGCGTATAAATCCCATTTGGAGCAGATTGGGGACTTTTTCCTTTACTAATGTTGGGAGAAAAGCATTTCAAGGGACATCTATTGCTGGGTCCTGAAAGAAGAAAGGCGAGAAAGCATGAAGAGAAAAGAGGACTTGTATAAATGTTGGTCTTTATTTTCCTTAAGAGTTGCAAGTTTACATGACTCTCCTAGCAGCTTAATTAATAGCAAAATAATTGTTTGCAATATATGTTGTAAAATCCTAATAGAGGTTAAAGGCAATATATATATATATATATATATATATATATATATATGAGCTCAAACTGTGCGATAAGTTAACTATAGTAGTACAAGTGTGTTATATTGTCTTACTTTACTATTAGTTTGTGGATGCGAACGTGCAGCCCCTCACTTATTTGTTTAATGGAAAAAATACTTTAGTAATTGCAATATGCCACCCAAGAACAAACAAGGTGAAATCACTAGATAGATCAGTGGAGCAACCGCAACTAATAGCAGGAGACTTAGTAGAGAACGAAAACACAGATATCATTACACAACTAACACAGATACTAATCCCTAAAATTGAGGGAGTACAAAAGGAAGTACATAGAGATATTCAACTCCTCCCAGTAGAAATTAAAAACTTCCAGGGGGCGGAGCTTGGTAGCAACCATGATGGTCGCATAAAACCGGAGCTCCGCACATAGGGTCCTAAAACAGCTATCTGGGGTCGCTTCCAATGCCCATACCACACTATATGGAAAGCTAACTGTGAGCAGAACGCATACTGACAGGAAGGACATCTCCTGCAATCATACACGCTGTCGGGCGAAGCCGCAGAGGGTTTATCACGGGCCGAGGCTGAGAACACTGCAGGTGCCATCTTGCCTATATCGACAACCAGACCGTTACACTTCAGCTGCATAGAGCCCTGCAGTCAACACTACACTAACGCAGCAGTTCGGGTGCCAGCATAGGAGCCAAAATTACCGCAGCAGAGCCTTTGCTCGCAGCACTGAGGTGAGACTGGGAAAAAAGAGAAAAACCTTAGCCACGTGGGTAGCGAGTATAAGGCGCATAAACTAAAGGGACACCCGGCACTACCGACAGCCTCTGAGATATTACAACCAAATAGTGGAGGCTTACGCTACCCCTGCTTTACCAAGCAGGTTACACAAATACAAAATAAAGACGTTTCAAGATAGAGAACACCTCTCTAGGGATTACTACCCACAATACCATATCATACCCCCTACTCCATATCATTTACAAGGTGGACACTAACTACAAGGGGTGCCTTTAATACAAGTCCTTTTCTCAGCGAAATAGAGAGGATATTATATCATCTTATCAAATGGCATCCAGAAGGCCATCCAAAACTGATAAATTAACCAAACTGTCAGTAAATAAAACGCATACAATGCCTTCCTTTTTTACTACAGATCACTCTCCTACAATTGCTCTGGCTAATAAAAGCAAATCTCCCCCCAGCACACAATCTCAAAGATCTGTAACTGATTCAACACCAGGGGAGACTGACACAATCCCTGCCTCTCTCCTATCACATTTTGCATCTAAACAGGAAATCTCAGAAATTTTCAGAACATGTCTCAGAGAAGAACTCACAGAGCTCAAACAAGAAATTCACACCATGAGCTCTAGAATTGAAATGCTGGAAGCAGACACTGAAGAGATCAGGGAAGATATTACCTGTGTAGAGAATAATACCGCTGTACACCAAGAGAATATAGAGGCATTATTAGACAAAATAGACAACCTAGAAAACAGGAGCAGGAGGAAAAACCTGCGCCTGCGAGGTATCCCTGAGTCTATCCTGCCTAGAGACTTTCCAGAATACCTGCAAGCCCTCTTCTCTGCTATTAAAGAAAAATCATACACAGAAGATATTTTATGGGTAAGGGCACACAGGGCCCTTCGGCCTAGACCACCAGACAAGGCTCCACCTAGAGATATTATCATTAGATTTAAAAACTTTCTTGAAAAAGAAATGCTTCTCAACCAATCACGTCGACAACAGCCCGTGAGATTTAGGGGTAATGTTATACAAATTTACCAGGACCTCTCTTCAAGAACACTGCAGAGAAGGAAAGAATTTACTCCTCTAACGACACTGCTCCGAAGCTAGAAGATCCTGTACAGATGGGGTTTCCCCACACACCTCATAGTTATTCAAGATGATAAAAGATGGATTTGCAACAACCCAGAAGATATGAACGCCTTCAGCAAAGATTTGAGCATTGACCACTCAATGGACTTAACTCCTCTGACAACAGACCAACAGAGAGCCAATAAAAGGTCAAATAACAACCCGGCAAAATGGCAAACCAAGATGTCCAAAACGGATAAAACAATATCAACGGCAAGTACATCCAGGAAGCAACAACCCTCATCTAGAACCAATCCTGCCTCTGAGTCTGAAGAGGATTAGAGACATAACATACACTTTTTGTTCAAGTGCTGCCTCTTTTTGAGTCCAGATACCAAAGCTCAATATTATATTGTATTTTGCTTTATTTTATTTTTTTTCTTTACTGGACATATGCTGAACTCTGAATATAGGACAGCCACGCCGAGACAGGTATCGTATGTAGCCTATTAACGTATGCATATCTAATATGAGACTGATAGCCACTACATGAAGAGATACGCTGCCCCTGCTTGGGGCTACCAATGACCCCAAGATACTTATATTTAAAGTCTTATTCCTGTTCTGGGATAAGCAAGAACTTTATGCTTCCAAAATATAGGACCTTATGATTGTATACCCCCCTTTTGTGTTATATCTCATTTTATGTATGTTCTCAGACTTAGAGATTTGTTTGTCTTTTTAGTGTTACAGTTTTGCACTTCACAAAGTGTTAATGATGCATTCATGCATAGTTATATTGTTTGTTTTGATTATATGTATGAAGATAATACATGCTCAGATTATGTTACTATTTGGAAATGTTCTTTACCCTGTAATACAGCCATTGTATGTTTGACATGCTCAGATACTTACAAATATAGCGTATTTTTCTACCTAGATAATGCCTTACCATAATTCTAAAGTACCACACTCCTTAGTCCTTTTCTCCCAGAACACCAAGGGTTTTAACTCCCCATGTAAACGATCAAAAGCCCTTTCGGATGTTTCAAAGAGGCAGGCCGATATACTTTTCCTCCAGGAGACCCATTTTAGAAAGGGAAGCACCCCAAAATACTTAGGACAAACATATACACAACACTTCCACAGCACGGGTCCCTCTAAAAAATGCTAGGTTAGCATACTAATGAAGAGAAACATACCCTTTACATTGATTAAACAGGAGTCAGATAGTGAGGGCAGATTTTTAGGTCTGGTGGGCCTTCTGTATTGAAGACCAATTACATTTATCAATTTATACGCCCCTAACAGTAAGCTTAAGCCTTTCTTTGTAAAACTGTTCAGCCGTATCCGAGACCTTTCCACCGGTCCTATTTACATAGGGGGGGACTTCAACTTGCACTTTCAGCCCCATTTGGATAGCAATAACCCCTGCCTCACACATAAGACGAAATTTCACGCATATTTTTGGAAACAACTTAAACTACACAAACTATATGACATTTGGAGACTTCAACACCCCAACACTAAGGACTATACATTTTACTCCCACCCCAACAAGTCACACAGCAGAATTGATTATTTCCTTACTGATCAAAAGGGTCTTACATATGCGAAAAAATGCTTAATATCACCTACAGCATGGTCAGACCACTCAGCAGTCTTGTTACATGTTGTGTGGCCGGAACACATGGATATACCATTTGTATGGAGGTTAGATGACACCTTGCTCACCAAAGTAGATACAGTTGATGGTTTGAATAAAATTATGGAGGAATATTTGCAAATAAATGTCCCCTCAACTCCTAATCAGTTCACGGTTTGGGAGGCGCACAAGTGCCTCCTCAGGGGCGAACTTATAAAATTAAAAGCCCAAAAGAGACGGGAACAAAGGGTAGAATATGACAACCTGACTACTAGACTTTCTGAATTAGAGCATTCACATAAACATTCCCCTCTAGATGATAATATCCTGGCCGAAATATCAAAGACTAGGCAAGCTCTAGATGACTTTTTACAAATAGAACACCACAACCTCTCACACAAACTAAATAGTCTCTTCCACTACGAGAACAACAGAGCTGGTAAATTCTTAGCAAGAGCTCTGAAGAAGAAAAAACTTAAATCACATATCTATGAATTAAAGCCCCCAAACAAACCACCTTTAACCACTACCCCTGCAATTCTCACGCCTACTATTCAGAGCTATATAACCTGCCTTCTTCCAATGATTCGCTTAGTTTTGAGAAGATACTAGGCGAATACACCAAAAACTGCCCTTTACCCAAGCTTACTGAGACCCAATTAAAGCAACTTAACTCATCCTTCACTGTCCCTGAAATAAAAAAAGCCATACAAACACTTAAAAATGGGAAAAGCCCAGGGCCAGATGGGTTCTCCACGAAATATTATAAAGTTTTTCAAGACACCTTAGCCCCTCACTTGGCTACTATTTTTACTGAAATAAATCAGGGGGCAAGGTTCCCACCCTCGATGTTGTAGTTTTGCCTAAACCAGGCAAGCCGGCCACGATCCCTTCAAATTTCCGCCCCATTTCTCTACTAAACGTAGATGTTAAATTATACGCTAAAATTCTTGCCACTCGCTTAAATAATGTACTCCCCACACCTTATTCACTTAAACCAGGTAGGATTCACCCCATACAGAGAGGCAAGGGACAACTCCACTAAAATAATTAATGTCATGGAATACGTAAGTAAACAAAACATCCCCACTGTAGTCCTTTCTATGGATGCTGAAAAAGCATTCGACCGCTTGAATTGGTCTTTCCTTAAACACACGCTCCTAAGATTTGGCTTTAACACCGAGTTCCTTATCAAAATATTCGCCCTCTATAATAACCCCACGGCCAAAATTAAGTTAAATGATTGTCTATCTGACCCATTCACCATCAAGAACGGCACTCGACAGGGCTGCCCCCTGTCCCCCACGTTATTCATTTTAGCAATGGAAGTTTTGGCCACATACATTAGATCCAACCCGAAAATTAAGGGCATAGTCATAGATCATATGGAATATAAGACCTCCCTATATGCAGATGACATCATCCTAACCCTTACAAATTTGGAAACTTCAGTACCTGCACTCATGTCACAGCTACATGAATTTGGAGAGATGTCATATTTCCGAATTAACTACTCCAAGTCAGAATTTATTAATGTAGGAACCCCACAATACGAGCTACACCATTTGGAAATGCACCAATTTAAGCAACAACCTGTGGCACTAAAATATCTAGGTGTTTACATCACCCCCCATCTGCACAAAATTATCCCGTTAAATTTCGAACCCCTTAAAACACATATCATAACCACTTTGACCTCTTGGAAACAAAAACCCTTGTCCTGGTTAGGTAGAATCAACTCTATAAAAATGATCATCCTCCCCAAAATTTTATACCTTCTCCAGGCAATTCCTCTCCCCATCCCAGATAAGTCATTATATCAGCTACAAAAAATAATAAATTCCTTTATTTGGGGTAATAAACGCCCAAGAATCGCCACCCAAACACTATACCGTAATAAACTGCACGGAGGATTGGGGGTACCAAATCTCCAATTATACAAACAGGCAACTCACATGGCAAGGATAGTAGACTGGTGTAAGCACATGGCTCATAAGGAATGGGTGACCTTACAAACTAAACTCAGTGGGGCCACACAGCTTGGAGACCGGTGTTGGACTCCAGCCACTCAGGCACGCGCCGACCCTGCTCAGCCTATTGACCCACTCACTGTCCAGGAAACATTTCGGTTATGGTATAAAACCCTAAGGTCACAGAAATCTATCTCATCCCCTCAATCATCGCTGTCCCTCCTGACCCACGATACTCAGCTCCCCTTTCAACTTCATACAAGTGCTCAGAATATTTCAATGATAAACCAAAGCATGTCTTGGTACAGGGTCTTACAAAACGGAAAGCTTAAAACTAAACGAGAGGTTTTGGATATATTAAACCTTAACCAGCATAACTGGTTGACATACCACCAAGTTTCACATAGCCACCAGACGCATGCCAACAAGAACAACATCTCTAGACCCCTGACACCCTTCGAGTCCATGTGCCATGCACCATTACCAAGCAAAGGCACCTTATCCATGTCTTATAAATTGCTTATTTCACATCAAGCCATACACCAACCATCATATGTTCAAAAGTGGGAATCAGAATTAGATGAACACATATCACCCAAAATTTGGGATACAATTTTTAGACAGATGAGTTCCTCCGCCTCCTCTTTGCAGATTACTGAAATGAACACTAAACTACTATGCAGATGGCATTACACTCCAGATAGGTTGGGGAAGATGATCCCTTCTTATGATACAAACTGTTGGAGGGGATGTGGAGCCAGGGGCACATTTACACATGTTTGGTGGGCTTGCCCCATTGTAAAGAAATACTGGCTAGACATAGGCAGGGAAATAGAGACAGTTCTGGGCTCCCCTGTCCCCCACACACCGTTGACATTTCTGTTCAATGTCCGTCCCCAGATACGTTGTATATATAGACTCAAACTGTTAACGCTTATGGTAAACACGGCCAAGAGATACATCCCTTATAATTGGGAAAAAAATACATTACCAACACTACAGTTCTGGAGAGACAGAGTAACCACAGCTCTAAAACTAGAACAATACCACTATACCAAAATAGGAAACTTAGGGGAATTCCATGATTTGTGTTTCATTTGGGAGGAATATCTACACTCGCTTAAAGACCCGAACACCCATCTTATATCCCCCCCTTTATAGCACAGACACCTCATTAGCACCTTTCGTACTATCTTGAACACACCTCATATCCTAACCAGAGAGATACCCCGAACCCTGACCATTACCCACTAATGATACTAAAACAAAGACTGGGTACCTGTTATCGATACCCTCTGAAACAGGACTGCAACTAGTAATACTTTGTGACTATTGGAGCTATACAGCGTAGGGATCTTATCATGATGTTAATCTAGATTGCCACTGTATGTCTTCTGCATTAGATCCTTTCAAATTGAAATGTCTTTTTATGGCTGTATTTTTTTCATAATGATATGTAACATGTGCAATGTTTTACTGTTTCAATAAAATTGTTTAAAAAAAAAAAAAAAAAAAAAAGAAATTAAAAACTTTCAACAAAGACAAGGAGAAGCCAAACAAAGAATTTTAGATTTAGAGGATGCACAACTGAATACTTTAGATAGAATTAGTGAGTTAGAATAGCAAAATAAAAGCCTGATACTTAAGGTAGAAGATATGGAAAATAGGTTGAGGAGGAAAAACCTAAGACTATGGATGTACCAGAAACAATTAAGGCAGCAGAATTGGAGGGTTTTATTGAGTCTCAACTGCCAGCCCTGCTGGGCATTAAGGCAGAGAAGGGTACTTTCTTAGTAGAAAGAGTGCACAAAATTAACATGAAGACCTATAGAGATCAGCCAAGGCCGATTATAGCACGATTTGCACGTTTAGAGATAAGGCAACCATTTTTAGGACTTACAAACAAAAGGCTAGATTACGAGTTTTGCGTTAGAGGCTATGCGGTGCTAACGAGCAGTTTATGTTCACCGCTCACTTACAGACAGCGCTGGTATTAAGGGTTTTTACAAACCCGGCGTTAAAAGACAAGAAGTGAGCGTTGAGCAAAATTTTGCTCATTACCGCACTCCAATACCAGAGCTGCATAAGTCAGCGGTGAGCTGGTGTAATGTGCTCGTGCACGATTTCCCCATAGGCATCAACGGGGAGAGCTGGCTGAAAAAAAGCCTAACACCTGCAAAAAAGCAGCATTTAGCTCCTAACCAGCCCCATTGATTCCTATGGGGAAATAAAATTTATGTGTACACCTAACACCCTAACATGAACCTCGAGTCTAAACACCCCTAATCTTACACTTATTAACTGCCGCCCCGACATCGCCGACACCTACATTATATTATTAACCCCTAATCTGCCTCTCCGGACACCGCCGCCACCTACATTATACTTATGAACCCCTAATCTGCTGCCCCCAACATCGCCACCACCTACATTATATTTATTAACCCCTAATCTGCCGCCCCCACTATAATAAACATATTAACCCCTAAACCTAAGTCTAACCCCCTAACTTAAATATATTTTAAATAAATCTAAATAAAATTACTATAATTAACGAAATTATTCCTATTTAAAACTAAATACTTACCTATAAAATAAACAATAAGCTAGCTACAATATAACTAATAGTTACATTGTATCTAGTTTAGGGTTTATTTTTATTTTACAGGCAAGTTTATATTTATTTTAACTAGGTAGAATAGTTACTAAATAGTTATTATTTAATAAACTACCTAGCTAAAATAAATACAAAAGTACCTGTAAAATAAAACCTAACACTACACTATAATTAAATTAATTCCCTAAATTAAATACAAATAAATACAATTAAATAAAATTAGCTAAAGTACAAAAACAAACTCTAAATTACAGAAAATAATAAACAAATTACAAGATTTTTAAACTAATTACACCTAATCTAATCCCCCTAACAAAATAAAAAAGCCCCCCCAAAATAATAAAAAGCCCTACCCTACACTAAATTACAAGTAGCCCTTAAAAGGGCCTTTTGCGGGGCATTGCCCCAAAGTAATCAGCTCTTTTACCTGTAAAAAAAATTACAAATCCCCCCAACATTAAAACCCACCACCCACACAACCAACCCTACTCTAAAACCCACCCAATACCCCTTAAAAAAAACCTAACACTAACCTTTGAAGATCACCTTACCGGGAGAAGTCTTCATCCAACCGGGCCAAAGTCCTCAACGAATCCGGCAGAAGTAGTCCTCCAGATGGGCAGAAGTCTTCATCCAGACGGCATCTTCTATCTTCATCCATCCGGCGCGGAGCGGGTCCATCTTCAAGACATCCGACGCGGAGCATCCTCTTCTTTCCACGGCGACTGAAGAGTGAAGGTTCCTTTAAGTGACGTCATCCAAGATTGCGACCCTTAGATTCCGATTGGCTGATAGAATTCTATCAGCCAATCGGAATTAAGGTAGGAAAAATCCTATTGGCTGATGCAATCAGCCAATAGGATTGAGCTGGCATTCTATTGACTGTTCCAATCAGCCAACAGAATGCCAGCTCAATCCTATTGACTGATTGCATCAGCCAATATGATTTTTTCTACCTTAATTCCGATTGGCTGCCAATCGGAATTGAAGGGATGCCATCTTGGATGACGTCACTTAAAGGTACCTTCATTCTTCAGTCGCCATGGAAAGAAGAGGATGCTCCGTGTCAGATGTCTTGAAGATGGACCCGCTCAGCGCCGGATGGATGAAGATAGAAGATGCCGTCTGGATGAAGACTTCTGCCCGTCTGGAGGACCACTTCGCCCGGATTGGATGAAGACTTCTCTCAGCTTCGTTGAGGTCTTCGGCCCGGTTGGATGAAGACTTCTCTCGGTAAGGTGATCTTCAAGGTATTAGTGTTAGGTTTTTTTAAGGGGGTATTGGGTGGGTTTTAGAGTAGGGTTGGTTGTGTGGGTGGTGGGTTTTAATGTTGGGGGAATTTGTAATTTTTTTTACAGGTAAAAGAGCTGATTACTTTGGGACAATGCCCCGCAAAAGGCCCTTTTAAGGGCTCTTTGTAATTTAGTGTAGGGTAGGGCTTTTTTATTTTGGGGGGCTTTTTTATTTTGTTAGGGGGATTAGATTAGGTGTAATTAGTTTAAAAATCTTGTAATTTGTTTATTATTTTCTGTAATTTAGTGTTTGGTTTTTATTGTACTTTAGCTAATTTTATTTAATTGTATTTAATTGTATATAATTTAGGGAATTAATTTAATTATAGTGTAGTGTTAGGTGTAACTTAGGTTAGGTTTTATTTTACAGGTAAATTTGTCTTTATTTTAGCTAGGTAGTTTATTAAATAGTTAATAACTATTTAATAACTATTCTACCTAATTAAAATAAATACAAACTTGCCTGTAAAATAAATATAAACCCTAAGCTAGGGTTATTATTATTTATTTTACAGGTAAATATTCCATTTTAAATAGGAATAGTTTAGTTAATTATAGTAATTTTATTTAGATTTAAATTATATTTAAGTTAGGGGGGTTAGACTTAGATTTAGGGGTTAATAACTTTAGTATAGTGGTTGCGACGTTGGGGGCGGCAGATTAGGGGTTAATAAATGTAGGTAGGTGTCAGCGATGTTAGGGACGGCAGATTAGGGATTAATATATTTATTATAGTGCCGGCAATGTCCGGTTCGGCAGATTAGGGGTTAAAAATGTTCTTTTAGTGTTTGCGATGTGGTAGGGGTTAATAGGTAGTTTATGGCTGTTAGTGTACTTTTTAGCACTTTAGTTAAGAGTTTTATGCTACGGCGTTGTAGTGTAAAACTCTTAACTACTGACTTTAAAATACGGTATCAGTCTTGACAGGAGAGGGTCTACCGTTCACTTTTTGTCAGACTCGTAATACCGGCGCTATGCAAGTCCCATTGAAAAAAGAGGATATGCAATTTACGTAAGTGGATTTGCGGTATTTCCAAGTCTGGAAAAAGTGAGCGGTACACCTGTACCTTCATGACTCGTAATACCAGCGGGCGTTAAAAAACAGCATTGGGACCGGCCAACGCTGCTTTTTAAACCTAACGCAAAACTCGTAATCTAGGTGAAAGACTCTACTATTTCAAGGTAACAGAATATCTATGTACCAAGGCTTTGCAGCAGAAATGGTCAAAGCCAGGAAAGATTTCATTCCGGTTTGCAACAAATTGAATAATAAAGGGTTCAGGGCTTTTGTCATATTTCTGGCTAAGGTTAAAGTACTTCTGCAAAATGAGATAAAGATTTTTTATAACAAAGAAGAGATATACAAATTCCATGTAGCTGCTATATTGAAATAATCATTGGTAGAGAAGGGAAATGAGGTCTGAGGTATTGTTAAGGGGATAGAACTAATAAAGAGAAGATTTGGCTTCTGTGATATTTAGTTTTTAATTAGACAAAAAAACACAAATACTGGTCTGGATTACAATCACTTTATTTGCATAAAAAACATTGTATATCATTATATAGTAAAAAGCAGCATTACATGATATATGCACACATGGTATACATATACCTAACACTTGTGCTCTTGATACAAAGGGATTTATCAGACATATAATGTTCCCTTTATATATACAGTATGTGCTATTATCAGTTCTTGTGGCTTCTAACCAACATGAAATGAAAACATCTAACAGACATAATATCAAGTTACAGAACATGACACACATATTACATACCCAGTATACATGTAGGTTATAATAGCCATTTAAATTAAACTGATTATGATCACATGACACACATATTACATACCCAGAATACATGTAGGTTATAGTAGCCATTTAAATTAAAACGATTATGATCACAAATGTACCAGTTACTGATATTGAGCCTGATTATAAATGGAGCGCAAAATGAGATCACACTTTCACATGCTCTAATGGGAGCCTCGTTCTAATGCCGTGAGACACAGCATGAGAACAAGCAATGGCAGCAAATTTAAATATATATGTATATGTTTATATACATACAGTATATATTATTTGTTATAAGTGTATATACACACATTAACACAAAAACATTGTCAGGGTGCCAGGAATCAGACTGAGACAAGAAGTGCAAAAATAATCACACCTTTATTAATAACAAAAAAAAATAATAATAATAATAAGGAGTCAAAACCAGAGCTGGTAGTCAGACGAGCCGAGTCAGGAGCCAAAGCGAATAGTCAGACGAGCCGGAATCAGGAACAAGGAAAACAGCAGAGTCAGGAACAAGCCAGGGATCAGGAAGGACGTCAGACAGCCAGGTAATACACAGGAACTCTTACCAACAGGTCTGAGACAACGCAAAGGCAAAGCATACTGAACAGAGGCCCTTTAAATAATAAGTGATGACATCACAATTCTGAGACTGCATCCTGTCTCACACAGATGATGCACACCAGTCTGGCCATAAAAGAAAGTGCAGGAAATGAGCAGCATCCCCCACAATGCACCATAGTCAGCAAGAGAGGTGAGTAAAATGGCTGCCAGCAGCACATGGCAAACAAAACAGGGAAAAAACCCTGACAGTACCCTCCCCTCAATGACCCCTCCCCTATGGGAGGACAAAAGGCTTATTGGGGAAACGGGCATGGAAGGCATGGAGGAGGGCGGGAGCATGAACATCAGAGGAGGGAACCCAAGAACGCTCCTCCGGAACGTAGCCCCTCCAGTGGACCAAATACTGTACACGGCCCCTGGACATACGAGAGTCAATAATGCTGCTGACCTCATACTCCTCATGGTTGTCAACAAAGATAGGATGGGGATGAGGTAACACAGTGGTAAACCGATTACAAACCAATGGTTTCAAGAACGAGACATGAAAAACATTGGAGATGCGCATTGCAGGAGGAAGGTCAAGAGCGTAGGCCACAGGATTGACCCGTAGGAGTATTCTTGAAACATAACAGGGAGTCAGTTTATTGGAAGGCACACGAAGGTTCAAGTTGCGGGAGGACAGCCAAACTCTCTCACCAACCTAATAGGAAGGCGCAGGCAGATGCCTACAATCAGCCTGGAACTTTTGGCGCTGCATAGAATGATGAAGGCAATCCTGAATCTGAACCAACATGGAACGGAGTTGCTGGAGATGCTCCTCCAAAGCCGGAATAACCTGAGACATGAATGAATCGGGCAACAAGGATAGTTGAAACCCATAATTCGCCATGAATGGGGATAACTTGGAGGAAGCATTAATAGCACTATTACGAGCAAACTCTGCCCAAGGTAACAGTTCAGACCAATTATTGTGGTGATCTGAGACATAGCAACAGAGGAACTGTTCAAGAGCTTGATTAGACCGTTCCACAGACCCATTGGATTGAGGGTGATATGCTGAGAAGGAAAGCTGGATCCCCATTTGAGCACAAAAGGAAAGCCAAAATCTGGAGACAAACTGGCTACCCTGGTCTGACACTATCTCCTTGGGTAACCCATGTAAATGGAAGACCTCCCGGGCAAAAATTGAAGCAAGCTCCTGAGTGGTAGGCAACTTCATCAAGGCAATGCAATGTGACATTTTAGAAAAACGGTCTATCACCATAAGGATAACAGTATTGCCACTGGAAACAGGGAGCTCAACAATGAAGTCCATGGAAAGATGTGTCCAAGGATGCTCACCATTAGCAATAGGTTGAAGAAGACCCACAGGAAGACGTCAAGGAGTCTTATTCTGTGCACAAACTGAGCAGGAGGCAACATACGCAGCAACATCAGAACGAAGACCTGGCCACCAGAATTGTCGAGTGACAGACCAAATCCTTTGGTTCTTGCCTGGGTGACCTGTGGCTTTAGGATAGTGGTAAGTGTGCAAACGTTTAGTTCAAAGATTCTCAAGAACAAAACACTTACCACTAGGTTTCTCAGGAGGTGCATTGGTTTGTGCAGCCAGGATCTCCTCCCCCAAGGGAGAAGTCAAATAGTACGTATGGTAGCTAAAATATGGTCAGGAGGTATAACAGGAGTAGGTACAGACAACTCCTTGGAGAGAGGCGAAAATTGTCGAGAGAGGGCATCAGCCCCAACATTCTTACTACCAGGCAGGTGGGAGACCACATAATTAAACCGAGACAAAAATAGTGCCCATCTGGCCTGTCGGGGCGACAAACGTTTTGCTTCAGATAGATAAGTTAAATTCTTGTGGTCAGTAAGAATGAGCACTGGCACGCTAGTACCCTCGAGAAGATGCCTCCATTCCTTGAGTGCCAAAATTATGGCCAGTAATCCCCTGTCACCAATTTCATAATTGCACTCCACTGGAGACAATTTCTTAGAGAAGAAACCACATGGATGCAAGGAACCGTCAGGCGTAGGACATTGAGACAAGAGGGCACCTACTCAAGTCTCAGACGCATCGACCTCAAGAACGAAAGGCAGGACAGGGTTAGGATGAGCCAGAACTGGAGCGGCAGCAAAGGCAGTCTTAAGACTATCAAAGGTCGTAATGGCAGTAGGTGACCAATGGAGTGGATCATTCTCTTTATGGGTCATGTCTGTGATAGGTTTGACCAAGGAAGAAAAGTTTTTAATAAACTTTCTATAGTAATTGGCAAACCCCAAAAAACGTTGAATAGAATGAAGACCAACTGGGCGAGGCCACTGCAGAACTGCAGATAACTTGTCAGGATCCATGGAGAACCCTGCAACGGAGATAACATAACCTAGGAAGGTTACTTGAGTTTGATGGAACTCACATTTGTCGAGTTTACAAAACAGGCCTTTCTCACGTAGTCTCTGAAGAACCTGTGTAACATCAGAACGATGAGGATGAATAATAGTTTTATCTGGGCAGGAGGGAAAATAAGATGCTCAGCAGAGATAGTAACTCTCCCCCTTAAAGCTGGGGGGTTAGCACTTCCGGATCTCCAATTATACAATCTAGCCGCATTGGCGAAATATGCGATAGACTGGATTACCGATGGAAATGATGTCTCTTATGGAGTGTTAGAAGCAGATATTTGTGCACCTTATACGCTGAAAGCACTTCTGCATTGTGAGACAAAAAACCTCCCAAAAAAGATTATGCAGCGGTTAACGTTTAACAATATAATAGTGACCTGGCATAAATTTGGTAAAGGAGTAGGAATGAATATGTGTAAGTCAAAGTACCTACCGATCCTAGGGAATCCTAAATTCAAAGCACGATGCAGCGAAAATGGAGTCTTCCATAGATGGCGTAGGAAGGGTATTGTTAATTTGATACAACTTGAGGATAATATAACGCATAGTTAAGTCATTTGATGAACTGAAAGATGAATACCAGTTAGATAATACAGATTTCTTTGCCTACCTGCAAATCGGCCACTTTCATAATGAATTACAGGTTAAATGTGGGAATGATTGGACACTAGGAGGACTAGATAAAATCATTACAGTGTTTGCACAAAAGAAATACGCAATCAGCATGATTTATAATTTCCAAATGAACCATAAAATAGAAACCCATCTACAGATGCTGAAAGGTAAATGGAGGAAGACACACGTTATAGTGACAAGGGAGGAACTAGTAGATAGTTTCAATACAGTAATTAGGACAACTAAGGTTACTACTTGGAGAGAGTCACACTTTAAAATAATTAATCAACTGTATATCACACCTAGTAAAATAGCAAGGTGGTATAGGAATATGGATATAGTATGCTATAAATGTGGTGCCAAAGAAGCAGACCTAGAACATTGCTTGTGTGTCTGCCCAAAAAATCGGCAGTTCTGGCATCAAGTACAATTTTGGTTAAATAAGTGGCTAGACCAAAAATTACAAATAAATAGTAAAATGGTGCTTTTTCTATACCAGGGCACAGACTGGCATGAGAACCCCAGTCTCATTAACATGGCAATCCTGCAAGGTAGAACACTGATTTTAGGTAATTGGAAAGCTTCAAAAGCACCCAGCATCGCACATTTTGTGAGAGGGATGAAGAACCAGATGATCCTGGAGCAATACGATATTTGTTTTGATGCAAAGAAATCTATAAAAAGGTTTTTCCACAAATGGTTAAAAAGAATAGAAGCCGAGTCAGTGGATGTGCAATTCCAAATTATTAAACCTTTAATTAAGTTAAAGATAGTTAAAACTCTGATTGCTAAGGAGGAATTACCGAGCTCCTGGAGTAGTCTGTTATAAGAAGTACCGTCTGAAACTCAGTAGGGCGCCTCCCCAGTCCCCCCCCTTCTTAATGGTAAGACGATTAAGACCCCTATAATCGATGCATTGTCTTAACTCACCGCCCTTTTTCTTCACAAAGAAGAATCCAGCCCCTGCAGGAGAGCAGGATTTGTGGATGATCCCCCGCGACAGAGCATCAGCAACATACTCCTCCGTAGCACAATTCTATGCAACAGATAGAGGGTAAACCCGGCCCCGAGGATGAATGGCTCTGGGTTGCAGGTCTATGGCACAATCGTAAGACTGGTAAGGAGGCAACGTACCGGCACACACCTTGTCAAAAACGACTAGGAACTCTCGGTACTCCTCTGGCAATTGAGATACCGAAGAAGTGCACAAGACTTTAACTGGTTTCCAAAGACAAGTGAAAATACATTACAAGTACCACGACAAATTTTCGGACCTGCGCCAGTCAAGACTAGGATTGTGCTTTTGGAGCCAGGGATAACCCAGAACAACCAGAAAATGCGGAAAGTTTATCACCTGGAACTGGAGGGTTTCAAATTGCAGAGCCCCAACAGCCATGGACAACGGAGCAGTTTTGTGAGTAACGAGTGTGGGCTGAAGGGGCCTGCCATCAATGGCCTCAATAGCAAGTGGAACGGACTGAGGCAAAACAGGAATGGAGTGCTTTGATACAAAAGCACCGTCAATGAAATAGCCCGCAGCACTGTAGTCAACAAGAGCCTGGGTGAATATGGAGGAGTCCACCCAGGAAAGGACAACCATGACCAAAGATTTCTCCTTAAGCGGTTCCGGGGACGAGGATAAACCACCCAAGGTCTGCCCCCGACAGGACCTTAGGTGTGAGTGTTTCCCGGACATGTAGGACAAGACTTCAAAAGGTGGCCCTGTTACCCACAATAGAGGCAGAGAACCTCCCTCCTCCTAAAGCCCCTCTCCGCTGCAGAGAGACACGTGAATCCCAACTGTATTGGCTCAGCAGTACCTGGTCACTCGGGACCAGGAGGCATGGGAGGAGAGGGAGGCATGGGTTGGAGCGAACACGTAGGAGACAACAGAACAGGAGGCTTCCACAAGCGCTCCTTGAAAGAGGGCCTCTTTCTGAGTCTGATGTCAATTAGGATAAAAAAAGACACCAATGTCTCGAGATCCTCTGGTAAATCTCTGGCAGCAACTTTGTCTTTAATCATATCAGAGAGCCCATGAAAGAAGGCGTTAACAAGAGCTTCATTGTTCAAACCAACCTCTGTGGCAAGCGTACGGAACTCAATAGCATACTGAGCAAAAGATCTTGTACCTTGCTGAATGGACATGAGTCATTTAGCAGCAGAGGAGGAGCGAGCCGGAACATCAAATACCCTTCGAAAGGAGGCCACAAATTCAGGGTAATTTGAAATCACAGGTTTATTAGTCTCCCACAAGGGATTAGCCCAGGCAAGAGCTGTGTCAGAGAGTAACAAGATGAGAAATCCCACCTTAGCTCTGTCAGAGGGAAACGCCTGAGGTAACATCTCAAAGTAAATGCCCACCTGGTTCAAAAACCCTCTGCACTGAATAGGATCACCTCCATATCACTGAGGTAGAGGTGCAGAACCGGACATGCTCCTGGTAGGACTAGGTGCAGCAGCGAAAACAGGAGCAGTCATAACTTGTGGGACACTTTGGTCCAAATGTGCAGTGCATGTCAGCAGGGTTTGCAGGGCTAGTGCAAATTGATCCAAGCGGTGATCCTTTTCATCCATCCTGGAAAAGATGGCAGGTAAAGGTGGATTATTAGCACCATCAGGATTCATGGCCTTTTGCGTAATGTCAGGGTGCCAGGAATCAGACTGAGACGAGAAGTGCAAAAATAATCACACCTTTATTAATAACAAAAAAAATAATAAAAAGTCCACAAGTCAAATAACAAGCCAGGAGTCAAAACTAGAGCTGGTAGTCCGACGAGCCGAGCCAGGAGCCAAAGTGAATAGTCAGACGAGACGGAATCAGGAACAAGGAAAACAGCAGAGTCAGGAACAAGCCAGGGATCAGGAACCAGGAAGGACGTCAGACAGCCAGGTAATACACAGGAACTCTCACAAACAGATCTGAGACAACACAAAGGCAAAGCATACTGAACAGAGGCCCTTTAAATAATAAGTGATGACATCACAATTCTGAGACTGCATCCTGTCTCACACAGATGATGCACACCAGTCTGGCCATAAAAGGAAGTACAGGAAATGAGCAGCATCCCCCACAATGCACCATAGTCAGCAAGAGAGGTGAGTAAAATGGCTGCCAGCAGCACATGGCAAACAAAACAGGGAAAAAACCCTGACAAACATATATGTATATAAGCATACACATATATTTACAGGGAACACACAGTTCCCATAGACCGCAGTGTACAGACACTTTTCAGTGCCGTTTTTTTCTTACAACTCATAGCTGCTGACTTTAGACCCCAAAAACTGCTAAGTGCATTTTTATTTTTTTTATTAAAAAAAAACTAACGCTTAAATTTAGGGACATTTGATGGACATTTATAAAATTAACCAAAGATCTGAACTCTGGTTAATTTTATAAATGTTGGATTAATTTGGTTAATTTTATAAAATGCTAATTGCTACCACTTGTAATGGCTGATTATTTATTGCGCACCAGCAAATGGGCAAATTAGCACTCCCCTTGTTATCTAGCCCATTGTGTCTCTTTAAATACTATCAGGTTCCCCTCAGTAATTCTTCTGGTATATAACATGTACAATGCTAAGCATCTATTGCTATAAGAAAAGGTTTATCCACTTGATGTGCACATTAAATATATCTCCCAGATGTCAATAATTTTAGACTGATGTTCTTGTTTATATAATTCTCTAACACTCTATTCATATAAAGACTCTTTATTCTGTAAATGTAATTATTTCCTCCCCTATGTAAAACAAACGTACAACTCCTAACACTGGCATATTAATAAACAACACTGGGGGTGATTTGGTGGTGAATGGTTGTGTAAACTGGTCAGTATGACATATAAGACAGATCTGTATATTCCTGTGTGGTGTTTGGATTCTATCACATTGATATGAGAGAAACTGAGGTGCACATATATAGAGGAATAAAGCAGGAGAGCACTTCCAATATAGAGATTTTGTAACTGGGATTCAGAAAGTATTATTTACAACAGGATCCTTTTTTGACTCTTCTATTTAGAGAGTCTGTCTTCTTTAGGATAATTCTTAAATGGTTTTCACACAGTGTATATAAAGTTTATTTTGTGCGTAAATATTTGGTGTTTTGTTATACCTGTCTGACATACGATACCCTTTTCCACTTTATAAACATGTAAAAGTTTTTTTTCCTATGTGAATCCTTTCATGAGTTTTCAGATTACTCTTTACTGTAAATCCTTTTCCACACACTGTACATGTGAAAGTTTTTTTTCCTGTGTGAATCATTTCATGAGTTTTTAGATCACTCTTTTGTGTAAAACATTTCCCACACTCTGTACATGTGAAAGTTTTTTTTCCTGTGTGAACCCTTTCATGAATTTTCAGATCATTCTTTTTTGTAAAACATTTTCCACACTCTGTACATGCAAAAGGTTTTTCTCCTGTGTGAATCCTTTCATGAGCTTTTAGATCACCCTTTTGTGTAAAACCTTTTCCACACTCTGTACATGTGAAAGGTTTTTCTCCTGTGTGAATCATTTCATGAGTTTTCAGAGTACTCTTTTGTGTAAAACATATTCCACACTCTGTACATGTGAAAGGTTTTTCTCCCGTGTGAATCCTTTCATGATTTTTCAGATTACTCTTTACTGTAAATCCTTTTCCACACTCTGTACATGTGAAAGGTTTTTTTCCTGTGTGAAACCTTTCATGAGTTTTTAGATAATATTTTTGTGGAAAAGATTTTCCACACTCTGTACATGTGAAAGGATTTTCTCCTGTGTGACTCCTTTCATGAGTTTTTAGATCACTCTTTTGTGTAAAACACATTCCACACTCTGTACATGTGAAAGGCTTTACTCCTGTGTGACTCCTTTCATGAGTTTTTAGATTACCCTTATGTGTAAATCCTTTTCCACACTCTGTACATGTGAAAGGCTTTTCTCCTGTGTGACTCCTTTCATGAGCTTTCAGATGACTTTTATATGTAAAACTTTTTCCACACACTGTGCATGTGAAAGTTTTTTCTCCTGTGTGAATTCTTTCATGAGTTTTCAGACTACTCTTTCGTGTAAAACAGTTTCCACACTCTGTACACGTGAAAGGCTTTTCTCCTGTGTGACTCCTTACATGAGTTTTCAGATTACTCTTATTTGTAAAACTTTTTCCACATTTTGTAAAGTTTAAAGGTTTCTCCCCTGTGTGGGTCTTTTTGTGATACATAAGACTTCCTTTAGATGTGAAACATCTCCCACATTCTATACACGTGTGAGGTTTCTCCTTTGTATGAATCATTTGGCTAAACGTAAGACTTTTCCCTTCTTTAAACTCAGTAAATGTGTGTGGTTTCTTCTCTGGGATAATCATTTCACTAGATAAGGCGTAAATGTTGTCCTCTTGTTTGATGACTAAATTACTCTCTGTACATAATAATTGCTGCCCAGTTCCTGCCCATTCATCATCTTCTTTACGTATCTGCTGTGATTTCCCCAATGTTTGTGAATAGTCATTAGTGTCTAAGACTTTTGGAGTCTGTGGTATCATTCTGATGCTTTCTTTAGTGAAGGATGGATATGAACTATTCAAGTGATTGTCTAAATAAAAAGAGAAGGAATGAAGAAAATAAATAAAGTTTATTCTTTATAATGGGATCCATCTTAATACAAGAATCATATTTATTTACACTCCATAAAATGTTTTCTTTTTTGTGTTCCTTTTTAAATTGATTAACCAGTAAATTACAAATTAAAACAACAAAAGACAAATGATGTAGAAATATTGACATCATAATAAACTAAACCACTGATTACTGATGAAAACAAGTTATAGGGCCCCTTTAAACAAGGTGCAGGTGGATAATGTTCTCAGCCAGGGAACAAGTACATCTGTATTCTGAGCAAGAGAGGTTGCATCCACCATCCTCATTTAACATTGTACAAGCAACTGCAAATAAAGCCCTGCCCGGCTCATTCTCAACCAGTGAGGTGAGAATATGATGGGGCCGATTTATTAAATGTCGGACGGACATGATCCTCTGTAGCGGACATGACCACCCGACATTACTAAATGCCGACAGCATATGCTGTCAGTAATTATCATTGCACAACTATTTCTGGTGAAATACTTGAAATATAATGCTGCCCCCTGCACATTCACGGCCAATCGGTCACTAGCAGGGGGGGGGGGGGGGGTCGACCACTGCTTTTTAACTCCTGAATCTGGTGAGTCAGAAGGCTCGTGTGGAATAAGCAGCATTGACTGTTAATAAATCGGCCCAAGGTATTAATCATCACAGACTAATAATTATTGTGAGATGTTTTGAAAGGCTAAGGAGCAGTGATCTTATGATGATGTTTAGCTTTGGGCTGTGGTTGTTTGATTGATATAATCAGCCCAAACTTACTTTTAATCATACTCACTGTTAAACTAAGCACACAAATCAGTGGTGGTTCTGGGGTAGAGAACACTCACTGGGGGAGTTGTGCACACATGAGAACAAGGTAGGTGTAAGTGTAGTTATGGGTGTTGCATGAGCTGGGTCAGGGCAGGGGAAAGTAGAGATGCAGGTGTTTTGAGAGCAGGTGTTGATACAAAAGTTATTAAAAGATGCAGATATAAATATAATACATACAGAGAGAAGCGCACTCACAGGAATTAACAACTAAATCAATACCATTGTAAGCCTGTTCTATGGCCTAACCTCACATGCCCGATGTCTTGGGGTCACACTGGACCCTGATCTTTCTTTCACTCCTCACATTCAGTCCTTGGCTAAAGCCTGCCACTTCCACCTTAAAAACATTGCTAAAATTAGACATTTCCTTACACAAGACACAACAAAGATTTTAATCCACTTTCTCATCCTTTCCCGCCTCGACTACTGCAACTCTATCCTTTCTGGTCTCCCTAGCTGCCGCCTAGCTCCTTTACAATCCATAATGAATGCCTCTTTCTAGGCTCATCTTCCTTGCACGTCGCTCTTCATTTGCCGCATCTCTCTGCCAATTCCTTCACTGGCTTCCTCTTGCCTCCAGGATTAAACACAAAATTCTCACGCTGACACACAAAGCCCTCAATTGCACTGCTCCCCCCTACATCTCAGACCTTGTCTCCAGATACTCTCCCTACCGTCCCCTTTGCTCCGCTCATGATCTTGTACTCTCCTCCTCTCTTGTTACCTCCTCACATTCCCGTCTTCAAGATTTCTCCAGATTGGCTCCCATCTTATGGAACTCTCTGACTTCCTCCACAAAAATCTCCCCTAGTTTTAAAAGCTTCAAGTCCTCCCTGAAGACTCTACTATTCAGGGACGCTTACAACCTACACTAACCTTCATATCTCCACTGTTATCCCCTAAAACCTCATAGCATGTAAGCCTATGAGCCCAGCTGTTTGTAGTTTACCATCATAAGGGCCGACTACAACAGTGCAACTCTTGGCAGGACCCTCTCTCCCCATTTGATCCCTGTAATCGTTTTTATATACCACCTATGTTCATAGAACTGCAGAACCTGTTGGCGCTCTACAAATACCTGATAATAATAATAATAATAATAATATGGCGATTTACCACCTAGGTGCAGCTTTTTAGCCCAGTAATGCTTTTCACAGAGTATAATTTTCCTGTACTATATCAGTCAGATCCCGCCTATTATGGTCAGTCCAGCGTCAAAATATCTGGCAATTCCTCAGCAACCCCAGACAATTGTTTTGGCTTTCATTGGGCCTCATCAGTGAGGTATAGCCATATTCCTCTAAGCACACTGAGCCAGGAGTTCACGTCTGGTTTCCCCTTTTTCCCTTAGGGAGACTAAATAAATACAGAGAGAAGTGCACTCACAGGAAGAAGCAACTAGCTCAATACCATTGTTAGCCTGTTGTATGGTGATTTACCACCTGGGTACAGCTTCTTTTCGCCCAGTAATGCTTTTCACAGAGTAAAACTTTCCTTTAGTATATCAGTCTGATCCTGCCTATTCCGGTCAGTCCAGCACCGTAATACCAGGCAATTCCTCTCTGAACAAGGAACACAGTAACCCCAGATGAGGACTCCTTGCTCAGTGTGCTTAGAGGAATATGGCTACACCTCACTGACGAAGCCCAATGAAGGCCAAAACGATAATCTGGGGTTGCTGTGTTCCTTGGTCAGAGAGGAATTGCCTGGTATTTCGGAGTTGGACTGACCATTATAGGCCGGATCAGACTGATATGCTACAGGAAAGTTCTACTCTGTGAAAAGCATTACTGGGCTAATGTCACACCACTTTGTCTCAGCAGCGGCCTGTTGCCATGGTTGCAGCGGTTGTTGTGGCCGGGTCTTTCTCCTGCTGCTGCTCACCTGTCTGCTATCCTTGGCGCGGACTTGTGCTTATGTAAGTACCTCCTCACTTCCTATACCTTGCCCAAGTATAGGTTGTCTTGTGCTCCCTGGGTGCTATGCTTTATTGCTCTGTTTGCTAATGCTGATTGCCTTACTGTAGCTGAACTCTGCCTGTCTGTGACCACTCTACTGATTTATCCCCTGAACTGCTGATTGCCTTAGTGTTGCTGAACTCTGCTTATCTCTGACCACTCAACTGATTAACCCCTGAACTGCTGGATTGCCATATTGTTGCCAAACTCTGCTTGTCTCTGCCCACTCTACTGACTGACTAACCCCTGAATTGCCGATTCCTTGGATTGCCTATCTGTTGCTGGACTTTGCTTTAATTATTTCTCACTACTTTATCCTTTGGTTCCCTCAAGGTTCGGACTGTCTACCTGGTGCCTTCCTCGTGCTTTCTGGGACCACTTACCTCCTTTCTCATCTCTACTGTGAGTATTGTATTGCATTGAATAAAAACAAGGAGGAGCACCGGCTGCTGGTTGTATGATTAAAAAGTCTTACTTTATTTCACCTTAATAATAAAATCCTTATTAAGGCACAAACATGGAAAATATGTACAAGGGTTGGTCAGCAGGTAGCAACTGACATGTTTCGGCTCAAAGCCGTAATCATATGCTGCTACCTGTCACAATAAAAATTACACTTTTAAAAGCAACAAACCATTCCTATTGGTTATTCATTGATTAACTAATCCTTAACACTTGTTTCACTCTCAGTGCTATGGTAGCTGTAAATGAACCCTTTCTGTTTCACAAGTTCCTGACCAGTGCTGATAGATTAAAAAAAAAACAATTTTAATATTACATGCTAACCAATTGACATGACAACCGTTCCCATCATCTCTCTAGATGTATTTATCCTTGCATTTAGCATCCACTTATATATATCTCACAATGTGTTGACTTATACAATTCTATTACTGAATATTTCATTTATTTGGCTCTATAATAATCTGCTTAGCCCTATCCTTGTGGTCTAGTATCGGAGTCTTATGCTCCATATTATATGCACATGGGACCTAGCAATGATCAAGTGGAAAGGGAATAGATAAAGGGAAAACAATTGCTTGAAGAGTATAAACACATAGATAAATCTGGCTCAAAATTTCCTTATGACTTTTCCTGTATAGGAAATTCCTATTTCTCCAACATAGGTGTGTCCGGTCCACGGCGTCATCCTTACTTGTGGGATATTCTCCTCCCCAACAGGAAATGGCAAAGAGCCCAGCAAAGCTGGCCATATAGTCCCTCCTAGGCTCCGCCTACCCCAGTCATTCTCTTTGCCGTTGCACAGGCAACATCTCCACGGAGATGGCTTAGAGTTTTTTGGTGTTTAAATGTAGTTTTTGTTCTTCAATCAAGAGTTTGTTATTTTAAAATAGTGCTGGTATGTACTATTTACTCTGGAACAGAAAAGAGATGAAGATTTCTGTTTGTAAGAGGAAAATGATTTTAGCAACCGTTACTAAAATCGATGGCTGTTTCCACACAGGACTGTTGAGATGAAGTAACTTCAGTTGGGGGAAACAGTGGGCAGACTTTGCTGCTTGAGGTATGACACATTTCTAACAAGACTTGGTAATGCTGGAAGCTGTCATTTTCCCTATGGGAACCGGTAAGCCATTTTCTTAGTTTAAGTAAAAGAATAAAGGGCTTCATTAGGGCTTAAAAAACTGGTAGTCATTTTTCTGGGCTAAAACGATTACTTTACTAAGTATATTTGGCAGATTATTACTTTTAATAGTTGTTTAATCTTGGGGATTGTTTTAATAAAAACGGCAGGCACTGTATTGGACACCTTTTTCACTGGGGGCCTTTTCTAGTCATAGACAGAGCCTCATTTTCGCGCCTCTAATGCGCAGTTGTTTTTGGAAAGCATGGCATGCAGATGCATGTGTGAGGAGCTAAGAACCACTGAAAAAGCTTATAGAAGGCATCATTTGGTATCGTATTCCCCTCTGGGCTTGGTTGGGTCTCAGCAAAGCAGATACCTGGGACTGTATAGGGGTTAAATGTAAAAACGGCTCCGGTTCCGTTATTTTAAGGGTTAAAGCTTTCAAATTTGGTGTGCAATACTTTTAAGGCTTTAAGTTACTGTGGTGACATTTTGGTGAATTTTGAACAATTCCTTCATACTTTTTCACATATTCAGTAATAAAGTGTGTTCAGTTTAAAATTTAAAGGGACAGTAACTGTTTTATTGTAAAACGTTTTTTGTGCTTTGTTGACAAGTTTAAGCCTGTTTAACATGTCTGAACCATCAGATAACAATGTTCTATATGTATGAAAGCCAATGTGTCTCCCCTTTTAAATATATGTGATATATTTGTGTCATAATGTCCAAACAAAGTAGGGATTATAATGCCATAGATATGATATTGCCCAAGATGATTCCTCTAATAGGGGAGTAAGCATGGTACTGCATCATCCCCTTCTGTGTCTACACCAGTTTTGCCCACACAAGAGGCCCCTAGTACATCTAGTGCGCCAATACTTATTACCATACAACACTTAATGGCTGTAATGGATAATTCTATTGCATGCATTTTTTCCAAAATGCCTACTTATCAGAGAAAGCGTGATTGCTCTGTTTTAAACACTGAAGAGCAAGAGGACGCTGATGATATCTGTTCTGACATACCCTCACACCTATCTGAAGGGGCCAGGAGGGAGGTTTTGTCTGAGGGAGAAATTTCAGATTCAGGGAAAATTTCTCAACAAGCAGAACCTGATATTGTAACTTTTAAATTTTAATTAGAACATCTCCACGCACTACTTAAGGAGGTATTATCTACTCTGGATGATTGTGACAATTTGGTCATTCCAGAGAAATTAGGTAAGATGGACAAGTTCCTAGAGGTTCCGGTGCCCCCCGATGTTTTTCCTATACCCAAGCGGGTGGCGGACATAGTAAATAAGGAGTGGGAAAGGCCCGGCATACCTTTTGTCCTCCCCCTATATTTAAGAAATTATTTCCTATAGTCGACCCCAGAAAGGACTTATGGCATACAGTCCCCAAGGTCGAGGGGGCGGTTTCTACTCTAAACAAACGCACTTCTATTCCTATAGAAGATAGTTGTGCTTTCAAGATCCTATGGATTTAAGGTTAGAGGGTTTGCTTAAAAAGATGTTTGTTCAGCAAGGTTACCTTCTACTACCAATTTCATGCATTGTTCCTGTCACTACAGCTGCGTGTTTCTGGTTCGAAGAACTAGAAAAGTCGCTCAATAAAGAATCTTCGTACGAGGAGGTTTTGGACAGAGTTCAAGCTTTTAAATTGGCTAACTCTTTTATTTTAGATGCCGCTTTGCAATTAGCTAGATTAGCGGCGAATAATTCAGGGTTTGCTATCGTGGCGCGCAGAGCGCTTTTGCTTAACATCCCTTTCAAGGGTAAAACACTGTTTGGCCCTGACTTGAAAGAGATTATTTCAGACATCACTGGGGGAAAGGGCCACGCCCTTCCTCTGGATAGGTCTTTTAAGGCAAAAAATAAACCAAATTTTCGTCCCTTTCGCAGAAACGGACCAGCCTCAAATTCTACACCCTCTAAGCAAGAGGGTAATACTTCTCAAACCAAGCCAGCCTGGAGGCCGATGCAAGGCTGGAACAAGGGTAAGCAGGCCAAGTCACCTGCCACTGCTACCAAAACAGCATGAAGTGTTGGCCCCCGATCTGGGACCGGATCTGGTGGGGGGCAGACTTTCTCTCTTTGCTCAGGCTTGGGCAAGAGATGTTCAGGATCCTTGGGCGCTAGAAATAGTTTCTCAAGGTTATCTCCTGGAATTCAGGGAACTACCCCCAAGGGGAAGGTTCCACAGGTCTCAATTATCTTCGAACAGGCATTCTTACACTGTGTAGAAGACCTGTTAAGCATGGGAGTGATTCATCCTGTTCCATTAGGAGAACAAGGGATGGGTTTTTACTCCAACCTGTTCATAATTCCCAAAAAAGAGGGAACATTCAGACCAATTTTAGATCTCAAGATTCTAAACAAGTTTCTAAGGGTTTCATCGTTCAAAATGGAAACCATTCGAACGATCCTTCCTACCATCCAGGAAGGTCAATTCATGACCACGGTGGACTTAAAGGATGCGTACCTACGTATTCCTATCCACAAGGAACATTTTCGGCTCCTAAGGTTCGCCTTTCTGGACAAACATTACCAGTTTGTGGCACTTCCATTCGGATTAGCCACTGCTCCAAGGATTTTCACAAAGGGTACTAGGGTCCCTTCTAGCGGTGCTAAGACCAAGGGGCATTGCAGTAGTACCTTACTTGGACGACATCCTGATTCAAGTGTCGTCTCTGTCAAAAGCAAGGGCTCATACGGACATTGTCCTAGCCTTTCTCAGATCTCACAGGTGGAAAGTGAACATAGAAAAAAGTTCTCTGTCCCCGTCAACAAGAGTTCCCTTTTTGGGAACAATAATAGTTTCCTTAGAAATGAAGGTTTTTCTGACAGAGGCCAGAAAATCAAAACTTCTAAGCTCTTGTCAGGTACTTCATTCTGTTCTTCTTCCTTCCATAGCGCAGTGCATGGAAGTAATAGGTTTGATGGTTGCGGCAAGGGACATAGTTCCTTTTGCACGAATTCATCTAAGACCATTACACCTGTGCATGCTCAGACAGTGGAATGGGGATTATACAGACTTGTCTCCGACGATACAAGTAGATCTAATAACCAGAGATTCACTCTGTTGGTGGCTGACCCTGGACAACCTGTCACAGGGAATGAGCTTCCGCAGACCAGAGTAGGTCATTGTCACGACCGACGCCAGTCTGGTGGGCTGGGGCGCGGTCTGGGAACCCCTGAAAGCTCAGGGTCTATGGTCTCGGGAAGAATCTCTTCTCCCGATAAACATTCTGGAACTGAGAGCGATATTCAATGCTCTCAAGGCTTGGCCTTGACTAGCAAAGGCCAAATTCATAAGGTTTCAATCAGACATCATGACGACTGTTACATATATCAACCATCAGGGGGAAACAAGGAGTTCCCTGGCGATGGAGGAGCATCCGGGGGAGTGGGAACTCCATCTGGAAATCTTTGCCCAAATAACTCAATTATGGGGCATTCCAGACATGGTTCTGATGGCCTCTCGTCAGAACTTCAAGGTCCCTTGTTACGGGTCCAAATCCAGGGATCCCAAGGCGACTCTATTGAATACAATAGTAGCACCTTGGATCTTCAACCTAGCTTATGTATTCCCACCGTTTCCTCTCATTCCCAGGCTGGTAGCCAGGATCAATCTGGAGAGGGCTTCGGTGATCTTGATAGTTCCTGTGTGGCCACGCAGGACTTGGTATGCAGACCTGGTGAATGTGTCATCGGCTCCACCATGGAAGCTACCTTTGAGACAGGACCTTCTTATTCAGGGTCCATTCGAACATCCGAATCTGGTTTTCCTCCAACTGACTGCTTGGAGTTTGAACGCTTGATTTTATCAAAGCGTGGGTTTTCAGATTCTGTAATAGATACTCTTATTCAGGCTAGAAAGCCTGTAACTAGAAAAATTTACCATAATATATGGAAAAAATATATCTGTTGGTGTGAATCTAAAGGATTCCCATGGAACAAGATAAAAATTCCTAAGATTCTTTCCTTTCTACAAGAAGGTTTGGAGAAAGGATTTTCTGCAAGTTCTCTGAAGGGACAGATCTCTGCTTTATCTGTTTTACTTCACAAAAGGCTGGCAGCTGTGCCAGACGTTTAAGCGTTTGTTCAGGCTCTGGTTAGAATCAAGCCTGTTTACAGACCTTTGACTCTTCCCTGGAGTCTTAATCTAGTTCTTTCAGTTCTTCAAGGGGTTCCGTTTGAACCCTTACATTCCGTAGATATTAAGTTATTATCTTGGAAAGTTTTGTTTTAGGTTGCAATTTCTTCTGCTAGAAGAGTTTCTGAGTTATCTGCTCTGCAGTGTTCTCCGCCCTATCTGGTCCATGCAGATAAGGTGGTTTTACGTACTGAGCCTGGTTTTCTTCCGAAGGTTGTTTCCAACAAAAATATTAACCAGGAGATAGTTGTACCTTCTTTGTGTCCGAATCCAGTTTCATAGAAGGAACGTTTGTTACACAATTTGGACGTTGTCCGTGCTCTAAAATTCTATTTAGAGGCTACTGAAGATTTTAGACAAACATCTTCTTTGTTTGTTGTTTATTCTGGTTAAAGGAGAGGTAAAAAAGCAACTTCTACCTCTCTTTCCTTTTGGTTTAAAAGCATCATCAGATTGGCTTTTGAGACTGCCGGACGGCAGCCTCCTGAAAGTATCACAGCTCACTCCACTAGGGCTGTGGCTTCCACATGGGCCTTCAAGAATGAGGTTCCTGTTGACCAAATTTTTTTTTTTAAATTATATACTTTTGCTTCTTCGGAGGCTATTTTTGGGAGAAAGGTTTTGCAAGCCGTGGTGCCTTCCGTTTGGGTGACCTGATTTGCTCCCTCCCTTCATCCGTGTCCTAAAGCTTTGGTATTGGTTCCCACAAGTAAGGATGACGCCGTGGACCGGACACACCTATGTTGGAGAAAACAGAATTTATGCTTACCTGATAAATTACTTTCTCCAACGGTGTGTCCGGTCCACGGCCCGCCCTGGTTTTTTAATCAGGTCTGATGAATTATTTTCTCTAACTACAGTCACCACGTTACCATATGGTTTCTCCTATATATATTTCCTCCTGTCCGTCGGTCGAATGACTGGGGTAGGCGGAGCCTAGGAGGGACTATATGGCCAGCTTTGCTGGGCTCTTTGCCATTTCCTGTTGGGGAGGAGAATATCCCACAAGTAAGGATGACGCCGTGGACCGGACACACCGTTGGAGAAAGTAATTTATCAGGTAAGCATAAATTCTGTTATTCCAGTGGTTAGTGTATAAATCTATACTCAAATGCTATACAGATGATCTGATACATATCAAAAAAGAGAGAGAGATATAGGGAACAGAAATTCTTAAAATATGTAAACACATAGATAAATCTAGATCACACTTGATTGTTTCTTTTGTCAAAAATTATTTTATAAGTTAAAGAAAACACTATTCCTCAAGATGTGTAAACACAGAGATAAATCTGACTCAAAGTTTCTGTCCTAGTTCATCCTGTCTTTGATATTCCTATATTTTAGTATTTGGCTTTTGGGTCTGAACTCTCATGCAATGCCAGTGATCTAATACATATCAAGTGAGAGAGGGAGAAATAGAGAACACAATTTCCTAAAGATTGCATATAAACACATAGATAAATTTTGCTCAAAATTGCTATTTCCTCTTAAGACTCATTCTGTATTTGGAATTCTTATAATTCTGTATGCAGTGTTTTGGCTCTAAGCCCCAAAAAATGGCCCAATGACTGTATAAATTACCAATAGTTCATAAGTTCATAATCCAAATTAAAGCCTTTTGGGACCCTAGTTTGGAGCTTGAATATCCAAAACACTTCTTGTCTTCCTAGAATTCTATCTCTATCCCCCCCCCATCAGTAGGTGGAAAGATTTTATTGTAGTCCAAGAAAAACTGCTGGAATCTTTATTGTGCATTGTTGCAAAATGTTGTACTAATGGGTACTAGCAACACCTAATTTGATAGATGACAGGTGTTCTCTTATTCTTCATCTAACCTCTGCATACAGAATTATAAGAATTCCAAATACAGAATGAGTCTTAAAAGGAAATAGCAATTTTGAGCAAGATTTATCTATGTGTTTATATGCAATCTTTAGGAAATTGTGTTCTCTATTTCTCCCTCTCTCACTTGATATGTATTAGATCACTGGCATTGCATGAGAGTTCAGACCCAAAAGCCAAATACTAAAATATAGGAATATCAAAGACAGGATGAACTAGGACATAGAAAATTTGAGAGTGAAACAAGTGTTAAGGATTAGTTAATCAATGAATAACCAATAGGAATGGTCTGTTGCTTTTAAAAGTGTAATTTTTATTGTGACAGGTAGCAGCATATGATTACGGCTTTGAGCCGAAACATGTCAGTTGCTACCTGCTGACCAACCCTTGTACATATTTTCCATGTTTGTGCCTTAATAAGGATTTTATTATTAAGGTGAAATAAAGTAAGACTTTTTAATCATACAACCAGCAGCCGGTGCTCCTCCTTGTTTTTACTCCTTTGGCTATAACTGACCCCAGTGAGCATGGTGAGACGTGGTGATAACCAGCAATCCAGATACTACAGCCGGATTGGGTTCCGGCATTCAGAACAGCTGTCTAGGAGTATACTCGTCACTGGATGAGTCAGCAAGTGGAGCTGTGACCGCGCCCCCAACTATGGCCCGAGGAGGGTAAGGAGAGCTGAGAGGAGGGGAGGCAAAAAACGCCAGAGAAACAGACAGGAGTGATTCCAGAGCGGAACCCCATACAAGACTTAGCACCTACCTTAAAGGGACATTAAACACTAAATACATGCTAGATAGAATGATGCATTCAAAGCAAAGATTAGTCCATGAGTAACCTGTAGATGTATTTTTTAAAGTTTCATTAGTTGTTTAAAAAGTGACAAAATAAGTGTAAAGTTTTAGTGTCTATAAAAAACTGGGAGCTGCCATGTTGTAACTTGTGTTACCTTCTCTGCTGTGGCCAATTAGGGTCAGTTATACATAGGTCACTAGAGTGTGCAGCCAATGGTTGTACTGGATTTAACAGTGTTCTGCACTTCCATTTCTAACAGGAACTGAAAAGCTCACAATTTCAGAATGGAATTACATGCAAAGAGGACAAAATAAATAATGAAAGTATATTGCAGAGTTGTTTTATATATACAATTTATCATTTTATATTACCATCTCAAAGTGTTTAATGTCCTTTTAAGACCGGCCAGGAGAGGAGGAGGTGGCGGCAGCGGTAAGATCCTTTAAAAACTTTTTTCAAATCGGCTTGTATTTGTGACAGCAATAAATAAGGAGTTGTTTCCACTGACTTTCCACAGCAATGATTTAAAGGATTATATATATATATATACGCCCATAGCTTCAGTCAATGATAACTTGCTATTGTTTATTGTATTGCATTATCATTTATTTATTTATTTTTTTCTGGGATATTTCCTTATCTTGCCACTTGACACTGGGATAAGAAAACTACTGGCCAGGATCGGTCTGATAGGGAAATATCCCATGATCATTAAAGCTAAAAAATGATTCACCCAGGTGGTAAATTGCCATAGAACAGGCTAACAATGGTATTGAGTTAGTTGTTTGTTCCTGTAAGTGCGCTTCTCTGTGTATGTATTTAGTCTCCCTAAGAAAAAAAGGGGAACCAGACGTGGACTCCTTGCTCAGTGTGCTTAGAGGAATATGGCTGTACCTCACTGATGAGGCCCAATGAAGGCCGAAACGATCACCTTGGGGTTGATGTGTTCCTTGCTCAGAGAGGAATTGCCTGGTATTTCAGCGCAGGACTGACCGTAATAGGCGAGATCAGACTGATATACTACAGGGAAGGTCTACTCTGTGAAAAGCATTACTGGGCTAAAAGAAGATGCACCCAGGCAGTAAATCACCATAGAACAGGCTAACAATGGTATTAAGCTAGTTGTTCGTTCGTGTGAGTGAGCTTCTCTCTGTATGGCTATAAATATAATAGTTTATATTTGTTTAATGAGTGATTTATTCTATTTCCCAGTAATTAAAGTCAGCATAATATCTATTTTACTCACCTAACACATATGAGTTCATGCTGATAACAGGCTCCAATGTCTGTGCTCAGGAAGAAGGTTCCCTTATTGACTCCAGTTACATCATTACCTGATATCTCTCAGTGCTCTGGTCGTGTCTGTAAAAAGTATATTAAATGGTTTAGACAGATAATAATAAATAATGGTTCTGATTAACTGTACGTATGGTATAATTAAAGGCACACATAACAATTCATGTGATACAGATCAGCTGTTTAGGTTATTACATATGTGCTATTGATTCAGCACAAGCATTTAGTACAGTTAGCTCTGTGGGTGTTATAATTACATTGCATGTGATACAGATCAGCTGTTTAGGTTATTACATATGTGCTATTGATTCAGCACAAGCATTTAGTACAGTTAGCTCTATGAGTGTTATAATTACCCCTTAAATATGAATCTTTCCAGAACGTTACGCTATAAGCTCAGGTGTAGACAATCTATTTATGAGTGGGACAAAGCACAACCTTACAAATATATTATAATCATTTCCCCCCATTATTTATATCAAAGAGCAGCACTTACACAAATGTTAAATACGAGTTGTTTATATGTAATTTAAATCTAATACTACAGTACTGATATTGTACTTTCTACAGATCCTCACTGTCAGACATTTTGTATTTACTAAAAATAAAATGTGTAACAAAACCCACACACAAATAGTGATTATAATACAGAGAAATAAGCAGGAATATGACCAAAGTGACAAGAGTCTTTAATGGAGACAGAACCACAAATACAAATAGTCCATATGATGTTCCTCAGAAGTAAGAGAAAGAAACACATCATAGCATAATACTGTGTAATCTTCACTCCCCAGATGGAAGGCAGACCCAGAATACTCACATTAGTTAGAGCTTCAACAGCACAAGGTACTCAGCTCTATTGTGCAGACCCCATGTACTTGTCATGGTCAGTAGTGATTTGTTTTAAATCACAATGCAAGGGGAGAGACAGGTGGTAAAATGTTAATTTGTAATTGTTATCTAGGACAGAGATAAGAAAAGGAAGCCTTTGTGTTTACATAGATTGATAACATAATGAGATATGATCTCTCAGCCAGCTCAGCCCATTTAAAATGATCATAATAAAATGAACAGATACAAACTAACAATACAATGTAATAAAATGTACTATGAATTTCTAAAGAGCAGTAGATTTATTTCTGACATTTTGTTCTGCACCTGTATCATGTGACAGTGATCAGCCAATAACAGACTCATATCTGTATATAATATAAACTCTTGCACATGCTAAGTAGCAGCTGGTGTCACATAACCTGTATCATGTGACTGTGATCAGCCAATAACAGACTCATATCTGTATATAATATAAACTCTTGCACATGCTAAGTAGCAGCTGGTGTCACATAACGTGTGTTTTATAAACATTGTGTACAATTTGTTCTGCACCTGTATCATGTGACAGTGATCAGCCAATAACAGACTCATATCTGTATATAAAATAAACTCTTGCACATGCTAAGTAGCAGCTGGTGTCACATAACGTGTGTTTTATAAACATTGTGTACAATTTGTTCTGCACCTGTATCATGTGACAGTGATCAGCCAATAACAGACTCATATCTGTATATAATATAAACTCTTGCACATGCTAAGTAGCAGCTGGTGTCATATAACGTGTGTTTTATAAACATTGTGTACAATTTGTTCTGCACCTGTATCATGTGACAGTGATCAGCCAATAACAGACTCATATCTGTATATAATATAAAATCTTGCACATGCTTAGTAGCAGCTGGTGTCACATAACGTGTGTTTTATAAACATTGTGTACAATTTGTTCTGCACCTGTATCATGTGACAGTGATCAGCCAATAACAGACTCATATCTGTATATAATATAAACTCTTGCACATGCTAAGTAGCAGCTGGTGTCACATAACGTGTGTTTTATAAACATTGTGTACAATTTGTTCTGCACCTGTATCATGTGACAGTGATCAGCCAATAACAGACTCATATCTGTATATAATATAAACTCTTGCACATGCTAAGTAGCAGCTGGTGTCACATAACGTGTGTTTTATAAACATTGTGTACAATTTGCTCTGCACCTGTATCATGTGACAGTGATCAGCCAATAACAGACTCATATCTGTATATAATATAAACTCTTGCACATGCTAAGTAGCAGCTGGTGTCACATAACCTGTATCATGTGACAGTGATCAGCCAATAACAGACTCATATCTGTATATAATATAAACTCTTGCACATGCTAAGTAGCAGCTGGTGTCACATAACGTGTGTTTTATAAACATTGTGTACAATTTGTTCTGCACCTGTATCATGTGACAGTGATCAGCCAATAACAGAGTCATATCTGTATATAATATATAGCACATGCTAAGTAGCAGCTGGTGTCACATAACGTGTATTTTATAAACATTGTGTACAATTTGTTCTGCACCAGTATCATGTGACAGTGATCAGCCAATAACAGACTCATATCTGTATATAATATAAACTCTTGCACATGCTAAGTAGCAGCTGGTGTCACATAACGTGTGTTTTATAAACATTGTGTACAATTTGTTCTGCACCTTTATCATGTGACAGTGATCAGCCAATAACAGACTCATATCTGTATATAATATAAACTCTTGCACATGCTAAGTAGCAGCTGGTGTCACATAACGTGTGTTTTATAAACATTGTGTACAATTTGTTCTGCACCTGTATCATGTGACAGTGATCAGCCAATAACAGACAAATATCTGTATATAATATAAACTCTTGCACATGCTAAGTAGCAGCTGGTGTCACATAACATGTGTTTTATAAACATTGTGTACAATTTGTTCTGCACCTGCATCATGTGACAGTGATCACCCAATAAGACTCATATCTGTATATAATATAAACTCTTGCCCATGCTAAGTAGCAGCTGGTGTCACATTACCTGTATCATGTGACAGTGATCAGCCAATAACAGACTCATATCTGTATATAATATAAACTCTTGCACATGCTAAGTAGCAGCTGGTGTCACATAACGTGTGTTTTATAAACATTGTGTACAATTTGTTCTGCACCTGTATAATGTGACAGTGATCAGCCAATAACAGACTCATATCTGTATATAATATAAACTCTTGCACATGCTAAGTAGCAGCTGGTGTCACATAACGTGTGTTTTATAAACATTGTGTACAATTTGTTCTGCACCTGTATCATGTGACAGTGATCAGCCAATAACAGACTCATATCTGTATATAATATAAACTCTTGCACATGCTAAGTAGCAGCTGGTGTCACATAACGTGCGTTTTATAAACATTGTGTACAATTTGTTCTGCACCTGTATCATGTGACAGTGATAAGCCAATAACAGACTCATATCTGTATATAATATAAACTCTTGCACATGACAAGTAGAAGCTGGTGCCACATAACGTGTGTTTTAAAAACATTGTGTAAAATTCAATAATGGAAATATATTTGAAACAATTTTTTTATATTAAAAATAAACCTAAAGGGGAAATCTCCCATACATTTTATTCTCTTTTATACACTGTTATAAAAATTCATTAGAAACACATTACAAGGAACAGCAAAGTCACAATTAATGTAATTACCTTTCTATTTACTTCAATTATTGAGTCCGATTTGTTCCATTGGAGACTTTTGTGACAAAGCAAACAATGCACTATAGTGCGCTCGCTGCTGATTAGTGGCTGCACATACAAACTTCTTGTCATTGGCTCACCTGATATGTTCAGCTAGCACAAAAGAAAAAAGAAGTCTGGCACTGTGAAAAATAATATAATAGGAAAAAGGGATATAATATTCCCTGGTGCTAACCCTTATTAATATATAAAATTCTATCTATTCCTTAGATAATATTGTGATACGCTGAGTGGATTATGCTTTTTATGAAGCACATTACAATTCAATACGGTAGTATCTATATTGGTGTGGAAATGTAAATCACTGAATTCATATTCTCATGAGTATAGTGTTGCTTTTTAATATGTGCTACGATATCACATCTATGTAGTGATGACTTATAATTTTCATCATATTTGGGCATTCGCTATATTTTTGAGATTTAGGATATAATGTGCTACGATCTATATAAATAGGATATTCAAACTACACACATTTTTATCATCGTGTTGTATTTAGCTGGAAATGAATGCTCTATGTAATCCATGTTAGCGCTATTTACATTTATTTAATAATGAGCCATAATTATGATCCATGACACAGAACCGTGTGGCATGCTATGTGTATATACTATATGCACAACGTTAATGCTAACACCCTGGTCCTTACACATAATGGCACTAGGAATTTAAATCTCTGTGTGCACATAGTATTGCACTACTTACAGTGACCTTATTTACAGCTATCGTAACATCAATCCCGCATACGGACCATAGGAAATAGAAGGTCATTAGGGATTGGCTGAAAAGGTTTCATCAGTGACCAATCAAATAATGACTCTCAATCCATGACATGCGCATAGTATACAGCGCAGGATTGGCTTAGAGGTGGGCGTGCGCTTCATGCACGCTGCGATTGGACAACTGAAACAGGAAATACATATATAAGGCACCAATAATGAGACACTAGTCTTGTCAATCCGAAGTTAGCACATTGAGAAAGGCCGCCACTCGGCCGAAACGCGTTTGTGCGGAGCACATTTGTATGCTTAGTCAAGCATAGTGTTTTTAATATTTTTTCTATTTTTTGGACACTCACGATACCTATTACGGCTGCAAGGGACATGTCACTCAGTACATAAACCATCCCTGTCACCTGAAGCCAGCATATCCTGTTACTGGCCAGGAATACAGGGGGGTGGTTGAGTCTGTGTGGCATTGTCTGGGTATATTGCAGCATCTGTGTTGTTTGTGTGAGTGTCCAGTGCGAGTGTGGAGCTATTTAGGGATATGTGAGAGTATTCTATCTTATCACACTCTCTTTTAGTGGTATAATAAATTTCAATAAGTTTTAACTTAATTTACATCCATGCAATAGTTGAATGTTTCAACTTAGTTACCGTAAAATATAGGAATGAGTGCTTATTAACCCCTTCTTGTCCTGTTCTCGCCCCCTCCCCCATTTGATTATATGTTCAGCTAGCACCCAGTAGTTCATTGCTGCTGCTTCAATAAATGATATTAAAAGAATGAAGCAAATTTTATAATAGAAGTAAATTGAAAAGTTTAAATGTTCTAACTAAACAATGAAAAACATTTTGGGTTTCGTTTCCTTTTAAGGGAAAACAAATGTACAGGACACTGTCCCTTTAAGTCTGTGATCATGTGACATAAACAGCAGCAGCTGAAGGTGCAGAATACACTTACTAAGGTCTTTACTAACAACAAGAATCAGTCACAGATCAGTGGGATAAACGTTCTGATGATAAACAGGTGCAGCTAATAGAAATAATCAGTCACAGATCAGTGGGATAAACGTTCTGATGATAAACAGGTGCAGCTAATAGAAATAATCAGTCACAGATCAGTGGGATAAACGTTCTGATGATAAACAGGTGCAGCTAATAGAAATAAGAAATGTATTATAAAATAACCTCATTAGAAATAAAATAATATGCAGATCACAAGATATTTATCATTAGATCAGTAAATGTGATGAGACTGATACAACAGGGCCATAAGCTGAGTGATATTTATTACTGGAGCAAATAGCAGCTTCAGAATAATTGTAAACCCGCACTATTAGACCCTACTGCACTCTTCCTAAAATAGCGCAGTCTCACAGCTGGCAGCGAAACCGCACCATTAAAAAAACACCCCCACAGAAAGATCAGCAGCGTCATTAAGAGATTAAATGAAAAATGGTTAATCTAGGCTCTACAGTTAATTATAAACCTATAGGGAAATACAGGATTCTGGTTGGCTAATACTTATAAATCTGTTGCTCATTGGATAACAGCAACAACCCCCACAAATGTATTATTGGACAGACCCCTCAAGCTTTAAAATATGGTTTGGTTGTGCTAAAAACATTCATTTTACAAAATGCTATAAATTATTATGTATCAAATTATCCTTTTTAAATTAAAGAACTAAACCATAAATTAATACATGATTAAAAATGATAGAAAACAAATTAAATAAGTACAGTGACATTTTATATAAACTCAGTTTCTTATATGAAGTGAAATATTTTATCTTTATCATAATAAAATACAGAACAATATTTTCTCATCATTATATAAAACACAACAGTGTGAGGCTGTTAATAAAGATTTATGTCAGGGTTTGCATATTACCGTTTAGCAGAACTCTGTAAGTATGAAGTCTCTCTGGTTCCTCCTGTGATATCACTGAGTGTTACACAGATATTTATACTAATGTGGGAGTGTCACCTTCCTCTGTGTGACTCACATGAGTACAACTTGTCAGTTGGGAGACAATGAGAGGGTCACACCTGGACTTTTGTTCTCATATAGATGTCTATTGTCCCCTCTGGTGTCACATGAATACAGAGTCCCTGCCTCCCCCTCAGGGTGTGATTATCATATGGATAAGATTGTGCACTATTGGCGCCCTCTTCTTTTCTACTTCTCTACATATAATATATACTTATATACATGTACACAAACCATATTGCTCTGTCATTTTTATATGTAACATTTATTCCCATACATAAACATATACTATATACTTATATACATGTACACAAACCATATTGCTGTGTCATTTTTATATGTAACATTTATTCCCATACATAAACATATACTATATACTTATATACATGTACACAAACCATATTGCTGTGTCATTTTTACATGTAACATTTATTCCCATACATATACATATAATATATACTTATATACATGTACACAAACCATATTGCTCTGACATTTTTATATGTAACATTTATTCCCATACATATACATATAATATATACTTATATACATGTACACAAACCAAATTGCTCTGTCATTTTTATATGTAACATTTATTCCCATACATATACATATAATATATACTTATATACATGTACACAAACCATATTGCTCTGTCATTTTTATATGTAACATTTATTCCCATACATATACATATACTATATACTTATATACATGTACACAAACCATATTGCTCTGACATTTTTATATGTAACATTTATTCCCATACATATACATATAATATATACTTATATACATGTACACAAACCATATTGCTCTGACATTTTTATATATAACATTTATTCCCATACATATACATATACTATATACTTATATACATGTACACAAACCATATTGCTGTGACATTTTATATGTAACATTTATTCCCATACATAAACATATAATATATACTTATATACATATACACAAACCATATTGCTGTGACATTTTTATATGTAACATTTATTCCCATACATATACTATATACTTATATACATGTACACAAACCATATTGCTGTGACATTTTTATATGTAACATTTATTCCCATACATATACTATATACTTATATACATGTACACAAACCATATTGCTCTGACATTTTTATATGTAACATTTATTCCCATACATATACTATATACTTATATACATGTACACAAACCATATTGCTGTGACATTTTTATATGTAACATTTATTCCCATACATATACATATACTATATACTTATATACATGTACACAAACCATATTGCTGTGACATTTTATATGTAACATTTATTCCCATACATAAACATATAATATATACTTATATACATATACACAAACCATATTGCTGTGACATTTTTATATGTAACATTTATTCCCATACATATACATATAATATATACTTATATACATGTACACAAACCATATTGCTCTGTCATTTTTATATGTAACATTTATTCCCATACATATACATATAATATATACTTATATACATATACACAAACCATATTGCTGTGACATTTTATATGTAACATTTATTCCCATACATATAATATAATATATACTTTTATACATGTACACAAACCATATTGCTCTGACATTTTTATATGTAACATTTATTCCCATACATATACATATAATATATACTTATATACATGTACACAAACCATATTGCTGTGTCATTTTTATATGTAACATTTATTCCCATACATATAATATATACTTATATACATGTACACAAACCATATTGCTGTGACATTTTTATATGTAACATTTATTTACATACATATACATATACTATATACTTATATACATGTACACAAACCATAATGCTCTGACATTTTTATATGTAACATTTATTTACATACATATACATATACTATATACTTATATACATGTACACAAACCATATTGCTGTGACATTTTTATATGTAACATTTATTTACATACATATACATATACTATATACTTATATACATGTACACAAACCATATTGCTCTGTCATTTTTATATATAACATTTATTCCCATACATATACATATAATATATACTATATACATGTACACAAACCATATTGCTGTGACATTTTTATATATAACATTTATTCCCATACATATACATATAATATATACTATATACATGTACACAAACCATATTGCTGTGACATTTTTATATATAACATTTATTCCCATACATATACATATAATATATACTATATACATGTACACAAACCATATTGCTGTGACATTTTTATATATAACATTTATTCCCATACATATACATATAATATATACTTATATACATGTACACACACCATATTGCTCTGTCATTTTTATATGTAACATTTATTCCCATACATATACATATACTATATACTTATATACATATACACAAACCATATTGCTCTGTCATTTTATATGTAACATTTATTTCCATACATATACATATAATATATACTTATATACATGTACACAAACCATATTGCCGTGTCATTTTTATATGTAACATTTATTCCCATACATATACATATAATATATACTTATATACATGTACACAAACCATATTGCTCTGTCATTTTTTTATGTAACATTTATTCCCATACATATACATATAATATATACTTACATACATGTACACAAACCATATTGCTCTGATATATGTAACATTTATTCCCATACATATACATATAATATATACTTATATACATGTACACAAACCATATTGCTGTTATTTTATATGTAACATTTATTCCCATACATATACATATAATATATACTTATATACATGTACACAAACCATATTGCTCTGATATATGTAACATTTATTCCCATAGATATACATATAATATATACATGTACACAAACCATATTGCTATGACATTTTATATATAACATTTATTCCCATACATATGCATATAATATATACTTATATACATGTACACAAACCATATTGCTGTGACATTTTTATATGTAACATTTATTCCCATACATATACATATAATATATACTTACATACATGTACACAAACCATATTGCTCTGATATATGTAACATTTATTCCCATACATATACATATAATATATACTTATATACATGTACACAAACCATATTGCTGTTATTTTATATGTAACATTTATTCCCATACATATACATATAATATATACTTATATACATGTACACAAACCATATTGCTCTGATATATGTAACATTTATTCCCATAGATATACATATAATATATACATGTACACAAACCATATTGCTATGACATTTTATATATAACATTTATTCCCATACATATGCATATAATATATACTTATATACATGTACACAAACCATATTGCTGTGACATTTTTATATGTAACATTTATTCCCATACATATACATATAATATATACTATATACATGTACACAAACCATATTGCTGTGACATTTTTATATATAACATTTATTCCCATACATATACATATAATATATACTTATATACATGTACACAAACCATATTGCTGTGTTATTTTTATATGTAACATTTATTCCCATACATATACATATACTATATACTTATATACATGTACACAAACCATATTGCTCTGACATTTTTATATATAACATTTATTCCCATACATATACATATAATATATACTTATATACATGTACACAAACCATATTGCTGTGTCATTTTTATATATAACATTTATTCCCATACATATACATATACTATATACTTATATACATGTACACAAACCATATTGCTGTGACATTTCTATATATAACATTTATTCCCATACATATACATATAATATATACTTATATACATGTACACAAACCATATTGCTGTGACATTTTTATATGTAACATTTATTCCCATACATATACATATAATATATACTTATATACATGTACACAAACCATATTGCTGTGACATTTTTATATGTAACATTTATTCCCATACATATACATATAATATATACTTATATACATGTACACAAACCATATTGCTGTGTCATTTTATATATAACATTTATTCCCATACATATACATATAATATATACTTATATACATGTACACAAACCATATTGCTCTGTCATTTTTATATATAACATTTATTTCCATACATATACATATACTATATACTTATATACATGCACACAAACCATATTGCTGTGACATTTTTATATGTAACATTTATTCCCATTCATATACATATAATATATACTTATATACATGTACACAAACCGTATTGCTGTGTCATTTTTATATGTAACATTTATTCCCATACATATACATATAATATATACTTATATACATGTACACAAACCGTATTGCTGTGTCATTTTTATATATAACATTTATTCCCATACATATACATATAATATATACATGTACACAAACCATATTGCTGTGACATTTTTATATGTAACATTTATTCCCATACATATACATATACTATATACTTATATACATGTACACAAACCATATTGCTGTGACATTTTTATATGTAACATTTATTCCCATACATATACATATACTATATACTTATATACATGTACACAAACCATATTGCTGTCATTTTTATATGTAACATTTATTCCCATACATATACATATACTATATACTTATATAAATGTACACAAACCATATTGCTGTGACATTTTTATATATAACATTTATTCCCATACATATACATATAATATATACTTATATACATGTACACAAACCATATTGCTCTGTCATTTTTATATGTAACATTTATTCCCATACATATACATATAATATATACTTATATACATGTACACAAACCATATTGCTCTGTCATTTTATATGTAACATTTATTCACATACATATACTTATAATATATACTGCTCTTGGGTGGACACTAAGCGCCTAATGCTAAAGGGACCCTTGGCTCTAATAAATTGACCCCTAGCGGTCAGGGAAGTGGATAATCAAAGAGAAAATTATTAAAGCGCCAAAAGGACAAAGGCTGGGTCTAAGTGAAAATATATCATTTATTACAATAAATATAGAAAACAATTAAAATATGTCTGGAGTACATAAAAATATATAAATTATATATATATCCTGGATCCAAGATTTAACAATAAGTAAAACAATAAATAAAAGCAATAAGTAAAAACAGATGTATCAAAAACTTGATTTGATCAGTACTTCGAATGGTTTGGAAATCTGATTTGTTGTGAGCAATGGTACAAGCTGTGTATCTAATGAGTGGCTGTCTAACTATGTCGACAGTGCTAAGGAGGGTAGATTGAATGTTGTTTGATAGAGTGTGAGTGCTCTTGTAACAAATTGGTGTGAAAAAAATAATAATAAATTGGGGTGAAAAAAGTTGAAAAAATGGTGCTAACAAAGGTTAACAAAGAATAGTGTAAACCAACAATGTAAACACAACCAGCAATCCTTAGATTGTGTAGTGTAAGTGTGCAATTTGGTGATTCAAGTGTTAGAACATAATGGCAAACCCCAAAAAAGCCATATAAAAATATAATTTATATAAAATACAAAAAATCCAAAAATCCAAAATGGTCCTGAGAAAAGTGAACAGTCAAACAACAATGGAGAATGTCAGATTAGAAAAATTAAAATTAAAAAATGAAAAAATGAAAAAATGAAGAAATGTACTTGTATGTCCCAAATAGATGTGGTGGTATTCCTCCCAGTGTTTTTTTCAAGTGTGAGATGTAGATAGGACTCCTAAGTGATGACCCAATCGGTCAGTTCAGTGTTCTGCCATATTGATCCTTTCTGTCAAAGACACAAGAACAATAATAGTGCAGACGTTTTACAAAATAGCTCCCTATCAGAGTATCATTTTGGATTTTTGGATTTTTTGTATTTTATATAAATTATATTTTTATATGGCTTTTTTGGAGTTTGCCATTATGTTCTAACACTTGAATCACCAAATTGCACACTTACACTACACAATCTAAGGATTGCTGGTTGCGTTTACATCGTTGGTTTACACTATTCTTTGTTAACCTTTGTTAGCACCATTTTTTCAACTTTTTTCACCCCAATTTATTATTATTTTTTTCACACCAATTTGTTACAAGAGCACTCACACTCTATCAAACAACATTCAATCTACCCTCCTTAGCACTGTCGACATAGTTAGACAGCCACTCATTAGATACACAGCTTGCACCATTGCTCACAACAAATCAGATTTCCAAACCATTCGAAGTACTGATCAAATCAAGTTTTTGATACATCTGTTTTTACTTATTGCTTTTATTTATTGTTTTACTTATTGTTAAATCTTGGATCCAGGATATATATATAATTTATATATTTTTATGTACTCCAGACATATTTTAATTGTTTTCTATATTTATTGTAATAAATGATATATTTTCACTTAGACCCAGCCTTTGTCCTTTTGGCGCTTTAATAATTTTCTCTTTGATTATCCACATATAATATATACTTATATACATGTACACAAACCATATTGTTCTGACATTTTTATATGTAACATTTATTCCCATACATATACATATAATATATACTTATATACATGTACACAAACCATATTGCTCTGTCATTTTTATATGTAACATTTATTCCCATACATATACATATAATATATACTAATATACATGTACACAAACCATATTGCTGTGACATTTCTATATATAACATTTATTCCCATACATATACATATAATATATACTTATATACATGTACACAAACCATATTGCTGTGACATTTTTATATGTAACATTTATTCCCATACATATACATATAATATATACTTATATACATGTACACAAACCATATTGCTCTGTCATTTTTATATATAACATTTATTCCCATACATACATATACTATATACTTATATACATGTACACAAACCATATTGCTGTGACATTTTTATATGTAACATTTATTCCCGTACATATAATATATACTTATATACATGTACACAAACCATATTGCTCTGTCATTTTATATGTAACATTTATTCCCATACATATACATATAATATATACTTATATACATGTACACAAACCATATTGCTGTGACATTTTTATATATAACATTTATTTCCATACATATACATATAATATATACTTATATACATGTACACAAACCATATTGCTGTGACATTATTATATGTAACATTTATTCCCATACATATACATATAATATATACTTATATACATGTACACAAACCATATTGCTGTGACATTTTTATATGTAACATTTATTTCCATACATATACATATAATATATACTTATATACATGTACACAAACCATATTGCTGTGACATTTTTATATGTAACATTTATTCCCATACATATACATATAATATATACTTATATACATGTACACAAACCATATTGCTGTGTCATTTTTATATATAACATTTATTTCCATACATATACATATACTATATACTTATATACATGTACACAAACCATATTGCTGTGACATTTTTATATATAACATTTATTCCCATACATATACATATAATATATACTTATATACATGTACACAAACCATATTGCTGTGACATTTTTATATGTAACATTTATTCCCATACATATACATATACTATATACTTATATACATGTACACAAACCATATTGCTCTGTCATTTTTATATGTAACATTTATTCCCATACATATACATATAATATATACTTATATACATGTACACAACCATATTGCTGTGTCATTTTTATATGTAACATTTATTTCCATACATATACATATAATATATACTTATATACATGTACACAAACCATATTGTTCTGACATTTTTATATGTAACATTTATTTCCATACATATACATATAATATATACTTATATACATGTACACAAACCATATTGCTGTGTTATTGCATATGTAACATTTATTCCCATACATATACATATAATATATACTTATATACATGTACACAAACCATATTGCTGTGTCATTTTTATATGTAACATTTATTCCCATACATATACATATACTATATACTTATATACATGTACACAAACCATATTGCTGTGTTATTGCATATGTAACATTTATTCCCATACATATACATATAATATATACTTATATACATGTACACAAACCATATTGCTGTGACATTTTTATATGTAACATGTATTCCCATACATATACTATATACTTATATACATGTACACAAACCATATTGCTCTGTCATTTTTATATGTAACATTTATTCCCATACATATACTATATACTATATACTAATATACATGTACACAAACCATATTGCTCTGACATTTTTATATGTAACATTTATTCCCATACATATACATATAATATATACTTATATACATGTACACAAACCATATTGCTCTGACATTTTTATATGTAACATTTATTCCCATACATATAATATATACTATATACATGTACACAAACCATATTGCTGTGTCATTTTTATATGTAACATTTATTCCCATACATATACATATACTATATACTTATATACATGTACACAAACCATATTGCTGCGTCATTTTTATATGTAACATATATTCCCATACATATACTATATACTTATATACATGTACACAAACCATATTGCTCTGTCATTTTTATATGTAACATTTAATTCCCATACATATACTATATACTTATATACATGTACACAAACCATATTGCTGACATTTTTATATGTAACATTTATTCCCATACATATACATATAATATATACTATATACATGTACACAAACCATATTGCTGTGTCATTTTTATATATAACATTTATTCCCATACATATACATATAATATATACTTATATACATGTACACAAACCATATTGCTCTGTCATTTTTATATATAACATTTATTCCCATACATATACATATAATATATACTTATATACATGTACACAAACCATATTGCTCTGACATTTTTATATGTAACATTTATTCCAATACATATACATATAATATATACTTATATACTTGTACACAAACCATATTGCTCTGTCATTTTATATGTAACATTTAATTCCATACATATACATATAATATATACTTATATACATGTACACAAACCATATTGCTGTGACATTTTTATATGTAACATTTATTCCCATACATATACATATAATATATACTTATATACATGTACACAAACCATATTGCTCTGTCATTTTTATATGTAACATTTATTCCCATACATATACTATATACTTATATACATGTACACAAACCATATTGCTCTGACATTTTTATATGTAACATTTATTCCCATACATATACATATAATATATACTTATATACATGTACACAAACCATATTGCTCTGACATTTTTATATGTAACATTTATTCCCATACATATACATATAATATATACTTATATACATGTACACAAACCATATTGCTCTGTCATTTTTATATGTAACATTTATTCCCATACATATACATATAATATATACTTATATACATGTACACAAACCATATTGCTCTGACATTTTTATATGTAACATTTATTCCCATACATATACATATAATATATACTTATATACATGTACACAAACCATATTGCTCTGTCATTTTTATATGTAACATTTATTCCCATACATATACATATAATATATACTTATATACATGTACACAAACCATATTGCTGTGACATTTTTATATGTAACATTTATTCCCATACATATACATATAATATATACTTATATACATGTACACAAACCATATTGCTCTGACATTTTTATATGTAACATTTAATTCCATACATATACTATATACTTATATACATGTACACAAACCATATTGCTCTGTCATTTTTATATGTAACATTTATTCCCATACATATACATATAATATATACTTATATACATGTACACAAACCATATTGCTCTGTCATTTTTATATGTAACATTTATTCCCATACATATACATATAATATATACTTATATACATGTACACAAACCATATTGCTCTGTCATTTTTATATGTAACATTTATTCCCATACATATACTATATACATGTACACAAACCATATTGCTCTGTCATTTTTATATGTAACATTTATTTCCCATACATATACATATAATATATACTTATATACATGTACACAAACCATATTGCTCTGACATTTTTATATGTAACATTTATTCCCATACATATACATATAATATATACTTATATACATGTACACAAACCATATTGCTCTGTCATTTTTATATGTAACATTTATTCCCATACATATACATATAATATATACTTATATACATGTACACAAACCATATTGCTCTGTCATTTTTATATGTAACATTTATTCCCATACACATACATATAATATATACTTATATACATGTACACAAACCATATTGCTCTGTCATTTTTATATGTAACATTTATTCCCATACATATACATATACTATATACATGTACACAAACCATATTGCTCTGTCATTTTTATATGTAACATTTATTCCCATACATATACATATACATATACTATATACTTATATACATGTACACAAACCATATTGCTCTGACATTTTTATATGTAACATTTATTCCCATACATATACATATAATATATACTTATATACATGCACACAAACCATATTGCTGTGACATTTTTATATATAACATTTATTCCCATACATATACATATAATATATACTTATATACATGTACACAAACCATATTGCTCTGTCATTTTTATATATAACATTTATTCCCATACATATACATATAATATATACTTATATACATGTACACAAACCATATTGCTCTGACATTTTTATATGTAACATTTATTCCCATACATATACATATAATATATACTTATATACTTGTACACAAACCATATTGCTCTGTCATTTTATATGTAACATTTAATTCCATACATATACATATAATATATACTTATATACATGTACACAAACCATATTGCTGTGACATTTTTATATGTAACATTTATTCCCATACATATACATATAATATATACTTATATATATGTACACAAACCATATTGCTCTGTCATTTTTATATGTAACATTTATTCCCATACATATACTATATACTTATATACATGTACACAAACCATATTGCTCTGACATTTTTATATGTAACATTTATTCCCATACATATACATATAATATATACTTATATACATGTACACAAACCATATTGCTCTGACATTTTTATATGTAACATTTATTCCCATACATATACATATAATATATACTTATATACATGTACACAAACCATATTGCTCTGTCATTTTTATATGTAACATTTATTCCCATACATATACATATAATATATACTTATATACATGTACACAAACCATATTGCTCTGACATTTTTATATGTAACATTTATTCCCATACATATACATATAATATATACTTATATACATGTACACAAACCATATTGCTCTGTCATTTTTATATGTAACATTTATTCCCATACATATACATATAATATATACTTATATACATGTACACAAACCATATTGCTGTGACATTTTTATATGTAACATTTATTCCCATACATATACATATAATATATACTTATATACATGTACACAAACCATATTGCTCTGACATTTTTATATGCAACATTTAATTCCATACATATACTATATACTTATATACATGTACACAAACCATATTGCTCTGTCATTTTTATATGTAACATTTATTCCCATACATATACATATAATATATACTTATATACATGTACACAAACCATATTGCTCTGTCATTTTTATATGTAACATTTATTCCCATACATATACATATAAAATATACTTATATACATGTACACAAACCATATTGCTCTGTCATTTTTATATGTAACATTTATTCCCATACATATACTATATACATGTACACAAACCATATTGCTCTGTCATTTTTATATGTAACATTTATTTCCCATAAATATACATATAATATATACTTATATACATGTACACAAACCATATTGCTCTGTCATTTTTATATGTAACATTTATTCCCATACACATACATATAATATATACTTATATACATGTACACACACCATATTGCTCTGTCATTTTTATATGTAACATTTATTCCCATACATATACATATACTATATACATGTACACAAACCATATTGCTCTGTCATTTTTATATGTAACATTTATTCCCATACATATACATATACTATATACTTATATACATGTACACAAACCATATTGCTCTGACATTTTTATATGTAACATTTATTCCCATACATATACATATAATATATACTTATATACATGCACACAAACCATATTGCTGTGACATTTTTATATATAACATTTATTCCCATACATATACATATAATATATACTTATATACATGTACACAAACCATATTGCTGTGACATTTTTATATGTAACATTTATTCCCATACATATACATATAATATATACTTATATATATGTACACAAACCATATTGCTCTGTCATTTTTATATGTAACATTTATTCCCATACATATACTATATACTTATATACATGTACACAAACCATATTGCTCTGTTATTTTTATATGTAACATTTATTCCCATACATATACATATAATATATACTTGTATACATGTACACAAACCATATTGCTGTGACATTTTATATGTAACATTTATTCCCATACATATACATATAATATATACTATATACATGTACACAAACCATATTGCTCTGTCATTTTTATATGTAACATTTATTCCCATACATATACATATAATATATACTTATATACATGTACACAAACCATATTGCTCTGTCATTTTTATATGTAACATTTATTCCCATACATATACATATAATATATACGCATATACATGTACACAAACCATATTGCTGTGTTATTTTTATATATAACATTTATTCCCATACATATAATATATACTATATACATGTACACAAACCATATTGCTCTGTCATTTTTATATGTAACATTTATTCCCATACATATACATATAATATATACTTATATACATGTACACAAACCATATTGCTCTGACATTTTTATATGTAACATTTATTCCCATACATATACATATAATATATACTTATATACATGTACACAAACCATATTGCTCTGTCATTTTTATATATAACATTTATTCCCATACATATACATATACTATATACATGTACACAAACCATATTGCTCTGTCATTTTTATATGTAACATTTATTCCCATACATATACATATAATATATACTCATATACATGTACACAAACCATACTGCTCTGTCATTTTTATATGTAACATTTATTCCCATACATATACATATAATATATACTCATATACATGTACACAAACCATATTGCTGTGTTATTTTTATATATAACATTTATTCCCATACATATAATATATACTATATACATGTACACAAACCATATTGCTGTGTCATTTTTATATATAACATTTATTCCCATACATATACATATAATATATACTTATATACATGTACACAAACCATATTGCTGACATTTTTATATATAACATTTATTCCCATACATATACATATAATATATACTTATATACATGTACACAAACCATATTGCTCTGTCATTTTTATATGTAACATTTATTCCCATACATATACATATAATATATACTCATATACATGTACACAAACCATATTGCTGTGTTATTTTTATATATAACATTTATTCCCATACATATAATATATACTATATACATGTACACAAACCATATTGCTGTGTCATTTTTATATATAACATTTATTCCCATACATATACATATAATATATACTTATATACATGTACACAAACCATATTGCTGTGTCATTTTTATATATAACATTTATTCCCATACATATACATATAATATATACTTATATACATGTACACAAACCATATTGCTCTGACATTTTTATATGTAACATTTATTCCCATACATATACATATAATATATACTTATATACATGTACACAAACCATATTGCTGACATTTTTATATATAACATTTATTCCCATACATATACATATACTATATACTTATATACATGTACACAAACCATATTGCTGACATTTTTATATGTAACATTTATTCCCATACATATAATATAATATATACTTTTATACATGTACACAAACCATATTGCTGTGACATTTTTATATGTAACATTTATTCCAATACATATACATATAATATATACTTATATACATGTACACAAACCATATTGCTGTGTCATTTTTATATGTAACATTTATTCCCATACATATAATATATACTTATATACATGTACACAAACCATATTGCTGTGTCATTTTTATATATAACATTTATTCCCATACATATACATATAATATATACTTATATACATGTACACAAACCATATTGCTCTGACATTTTTATATATAACATTTATTCCCATACATATACATATAATATATACTTATATACATGTACACAAACCATATTGTTCTGTCATTTTTATATGTAACATTTATTCCCATACATATACATATAATATATACTTATATACATGTACACAAACCATATTGCTGTGACATTTTTATATGTAACATTTATTCCCATACATATACTATATACTTATATACATGTACACAAACCATATTGCTGTGACATTTTTATATGTAACATTTATTCCCATACATATAATATATACTTATATACATGTACACAAACCATATTGCTCTGACATTTTTATATATAACATTTATTCCCATACATATACATATACTATATACATGTACACAAACCATATTGCTGTGACATTTTTATATGTAACATTTATTCCCATACATATACATATAATATATACTTATATACATGTACACAAACCATATTGCTGTGTCATTTTTATATGTAACATTTATTCCCATACATATACATATACTATATACTTATATACATGTACACAAACCATATTGCTGTGACATTTTTATATGTAACATTTATTCCCATACATATACATATAATATATACTTATATACATGTACACAAACCATATTGCTGTGTCATTTTTATATATAACATTTATTCCCATACATATACATATAATATATACTTATATACATGTACACAAACCATATTGCTGTGTCATTTTTATATATAACATTTATTCCCATACATATACATATAATATATACTTATATACATGTACACAAACCATATTGCTCTGACATTTTTATATGTAACATTTATTCCCATACATATACATATACTATATACATGTACACAAACCGTATTGCTGTGTCATTTTTATATGTAACATTTATTCCCATACATATACATATAATATATACTTATATACATGTACACAAACCATATTGCTGTGTCATTTTTATATATAACATTTATTCCCATACATATACATATAATATATACTTATATACATGTACACAAACCATATTGCTCTGACATTTTTATATATAACATTTATTCCCATACATATACATATAATATATACTTATATACATGTACACAAACCATATTGCTGTGTCATTTTTATATATAACATTTATTCCCATACATATACATATAATATATACTTATATACATGTACACAAACCATATTGCTGTGTCATTTTTATATGTAACATTTATTCCCATACATATACATATACTTATATACATGTACCCAAACCATATTGCTGTGACATTTTTATATGTAACATTTATTCCCATACATATACTATATACTTATATACATGTACACAAACCATATTGCTGTGACATTTTTATATGTAACATTTATTACCATACATATACATATAATATATACTTATATACATGTACACAAACCATATTGCTGTGACATTATTATATGTAACATTTATTCCCATACATATACATATACTATATACATGTACACAAACCGTATTGCTCTGACATTTTTATATATAACATTTATTCCCATACATATACATATAATATATACTTATATACATGTACACAAACCATATTGCTTTGACATTTTTATATATAACATTTATTCCCATACATATACATATAATATATATTTATATACATGTACACAAACCATATTGCTGTGTCATTTTTATATGTAACATTTATTCCCATACATATACATAATATATACTTATATACATGTACACAAACCATATTGCTCTGTCATTATTATATGTAACATTTATTCCCATACATATACATATAATATATACTTATATACATGTACACAAACCATATTGCTATGACATTTTTATATGTAACATTTATTCCCATACATATACATATAATATATACTTATATACATGTACACAACCATATTGCTGTGTCATTTTTATATGTAACATTTATTCCTATACATATACATATACTATATACATGTACACAAACCATATTGCTCTGACATTTTTATATGTAACATTTATTCCCATACATATACATATACTATATACATGTACACAAACCGTATTGCTGTGTCATTTTTATATGTAACATTTATTCCCATACATATACATATAATATATACTTATATACATGTACACAAACCATATTGCTGTGTCATTTTTATATGTAACATTTATTCCCATACATATACTGTACTGTATACTTGTATACATGTACACAAACCATATTGCTCTGTCATTTTTATATGTAACATTTATTCCCATACATATACATATACTATATACTTATATACATGTACACAAACCATATTGCTCTGACATTTTTATATATAACATTTATTCCCATACATATAATATATACTTATATACATGTACACAAACCATATTGCTCTGACATTTTTATATATAACATTTATTCCCATACATATACATATAATATATACTTATATACATGTACACAAACCATATTGCTGTGTCATTTTTATATGTAACATTTATTCCCATACATATACATATACTTATATACATGTACCCAAACCATATTGCTGTGACATTTTTATATGTAACATTTATTCCCATACATATACTATATACTTATATACATGTACACAAACCATATTGCTGTGACATTTTTATATGTAACATTTATTACCATACATATACATATAATATATACTTATATACATGTACACAAACCATATTGCTGTGACATTATTATATGTAACATTTATTCCCATACATATACATATACTATATACATGTACACAAACCGTATTGCTCTGACATTTTTATATATAACATTTATTCCCATACATATACATATAATATATACTTATATACATGTACACAAACCATATTGCTTTGACATTTTTATATATAACATTTATTCCCATACATATACATATAATATATATTTATATACATGTACACAAACCATATTGCTGTGTCATTTTTATATGTAACATTTATTCCCATACATATACATAATATATATTTATATACATGTACACAACCATATTGCTGTGTCATTTTTATATGTAACATTTATTCCTATACATATACATATACTATATACATGTACACAAACCATATTGCTCTGACATTTTTATATGTAACATTTATTCCCATACATATACATATACTATATACATGTACACAAACCGTATTGCTGTGTCATTTTTATATGTAACATTTATTCCCATACATATACATATAATATATACTTATATACATGTACACAAACCATATTGCTGTGTCATTTTTATATGTAACATTTATTCCCATACATATACTGTACTGTATACTTGTATACATGTACACAAACCATATTGCTCTGTCATTTTTATATGTAACATTTATTCCCATACATATACATATACTATATACTTATATACATGTACACAAACCATATTGCTCTGACATTTTTATATATAACATTTATTCCCATACATATAATATATACTTATATACATGTACACAAACCATATTGCTCTGACATTTTTATATATAACATTTATTCCCATACATATACATATAATATATACTTATATACATGTACACAAACCATATTGCTGTGTCATTTTTATATGTAACATTTATTCCCATACATATACATATAATATATACTTATATACATGTACACAAACCATATTGCTGTGTCATTTTTATATGTAACATTTATTCCCATACATATACATATAATATATACATGTACACAAACCATATTGCTCTGTCATTTTTATATGTAACATTTATTCCCATACATATACAGGGAGTGCAGAATTATTAGGCAAGTTGTATTTTTGAGGATTAATTTTATTATTGAACAACAACCATGTTCTCAATGAACCCAAAAAACTCATTAATATCAAAGCCGAATAGTTTTGGAAGTAGTTTTTAGTTTGTTTTTAGTTATAGCTATTTTGGGGGGATATCTGTGTGTGCAGGTGACTATTACTGTGCATAATTATTAGGCAACTTAACAAAAAACAAATATATACCCATTTCAATTATTTATTTTTACCAGTGAAACCAATATAACATCTCAACATTCACAAATATACATTTCTGACATTCAAAAACAAAACAAAAACAAATCAGTGACCAATATAGCCACCTTTCTTTGCAAGGACACTCAAAAGCCTGCCATCCATGGATTCTATCAGTGTTTTGATCTGTTCACCATCAACATTGCGTGCAGCAGCAACCACAGCCTCCCAGACACTGTTCAGAGAGGTGTACTGTTTTCCCTCCTTGTAAATCTCACATTTGATGATGGACCACAGGTTCTCAATGGGGTTCAGATCAGGTGAACAAGGAGGCCATGTCATTAGATTTTCTTCTTTTATACCCTTTCTTGCCAGTCACGCTGTGGAGTACTTGGACGCGTGTGATGGAGCATTGTCCTGCATGAAAATCATGTTTTTCTTGAAGGATGCAGACTTCTTCCTGTACCACTGCTTGAAGAAGGTGTCTTCCAGAAACTGGCAGTAGGACTGGGAGTTGAGCTTGACTCCATCCTCAACCCGAAAAGGCCCTACAAGCTCATCTTTGATGATACCAGCCCAAACCAGTACTCCACCTCCACCTTGCTGGCATCTGAGTCGGACTGGAGCTCTCTGCCCTTTACCAATCCAGCCACGGGCCCATCCATCTGGCCCATCAAGACTCACTGGTAATGAGGAGGGGCCCAGGCGCCAACTAACGGAGGCTAGGTGTACTAAAGGATCTAGATATGATTTGTTACAATCAATGTGAAATTTATTACTTTCAAATAAAAACTTTTAAAATTATTCTTAAAAATCAGTGAATACATATACTCATGGATCCATGGTTGGTGACATACATAATAATATATCAACATTAAAACATGATTTAAAAACAATTGTGGATTTGTATGCTGGCTTGTATGATGTGACCTCTAACTAATAGTCTGTTCCAATAAGGTCTGCTGCGACCAGGGGATATCGAGGATAAATGTGATGAGAAAAATTAAGTGTCTCTTAGAAAAAAGTGATCACAAATTTCGGTGCTCCTATTTAGATCAAAAAGAGACCCAAAAATGAATTAGTAATATGGGTGAAAAAAAGGAGTGAAAAAATGAAAAAATGAAAAAATCAAACAGACGAAAAACTAAGAAACTTTCTTGTGTTTCAGATGAAACAATATGAATCAAATAAGATTCCCAAGGGATAGGTGATTATACATTTTAAGTACAAAAAACATATAAAGAAATAGTTGTTGCATATAAGGAAACAATTGTTGCAAAAAACGATCTGATTCCCAAAAAATAAACAATGTTATAGTCTAAGTGCAATAAAGAAACAATTGGTGTTGAAAAGTCTAATTGTGGTAAATCCAAATGAAAGCTGGACTGCTGGCTCCTTAGTGCAGCTAGATGAACAAAATGAGACAACGGTCTCAGGTGATAAAGAAAAACTCCCAAGTGTATAAAAGAAAAACTCCAAAGTGTATAAAAGAAATCGTCAATCCAACCTGTGAAAAAAGCAAATGACAGCAATGTGCAAAAAATCAAAAACAATCGACTAAGATTGAAAATGAACTCACCAGTACTGGTCTACGCGTTTCGGCCTTATATAGGCCTTTCTCAAGACTGGTTTTGTGTGCTTACTGGTGATCTTTTATAGCGTTTGTGCTATGAGAACCCGGATGTGGGAGATTACTCAGCACTTCCGGTTTACTGTAAAGTTCCGATATCTAAATCAATTAACTTCTTAATCCTCAAGTGGTGTATATGTTATATTGGTAACCTATCTTATTTTGTTAGTTTGTGATACTGTGTTGATCCATCAGTGGAAAAAATACGTCCACTATGTACCGCTTAGCCTCCGTTCGGGCAGTGACGTCACTTCCGGTTGGCGTGAGACTGCCTTAGTATGCAGTTTGTTCTATTTGTTTATACCTATCAACAGGGGCATCTGGTTTATGTTCCCCTCTTCATGTGGTCATTATAAATTGTGAAATTTGGAGTAAGTTATATAAATTATATAGATATTCATTGCGATCTGATTCCGCTTATCCTATTGGTCATGACGTCACTCACAGCCCTTCCGTTATTTGTGTTCTTGACAGAGAGTATTTGTATGTAACACACCGGGAATTGGTCCTCTGCCAATTCATAATAATAGCAGAGAGGGAAATGGTTCTTCTTTATAAATCAACTCAAGGGAAGCGATTCATTGTTAAGACACTCTATGTGATGTTAAGGTGTATGTCAGTCCTAATGGCCATATTTCTATGAACCTGTATGCTCCGGTGTATGCAGGAGATATATTTTTGTATTGATGGCTGTCAGGGTAGATGTATGTATATCCCTATAATAATGTTGTTTGGGATAGATTTAGGAGGAGACAGAGATTAGTGCCTTTTACATAAAAAGATATGTTACATTAGAGGATAATTATGCTCGGTGTCCTAAATTTGATGGATATGCTCGATGTCCTAAATTTAATAAATGTAATAGATAACTAACTATTATTACTATGACTCTGGAGAGCGTCCATTCAGACCATCACAATGTCTGATTTCAATGGTTAAAAGGTTTCTTAATCTACCCCTATGGAATTGGTCTTCAGTGTATATGAGACAAAAAATAAGAATCTGTACTAACAATTGTGGAGATCAAAAAGACCATATAGCCACTATCGGTCAGCCAATATTTCTGAGGATTAGTGGTCATATTGATGGTCACGCCGGTTGCTTTACTCACCTAGCTGTAACATAGCGTAAGGATAGGAATAAAAATAGAATTTCTGAGCCTGTGTATTTCTAGAGTTATAGACGTAGTTGACGTATTAGGGACGGTATAGATAAGAGGTACAATGATTGTCGATGGAGAGAACCTTTTGTTATAATATATGTGGGTCGATACAATTGACACTTCATCTGGGTGATCAGTTCCACGCTATAACATGTCAGAGCCGGGGTACCGAGATTTCAGGGATTTGGCAGGAGTATCTCAGCCTTTTGTTCCATTTCTGATGGTTAAACTCATCAGGTTGGAAGCTGTAACATGTTGATGCAATTGACGCTCAATCTGGGTGATCAGTTCCACGCTGTAATATGTCAGAGCCTGGATACCGAGAATTCTAGGGTTCGGCAGGGGTACATCAGCCTTTTATTCTTTTTCCGATGGTTGAACTCATCAAGTAGTTCAATCCCTCGTTGTGGTGAGTTTTGAAAGGATAACATTGGACTTACTTCTTGATGGTAGGTATTGTTTGGGGATTTTTGAAGTGTTCCAGGATAGTCAGGTATACATAAATTTTTGGAGTATTCCAGGAGAGTCAGGTATACCTGTGTGCATACACATCAAATGAATTCCAGATCATTCTTCTGTCTTGAGACTATTCCTTATGGGCGTCCGCTGGTATTAAGTAGGTGGGAGAGATCCTCCTTGTTGTTTAGTCCTTTTGGAAAAAGGCAGTCGAGGTTGAAGATCCATTTGGATTCCATGATACGGATTTTGCTTGTGTAGTCTCCACCTCTCCAGCTTCTTGTGACTTTTTCTATGCCCATAAATGATAGGTCTTTTATATTTCCTTGATGTTTGACTGTAAAATGGCGATACAGTGCCGTGTCCATGTTAAGTTTTCCAATGAGAAGTAGATGCTCCCGGATTCTATCCCTTAGAGGCCGGGAGGTCTGTCCCACATACTGCAGTCCACAAGTGCACTGCAGCAGGTAAATCACTCCGCTGTCACGGCACCTAATCAGGTTATGGATTTTGTGTTTCTCTTTCGTGTGGTGGCAACAGAAAGTTGTAGATTTGATACCATGCTTGCACGCTTTGCACGATGTGCAAGGGAAAAAGCCATTTAACTCTTTTCCAAAAACATCCTTGACACCTAATGTCTTCTTTCTTTGTAGGCTGGGAGCTAATTTACTTCTTAGGTTCTTCGTCTTCCTATAGATGAATCTTGGTTTCGGAGGAAGAATCTCGCCAATAATATCATCGTCCCTTAGAAGTGGCCAATGTTTTTGGATTATCCTTTCAATGATTTCCTTATTTCCACTATATTCGGTAATCATATTAATGTTTAGTGTTTTGTCTTCTAGTAGTTTTTCTTTTCTTTTGTATATCATCAACTCAGTTCTTTCGATATTGCTGATTTCCTGCATTTTCTGTTCCAATTCGGTCTTGTCGTATCCTCGGTCTATGAATTTGTTCTTGATTAATTCTGCCTGTTGTTCCCATTTTTCTTGGGTTGAGCAATTTTTCTTTGTTCTCAATAATTGTCCTTTCGGGATGTTGTCTTTCCAGGACTTATGGTGGCAGCTCATTCTGTGGATGAAATTATTGCTATCCACTTTCTTAAAGAATGTAGAAGTTTCTATTTTGTTTTCGACAATTTCGATCTTAAGATCCAGAAAGGTCAACTCACTCCTGCTCCAGATGTATGTGAATTTAAGGTTCTCGGTGCTTCTGTTCATCACTTCGAAGGTATATTTTAAGTCTTCTTCTGTCCCCTTCCATATGATGATGATGCCGATACATAGATGACATCATCATCATATGGAAGGGGACAGAAGAAGACTTAAAATATACCTTCGAAGTGATGAACAGAAGCACCGAGAACCTTAAATTCACATACATCTGGAGCAGGAGTGAGTTGACCTTTCTGGATCTTAAGATCGAAATTGTCGAAAACAAAATAGAAACTTCTACATTCTTTAAGAAAGTGGATAGCAATAATTTCATCCACAGAATGAGCTGCCACCATAAGTCCTGGAAAGACAACATCCCGAAAGGACAATTATTGAGAACAAAGAAAAATTGCTCAACCCAAGAAAAATGGGAACAACAGGCAGAATTAATCAAGAACAAATTCATAGACCGAGGATACGACAAGACCGAATTGGAACAGAAAATGCAGGAAATCAGCAATATCGAAAGAACTGAGTTGATGATATACAAAAGAAAAGAAAAACTACTAGAAGACAAAACACTAAACATTAATATGATTACCGAATATAGTGGAAATAAGGAAATCATTGAAAGGATAATCCAAAAACATTGGCCACTTCTAAGGGACGATGATATTATTGGCGAGATTCTTCCTCCGAAACCAAGATTCATCTATAGGAAGACGAAGAACCTAAGAAGTAAATTAGCTCCCAGCCTACAAAGAAAGAAGACATTAGGTGTCAAGGATGTTTTTGGAAAAGAGTTAAATGGCTTTTTCCCTTGCACATCGTGCAAAGCGTGCAAGCATGGTATCAAATCTACAACTTTCTGTTGCCACCACACGAAAGAGAAACACAAAATCCATAACCTGATTAGGTGCCGTGACAGCGGAGTGATTTACCTGCTGCAGTGCACTTGTGGACTGCAGTATGTGGGACAGACCTCCCGGCCTCTAAGGGATAGAATCCGGGAGCATCTACTTCTCATTGGAAAACTTAACATGGACACGGCACTGTATCGCCATTTTACAGTCAAACATCAAGGAAATATAAAAGACCTATCATTTATGGGCATAGAAAAAGTCACAAGAAGCTGGAGAGGTGGAGACTACACAAGCAAAATCCGTATCATGGAATCCAAATGGATCTTCAACCTCGACTGCCTTTTTCCAAAAGGACTAAACAACAAGGAGGATCTCTCCCACCTACTTAATACCAGCGGACGCCCATAAGGAATAGTCTCAAGACAGAAGAATGATCTGGAATTCATTTGATGTGTATGCACACAGGTATACCTGACTCTCCTGGAATACTCCAAAAATTTATGTATACCTGACTATCCTGGAACACTTCAAAAATCCCCAAACAATACCTACCATCAAGAAGTAAGTCCAATGTTATCCTTTCAAAACTCACCACAACGAGGGATTGAACTACTTGATGAGTTCAACCATCGGAAAAAGAATAAAAGGCTGATGTACCCCTGCCGAACCCTAGAATTCTCGGTATCCAGGCTCTGACATATTACAGCGTGGAACTGATCACCCAGATTGAGCGTCAATTGCATCAACATGTTACAGCTTCCAACCTGATGAGTTTAACCATCAGAAATGGAACAAAAGGCTGAGATACTCCTGCCAAATCCCTGAAATCTCGGTACCCCGGCTCTGACATGTTATAGCGTGGAACTGATCACCCAGATGAAGTGTCAATTGTATCGACCCACATATATTATAACAAAAGGTTCTCTCCATCGACAATCATTGTACCTCTTATCTATACCGTCCCTAATACGTCAACTACGTCTATAACTCTAGAAATACACAGGCTCAGAAATTCTATTTTTATTCCTATCCTTACGCTATGTTACAGCTAGGTGAGTAAAACAACCGGCGTGACCATCAATATGACCACTAATCCTCAGAAATATTGGCTGACCGATAGTGGCTATATGGTCTTTTTGATCTCCACAATTGTTAGTACAGATTCTTATTTTTTGTCTCATATACACTGAAGACCAATTCCATAGGGGTAGATTAAGAAACCTTTTAACCATTGAAATCAGACATTGTGATGGTCTGAATGGACGCTCTCCAGAGTCATAGTAATAATAGTTAGTTATCTATTACATTTATTAAATTTAGGACATCGAGCATATCCATCAAATTTAGGACACCGAGCATAATTATCCTCTAATGTAACATATCTTTTTATGTAAAAGGCACTAATCTCTGTCTCCTCCTAAATCTATCCCAAACAACATTATTATAGGGATATACATACATCTACCCTGACAGCCATCAATACAAAAATATATCTCCTGCATACACCGGAGCATACAGGTTCATAGAAATATGGCCATTAGGACTGACATACACCTTAACATCACATAGAGTGTCTTAACAATGAATCGCTTCCCTTGAGTTGATTTATAAAGAAGAACCATTTCCCTCTCTGCTATTATTATGAATTGGCAGAGGACCAATTCCCGGTGTGTTACATACAAATACTCTCTGTCAAGAACACAAATAACGGAAGGGCTGTGAGTGACGTCATGACCAATAGGATAAGCGGAATCAGATCGCAATGAATATCTATATAATTTATATAACTTACTCCAAATTTCACAATTTATAATGACCACATGAAGAGGGGAACATAAACCAGATGCCCCTGTTGATAGGTATAAACAAATAGAACAAACTGCATACTAAGGCAGTCTCACGCCAACCGGAAGTGACGTCACTGCCCGAACGGAGGCTAAGCGGTACATAGTGGACGTATTTTTTCCACTGATGGATCAACACAGTATCACAAACTAACAAAATAAGATAGGTTACCAATATAACATATACACCACTTGAGGATTAAGAAGTTAATTGATTTAGATATCGGAACTTTACAGTAAACCGGAAGTGCTGAGTAATCTCCCACATCCGGGTTCTCATAGCACAAACGCTATAAAAGATCACCAGTAAGCACACAAAACCAGTCTTGAGAAAGGCCTATATAAGGCCGAAACGCGTAGACCAGTACTGGTGAGTTCATTTTCAATCTTAGTCGATTGTTTTTGATTTTTTGCACATTGCTGTCATTTGCTTTTTTCACAGGTTGGATTGACGATTTCTTTTATACACTTTGGAGTTTTTCTTTTATACACTTGGGAGTTTTTCTTTATCACCTGAGACCGTTGTCTCATTTTGTTCATCTAGCTGCACTAAGGAGCCAGCAGTCCAGCTTTCATTTGGATTTACCACAATTAGACTTTTCAACACCAATTGTTTCTTTATTGCACTTAGACTATAACATTGTTTATTTTTTGGGAATCAGATCGTTTTTTGCAACAATTGTTTCCTTATATGCAACAACTATTTCTTTATATGTTTTTTGTACTTAAAATGTATAATCACCTATCCCTTGGGAATCTTATTTGATTCATATTGTTTCATCTGAAACACAAGAAAGTTTCTTAGTTTTTCGTCTGTTTGATTTTTTCATTTTTTCATTTTTTCACTCCTTTTTTTCACCCATATTACTAATTCATTTTTGGGTCTCTTTTTGATCTAAATAGGAGCACCGAAATTTGTGATCACTTTTTTCTAAGAGACACTTAATTTTTCTCATCACATTTATCCTCGATATCCCCTGGTCGCAGCAGACCTTATTGGAACAGACTATTAGTTAGAGGTCACATCATACAAGCCAGCATACAAATCCACAATTGTTTTTAAATCATGTTTTAATGTTGATATATTATTATGTATGTCACCAACCATGGATCCATGAGTATATGTATTCACTGATTTTTAAGAATAATTTTAAAAGTTTTTATTTGAAAGTAATAAATTTCACATTGATTGTAACAAATCATATCTAGATCCTTTAGTACACCTAGCCTCCGTTAGTTGGCGCCTGGGCCCCTCCTCATTATCTTAATTCTCTTCAGGTGAGAGCTAGGTCTCACCTCTCCCAGGCAAACAGGTGCTTTGCCGGCGCTTTGAGCAATACCAATCATCCATCAAGACTCACTCTCATTTCATCAGTCCATAAAACCTTCGAAAAATCAGTCTTGAGATATTTCTTGGCCCAGTCTTGACGTTTCAGCTTGTGTGTCTAGTTCAGTGGTGGTCGTCTTTCAGCCTTTCTTACCTTGGCCATGTCATGTATTGCACACCTTGTGCTTTTGGGCACTCCAGTGATGTTGCAGCTCTGAAATATGGCCAAACTGGTGGCAAGTGGCATCTTGGCAGCTGCACGCTTGACTTTTCTCAGTTCATGGGCAGTTATTTTGCGCCTTGGTTTTTCCACACGCTTCTTGCGACCCTGTTGACTATTTTGAATGAAACGCTTGATTGTTCGATGATCACGCTTCAGAAGCTTTGCAATTTTAAGAGTGCTGCATCCCTCTGCAAGATATCTCACTATTTTTTACTTTTCTGAGCCTGTCAAGTCCTTCTTTTGACCCATTTTGCCAAAGGAAAGAAAGTTGCCTAATAATTATGCACACCTGATATAGGGTGTTGATGTCATTAGACCACACCCCTTCTCATTACAGAGATGCACATCACCTAATATGCTTAATTGGTAGTAGGCTTTCGAGCCTCTACAGCTTGGAGTAAGACAACATGCATAAAGAGGATGATGTGGTCAAAATACTAATTTGCCTAATAATTCTGCACTCCCTGTACATATAATATATACTTATATACATGTACACAAACCATATTGTTCCGTCATTTTTATATGTAACATTTATTCCCATACATATACTATATACTTATATACATGTACACAAACCATATTGCTGTGACATTTTTATATGTAACATTTATTCCCATACATATACATATAATATATACTTATATACATGTACACAAACCATATTGCTGTGACATTTTTATATATAACATTTATTCCCATACATATACATATAATATATAATTATATACATGTACACAAACCATATTGCTGTCATTTTTATATGTAACATTTATTCCCATACATATACATATACTATATACTTATAAACATATACATAAACCATATTGCTCTGATATATGTAACATTTATTCCCATACATATACATATAATATATACTTATATACATGTACACAAACCATATTGTTCTGTCATTTTTATATGTAAAATTTATTCCCATACATATACATATACTATATACTTATATACATATACATAAACCATATTGCTCTGATATATGTAACATTTATTCCCATACATATACATATAATATATACTTATATACATGTACACAAACCATATTGCTCTGTCATTTTTATATGTAACATTTATTCCCATAGATATACATATACTATATACTTATATACATATACATAAACCATATTGCTCTGATATATGTAACATTTATTCCCATACATATACATATAACATATACTTATATACATGTACACAAACCATATTACTCTGTCATTTTTATATATAACATTTATTCCCATATATATACACATATAATATATACTTATATACATATACACACACCATATTGCTCTGTTATTTTTATATGTAACATTTATTCCCATACATATACATATAATATATACTTCTATACATGTACACAAACCATATTGCTCTGTTATTTTTATATGTAACATGTATTTACATACATATACATATACTATATACTTATATACATGTACACAAACCATATTGTTCTGTCATTTTTATATGTAACATTTATTCCCATATATATACATATTATATATACTTATATACATGTACACAAACCATATTGCTGTTATTTTTATATGTAACATTTATTCCCATACATATACATATAATATATACTATATACATGTACACAAACCATATTGTTCTGTCATTTTTATATGTAACATTTATTCCCATACATATACATATACTATATACTTATATACATGTACACAAACCATATTGCTCTGATATATATAACATTTATTCCCATACATATACATATAATATATACTTATATACATGTACACAAACCATATTGCTCTGTTATTTTTATATGTAACATTTATTCCCACACATATACATATAATATATACTTATATACATGTACACAAACCATATTGCTGTGTCATTTTTATATGTAACATTTATTTCCATACATATACTATATACATGTACACAAACCATATTGTTCTGTCATTTTTATATGTAACATTTATTCCCATACATATACTATATACTTATATACATGTACACAAACCATATTTCTCCGATATATGTAACATTTATTCCCATACATATACATATAATATATACTTATATACATGTACACAAACCATATTGCTCTGTTATTTTTATATGTAACATTTATTCCCACACATATACATATAATATATACTTATATACATGTACACAAACCATATTGCTCTGTTATTTTTATATGTAACATTTATTCCCATACATATACATATAATATATACTTATATACATGTACACAAACCATATTGCTCTGACATTTTTATATGTAACATTTATTCATATACATATAATATATACTTATATACATGTACACAAACCATATTGCTGTGACATTTTTATATATAACATTTATTTACATACATATACTATATGCTTATATACATGTACACAAACCATATTGCTGTGTCATTTTATATATAACATTTATTCCCATACATATACATATAATATATACTTATATACATGTACACAAACCATATTGCTCTGTCATTTTTATATGTAACATTTATTCCCATACATATACATATACTATATACTTATATACATGTACACAAACCATATTGCTGTGACATTTTTATATGTAACATTTATTCCCATACATATACATATAATATATACTTATATACATGTACACAAACCATATTGCTGTGTCATTTTTATATGTAACATTTATTTCCATACATATACTATATACTTACATATAAAAATGTCACAGCAATATGGTTTGTGTACAAGTATATAAGTATATAGTATATGTATATGTATGGAAATAAATGTTACATATAAAAATGACACAGCAATACGGTTTGTGTACATGTATATAAGTATATATTATATGTATATGTATGGGAATAAATGTTACATATAAAAATGTCAGAGCAATATGGTTTGTGTACATATATATAAGTATATAGTATATGTATATGTATGGAAATAAATGTTTCATATAAAAATGACAGAGCAATATGGTTTGTGTACAAGTATATAACATTTATTCCCATACATATACATATAATATATACTTCTATACATGTACACAAACCATATTGCTCTGTTATTTTTATATGTAACATGTATTTACATACATATACATATACTATATACTTATATACATGTACACAAACCATATTGTTCTGTCATTTTTATATGTAACATTTATTCCCATATATATACATATTATATATACTTATATACATGTACACAAACCATATTGCTGTTATTTTTATATGTAACATTTATTCCCATACATATACATATAATATATACTATATACATGTACACAAACCATATTGTTCTGTCATTTTTATATGTAACATTTATTCCCATACATATACATATACTATATACTTATATACATGTACACAAACCATATTGCTCTGATATATATAACATTTATTCCCATACATATACATATAATATATACTTATATACATGTACACAAACCATATTGCTCTGTTATTTTTATATGTAACATTTATTCCCACACATATACATATAATATATACTTATATACATGTACACAAACCATATTGCTGTGTCATTTTTATATGTAACATTTATTTCCATACATATACTATATACATGTACACAAACCATATTGTTCTGTCATTTTTATATGTAACATTTATTCCCATACATATACTATATACTTATATACATGTACACAAACCATATTTCTCTGATATATGTAACATTTATTCCCATACATATACATATAATATATACTTATATACATGTACACAAACCATATTGCTCTGTTATTTTTATATGTAACATTTATTCCCACACATATACATATAATATATACTTATATACATGTACACAAACCATATTGCTCTGTTATTTTTATATGTAACATTTATTCCCATACATATACATATAATATATACTTATATACATGTACACAAACCATATTGCTCTGACATTTTTATATGTAACATTTATTCATATACATATAATATATACTTATATACATGTACACAAACCATATTGCTGTGACATTTTTATATATAACATTTATTTACATACATATACTATATGCTTATATACATGTACACAAACCATATTGCTGTGTCATTTTATATATAACATTTATTCCCATACATATACATATAATATATACTTATATACATGTACACAAACCATATTGCTCTGTCATTTTTATATGTAACATTTATTCCCATACATATACATATACTATATACTTATATACATGTACACAAACCATATTGCTGTGACATTTTTATATGTAACATTTATTCCCATACATATACATATAATATATACTTATATACATGTACACAAACCGTATTGCTGTGTCATTTTTATATGTAACATTTATTTCCATACATATACTATATACTTACATATAAAAATGTCACAGCAATATGGTTTGTGTACAAGTATATAAGTATATAGTATATGTATATGTATGGAAATAAATGTTACATATAAAAATGACACAGCAATACGGTTTGTGTACATGTATATAAGTATATATTATATGTATATGTATGGGAATAAATGTTACATATAAAAATGTCAGAGCAATATGGTTTGTGTACATATATATAAGTATATAGTATATGTATATGTATGGAAATAAATGTTTCAGATAAAAATGACAGAGCAATATGGTTTGTGTACAAGTATATAACATTTATTCCCATAATATAATATATACAGTACTTATATACATGTACACAAACCATATTGCTGTAACATTTTTATATGTAACATTTATTCCCATACATATCATATACTATATAGTGATGTCGCGAACCTAAAAATTTTGGTTCGCGAACGGCAGACTCAAACTTCCGCAACTGTCCGTGAACTGGCGAACCGCCATTGACTTCAATAGGCAGGCGAACTTTAAAACTAACAGGGACTCTTTCTGGCCACAATAGTGATGGAAAAGTTGTTTCAATGGGACTAACACCTGGACTGTGGCATGCCGGAGGGGGATCCATGGCAAAACTCCCACGGAAAATTACATAGTTGATGCAGAGTCTGGTTTTAAGCCATAAAGGGCATAAATCACCTAACATTCCTAAATTGTTTGGAATAACGTGCTTTAAAACATCAGGTATGATGTTGTATCGATCAGGTAGTATAAGGGTTACGCCCGCTTCACAGTGACAGAACAAACTCCCCGTTTAACGCACCGCAAACAGTCCATTTTCACAACCACAAGATAGATAGATTTGATAGATACATAGATACATAGATTAGATAGATCAATAGATGCAATATACATTTGATAGATACGATAGATAGATTTGATAGATAAATAGATAGATTTGATAGATATAGAATTTCCCAGACAGAGAATTACAAGACGTCCGGTCTGGGACCCATGGTAAGGTTCCCAGAGGCAGTTGCGGTGCCAGGGGACGTGTATATGGCATGGATTTTAGGAACCGGAAGATGGAAAAAGATGCTTGGTGGGTCCTCCTACTTCAAATTTGGGGCACTGCGCATGCAATCTACTGTGGCACCAGATATGAGTGGTGTGTTAAGTAGTACTATTCTGATCAGTTTAATACCAGTTACTCCCCCTATCGGGGGAGGTGTATATGGCATGGATTGTAGGAACTGGGAGATGGAAAAAGATGCTTGGTCGGTCCTCCTACTTCAAATTTGGGGTACTGCGCGTGCAATCTACTGTGGCACCAGATATGAGTGGTGTGTTAAGTAGTACTATTCTGATCAGTTTAATATCTGTTACTCCCCCTATCGGGGGAGGTGTATATGGCATGGATTTTAGGAACCGGGAGATGGAAAAAGATGCTTGGTCGGTCCTCCTACTTCAAATTTGGGGCACTGAGCCAGCTGTCAGACGCCGGGCAAGGGGGTGACTTTGTGACATTGGCTTCTTACGCTCAAACATGTCCTTGACAGACACCTGACTATGGGCAGATGAGCAGGAACTGCTCCGGAAGAGGGAGGGAGTGGCGGATGGTTGAGAGGGGGCAAGGAGGACAGCAGTGGTTGACATGGCTGAAGATGCTGGACCAGGAGGAGGATGGCGGCTTTGAGTTTGTGTGCTGCTTGTACTCATGTGTTGATCCCATAGGCGTTTGTGATGTGCGATCATGTGCCTTCGCAAAGCAGTTGTACCTAGGTGGGTGTTGCACTTCCCATGACTCAGTTTCTTTTGGCACAGGTTGCAAATGGCATCGCTGTTGTCAGAGGCAGACACACAAAAAAAATGCCACACTGCTGAGCTCTGAGATGACGGCATTCTGGTGGTGGCAACAGCATGCGTTGATTGGCGTGCTGTCTGGCTGACCCCGGGTGCCGATGCATGCTGTCTGACTGTGCCACTAGCTCCTTGCGACTACCTCCCCCTGCTTCCAACTCGTCTCCTCCTCCTCCTCTCTGTCTCCCCATCTGAACTTTCCCCCTGTTCTTCTTCTCTTCTAGCGGGCACCCACGTGACATCCAGGGACGCATTGTCATCATCAACCGCTTCACTTGTATCTGACAAATCAACAAAGGAAGCAGCAGCGGGTACAACATCATCATCATCACACCGTACGTCCATGTCTGTAATGCTGCCTGACTGAGACATATCACTGTTATCTACATCCTCTGTCAATGATGGTTGTGCATCACTCATTTCTTCCAACTGATGTGTAAAAAACTCCTCTGACACATCAAGTGAAGCGGCTGTGGTGCTAGTGTTGGTGGTGGCGGCAGGCGGGTGAGTGGTGGTAACTTGAGAGGTGCCCGAAGATAAGCTGGAGGAGGATGGTGCGTCAAGGTTCGGAGCGGAAGCTATAGAAGATTGGGTGTCCTGTGTTAAAAAGTCAACTATATCCTCCTCAGAACTTTTCGAGCTCATGGGACGTGGCCTCTGAACACTGGGCATTATTCTACGGCCAAAGGGAATCACAGCACCACGACCACGACGGCACCTGTGGGGTGGCCTGCCTCTGCCTGTCATTTTTTTTTAAATGTACACTTACACTACTATTAAACAAGATATGAGTGGTGGCACTGGGCAAGTGGGCACAGTATACGCTGTGAGCCTGACACAAAAAAGCAGACTGATGTTTCACAGTCCAAAAAGTTTTTATTTTTTTAAATGTACACTTACACTACTATTAAACAAGATATGAGTGGTGGCACTGGGCAAGTGGGCACAGTATACACTGTGAGCCTGGCACACACGCTGGCAGGCAGGCAACTGCAATTAGATTACACTAGCAGACTGATGTTTCACAGTCAAAAGTTTTTTTTTTACAAAATTTACACTACTGTTACAACAGATAAGAGTGGTGGCACTAGTTGGCAAGTGGGCCTGGCACACACGCTGGCAGGCAGGCAACTGCTATTAGATTACACTAGCAGACTGAAGTTTCACAGTCAAAAAACATAATTTATGCTTACCTGATAAATTTATTTCTCTTGTAGTGTATCCAGTCCACGGATCATCCATTACTTGTGGGATATTCTCCTTCCCAACAGGAAGTTGCAAGAGGATCACCCACAGCAGAGCTGCTATATAGCTCCTCCCCTCATTGCCATATCCAGTCATTCGACCGAAACAAGACGAGAAAGGAGAAACCATAGGGTGCAGTGGTGACTGTAGTTTAATTAAAATTTAGACCTGCCTTAAAAGGACAGGGCGGGCCGTGGACTGGATACACTACAAGAGAAATAAATTTATCAGGTAAGCATAAATTATGTTTTCTCTTGTTAAGTGTATCCAGTCCACGGATCATCCATTACTTGTGGGATACCAATACCAAAGCTAAAGTACACGGATGATGGGAGGGACAAGGCAGGATTAAGCGGAAGGAACCACTGCCTGTAGAACCTTTCTCCCAAAAACAGCCTCCAAAGAAGCAAAAGTGTAAAATTTGTAAAATTTTGAAAAGGTGTGAAGCGAAGACCAAGTCACAGCCTTGCAAATCTGTTCAACAGAGGCCTCATTTTTAAAGGCCCAGGTGGAAGCCACAGCTCTAGTAGAATGAGCTGTAATCCTTTCAGGGGGCTGCTGTCCAGCAGTCTCATAGGCTAAGCGTATTATGCTCCGAAGCAAAAAGGATTGATATTCCTGTTAGAAACCACCTTAGGTAAAAACCCAGGTTTGGTACGCAGAACTACCTTGTCTGAATGAAAAATCAGATAAGGAGAATCACAATGTAAGGCAGATAACTTAGAGACTCTTTGAGCCGAGGAAATAGCCATCAAAAACAGAACTTTCCAAGATAAAAGTTTAATATCAATGGAATGAAGGGGTTCAAACGGAACTCCCTGAAGAACTTTAAGAACCAAGTTTAAGCTCCACGGGGGAGCAACAGTTTTAAACACAGGCTTAATCCTAACCAAAGCCTGACAAAATGCCTGGACGTCTGGAACTTCTGCCAGACGCTTGTGCAAAAGAATAGACAGAGCAGAGATTTGTCCTTTTAAAGAACTAGCTGATAAGCCTTTGTCCAAACCCTCTTGGAGAAAGGACAATATCCTAGGAATCCTAACCTTACTCCATGAGTAACTCTTGGATTCACACCAATAAAGATATTTACGCCATATCTTATGGTATATTTTCCTGGTGACAGGCTTCAGAGCCTGTATTAAGGTATCAATGACTGACTCGGAGAAGCCACGCCTTGATAGAATCAAGCGTTCAATCTCCATGCAGTCAGTCTCAGAGAAAGTAGATTTGGATGATTGAAAGGACCTTGTATTAGAAGGTCCTGCCTCAGAGGCAGAGTCCATGGTGGAAGAGATGACATGTCCACTAGGTCTGCATACCAGGTCCTGCGTGGCCACGCAGGCGCTATCAGAATCACCGATGCTCTCTCCTGTTTGATTTTGGCAATCAGTCGAGGGAGCAGAGGAAACGGTTGTAACACATAGGCCAGGTTGAAGAACCAAGGAGCTGCTAGAGCATCTATCAGTGTTGCTCCCGGGTCCCTGGACCTGGATCCGTAACAAGGAAGCTTGGCGTTCTGGCAAGACGCCATGAGATCCAACTCTGGTTTGCCCCAATGATGGAGCAGTTGAGCAAACACCTCCGGATGGAGTTCCCACTCCCCCGGATGAAAAGTCTGACGACTTAGAAAATCCGCCTCCCAGTTCTCTACGCCTGGGATGTGGATCGCTGACAGGTGGCAAGAGTGAGACTCTGCCCAGCGAATTATCTTTGAGACTTCTAACATCGCTAGGGAACTCCTGGTTCCCCCTTGATGGTTGATGTAAGCCACAGTCGTGATGTTGTCCGACTGAAATCTGATGAACCTCAGTGTTGCTAACTGAGGCCAAGCTAGAAGAGCATTGAATATTGCTCTTAACTCCAGAATATTTATTGGGAGGAGTTTCTCCTCCTGAGTACACGATCCCTGAGCCTTCAGGGAGTTCCAGACTGCGCCCCAACCTAAAAGGCTAGCATCTGTTGTTACAATCGTCCAATCTGTCCTGCGAAAGGTCATACCCTTGGACAGATGGACCAGAGAAAGCCACCAGAGAAGAGAATCTCTGGTCTCTTGATCCAGATTTAGTAGAGGGGACAAATCTGAGTAATCCCCATTCCACTGACTTAGCATGCATAATTGCAGCGGTCTGAGATGCAGGCGCGCAAATGGCACTATGTCCATTGCCGCTACCATTAAGCCGATTACTTCCATGCACTGAGCCACTGACGGGCGTGGAATGGAATGAAGGACACGGCAAGCATTTAGAAGTTTTGATAACCTGGACTCCGTCAGGTAATTTTTCATCTCTACAGAATCTATAAGAGTCCCTAGGAAGGAGACTCTTGTGAGTGGTGATAGAGAACTCTTTTCCACTTTCACTTTCCACCCATGCGACCTCAGAAATGCCAGAACTATCTCTGTATGAGACTTGGCAATTTGAAAGCTTGATGCCTGTATCAGGATGTCGTCTAGATACGGAGCCACCGCTATGCTTCGCGGTCTTAGAACCGCCAGAAGTGAGCCCAGAACCTTTGTAAAATTTCTCGGGGCAGTGGCCAACCTGAAGGGAAGAGCTACAAATTGGTAATGCCTGTCTAGAAAGGCAAACCTTAGGAACCGATGACGATCTTTGAGAATCGGTATGTGAAGGTAGGCATACTTTAAGTCCACTGTGGTTATGTACTGACCCTCTTGGATCATGGGTAGGATGGTCCGAATAGTTTCCATTTTGAATGATGGAACTCTGAGGAATTTGTTTAAGATCTTTAGATCCAAGATTGGTCTGAAGGTTCCCTCTTTCTTGGGAACCACAAAGAGATTTGAATAAAATCCCTGTCCTTGTTCCGTCCGCGGAACTGGATGGATTACTCCCATTACTAGGAGGTCTTGCACACAGCTTAGGAATGCCTCTTTCTTTATCTCGTTTGATGATAACCTTGAAAGATGAAATCTCCATTGTGGAGGAGATTGAAGTCCAGAAGATATCCCTGAGATATGATCTCCAACGCCCAGGGATCTTGAACATCTCTTGCCCACGCCTGGGCGAAGAGAGAAAGTCTGCCCCCCACTAGATCCGTTTCCGGATAGGGGGCCGTTCCTTCATGCTGTCTTGGGGGCAGCAGCAGGCTTCCTGGCCTGCTTGCCCTTGTTCAAGGACTGGTTAGGTTTCCAGGCCTGTCTGGAATGAGCAACAGTTCCCTCTTGTTTTGAAGCAAAGGAAGTTGATGCTGCTCCTGTCTTGAAATTTCGAAAGGCACGAAAATTAGACTGTTTGGCCTTTGATTTGGCCCTGTCCTGAGGAAGGGTATGACCCTTGCCTCCAGTAATGTCAGCAATAATTTCCTTCAAGCCAGGCCCGAATAAGGTCTGCCCCTTGAAAGGAATGTTGAGTAATTTAGACTTTGAAGTCACGTCAGCTGACCAGGATTTAAGCCATAGCGCCCTACGCGCCTGGATGGCGAATCCGGAATTCTTAGCCGTTAGTTTAGTCAAATGAAAAATGGCATCAGAAACAAATGAGTTAGCTAGCTTAAGCGTTCTAAGCTTGTCAATAATTTCATTCAATGGAGCTGTCTGGATGGCCTCTTCCAGGGCCTCAAACCAGAATGCCGCTGCAGCAGTGACAGGCGCAATGCATGCAAGGGGCTGTAAAATAAAACCTTGTTGAATAAACATTTTCTTAAGGTAACCCTCCAATTTTTTATCCATTGGATCTGAAAAAGCACAACTGTCCTCAACCGGGAAAGTGGTACGCTTTGCTAAAGTAGAAACTGCTCCCTCCACCTTAGGGACCGTCTGCCATAAGTCCCGTGTAGTGGCGTCTATTGGAAACATTTTTCTAAATATAGGAGGTGGGGAAAAGGGCACACCGGGTCTATCCCACTCCTTGCTAATAATTTCTGTAAGCCTTTTAGGTATAGGAAAAATGTCAGTACACACCGGCACCGCATAGTATCTATCCAGCCTACACAATTTCTCTGGAATTGCAACTGTGTTACAGTCATTCAGAGCAGCTAATACCTCCCCAAGCAATACACAGAGGTTCTCAAGCTTAAATTTAAAATTAGAAATCTCTGAATCAGGTTTCCCAGAGTCAGAGATGTCACCCACAGACTGAAGCTCTCCGTCCTCATGTTCTGCATACTGTGACGCAGTATCAGACATGGCTCTAACAGCATTTGCGCGCTCTGTATCTCTCCTAACCCCAGAGCTATCGCGCTTGCCTCTTAATTCAGGCAATCTAGATAATACCTCTGACAGGGTATTATTCATGATTGCAGCCATGTCCTGCAAGGTAATCGCTATGGGCGTCCCTGCTTAATTGGCGCCATATTAGCGTGCGTCCCCTGAGCGGGAGGCGAAGGGTCTGACACGTGGGGAGAGTTAGTCGGCATAACTTCCCCCTCGACAGAACCCTCTGGTGATAATTCTTTTATAGATAAAGACTGATCTTTACTATTTAAGGTGAAATCAATACATTTAGTACACATTCTCCTATGGGGCTCCACCATGGCTTTCAAACATAATGAACAAGTAGGTTCCTCTGTGTCAGACATGTTTAAACAGACTAGCAATGAGACTAGCAAGCTTGGAAAACACTTTAAAACAAGTTTACAAGCAATATAAAAAAACATTACTGCGCCTTTAAGAAACACAAATTTTCCCAAATTTTGAAAAAACAGTGAAAAAATGCAGTTACACTAACGAAATTTTTACAGTGTATGTAATAAGTTAGCAGAGCATTGCACCCATTTGCAAATGGATGATTAACCCCTTAATACCAAAAATGGGATAACAAATGACAAAAACGTTTTTTAAACAGTCACAACTGCCACAGCTCTACTGTGGCTTTTTACCTCCCTCAATACGACTTTTGAAGCCTTTTGAGCCCTTCAGAGAAGTCCTGGATCATGCAGGAAGAAGCTGGATGTCTGTGTCTGTAATTTTTGCTGTGCAAAAAAACGCCAAAATAGGCCCCTCCCACTCATATTACAACAGTGGGAAGCCTCAGGGAACTGTTTCTAGGCTAAATTCAAGCCAGCCATGTGGAAAAAACTAGGCCCCAATAAGTTTTATCACCAAACATATGTAAAAAACTATTAAACATGCCAGCAAACGTTTTAAAATACACTTTTATAAGAGTATGTATCTCTATTAATAAGCCTGATACCAGTCACTATCACTGTATTTAAGGCTTTACTTACATTACTTCAGTATCAGCAGCATTTTCTAGCAAATTTCATCCCTATAAAAATATTTTAACTGCACATACCTTATTGCAGGAAAACCTGCACGCTATTCCCCCTCTGAAGTTACCTCACTCCTCAGAATATGTGAGAACAGCAAAGGATCTTAGTTACTTCTGCTAAGATCATAGAAAACGCAGGCAGATTCTTCTTCTAAATACTGCCTGAGATAAACAGTACACTCCGGTACCATTTAAAAAACATAATTTATGCTTACCTGATAAATGTATTTCTCTTGTAGTGTATCCAGTCCACGGATCATCCATTACTTGTGGGATATTCTCCTTCCCAACAGGAAGTTGCAAGAGGATCACCCACAGCAGAGCTGCTATATAGCTCCTCCCCTAACTGTCATATCCAGTCATTCGACCGAAAACAAACAGAGAAAGGAGAAACCATAGGGTGCAGTGGTGACTGTAGTTTAATTAAAATTTAGACCTGCCTTAAAAGGACAGGGCGGGCCGTGGACTGGATACACTACAAGAGAAATAAATTTATCAGGTAAGCATAAATTATGTTTTCTCTTGTTAAGTGTATCCAGTCCACGGATCATCCATTACTTGTGGGATACCAATACCAAAGCTAAAGTACACGGATGATGGGAGGGACAAGGCAGGATTAAGCGGAAGGAACCACTGCCTGAAGAACCTTTCTCCCAAACACAGCCTCCGAAGAAGCAAAAGTATCAAATTTGTAAAATTTTGAAAAAATGTGAAGCAAAGACAAAGTCGCAGCCTTGCAAATCTGTTCAACAGAGGCCTCATTTTTGAAGGCCCAGGTGGAAGCCACAGCTCTAGTAGAATGAGCTGTAATCCTTTCAGGGGGCTGCTGTCCAGCAGTCTCATAGGCTAGGCTTATTACGCTCCAAAGCCAAAAGGAAAGAGAGGTTGCTGAAGCTTTTTGACCTCTCCTCTGTCCAGAGTAAACGACAAACAGGAAAGATATTTGACGAAAATCCTTAGTAGCTTGTAAGTAAAACTTCAAGGCACGGACTACGTCCAGATTATGTAAAAGACGTTCCTTCTTTGAAGAAGGATTAGGGCACAACGATGGAACAACAACCTCTTGTGTTAGAAACCACCTTAGGTAAAAACCCAGGTTTGGTACGCAGAACTACCTTATCTGCATGAAAAATCAGATAGGGAGAATCACATTGTAAGGCAGATAGCTCAGAGACTCTCCGAGCCGAGGAAATAGCCATCAAAAACAGAACTTTCCAAGATAAAAGTTTAATATCAATGGAATAAAGGGGTTCAAACGGAACTCCTTGAAGAACCTTAAGAACCAAGTTTAAGCTCCACGGGGGAGCAACAGGTTTAAACACAGGCTTAAATCTAATCAAAGCCTGGCAAAATGCCTGGAAGTCTGGAACCTCTGCCAGACGCTTGTGCAAAAGAATAGACAGAGCAGAAATCTGTCCCTTTAAGGAACTAGCTGATAATCCTTTGTCCAAGCCCTCTTGGAGAAAAGACAATATTCTAGGAATCCTAACTTTACTCCATGAGTAAGTCTTGGATTCACACCAATAAAGATATTTACTCCATATCTTGTGGTAGATTTTCCTGGTAACAGGCATTCGTGCCTGTATTAAAGTATCAATGACTGACTCGGAGAATCCACGCTTTGATAGAATCAAGCGTTCAATCTCCATGCAGTCAGTCTCAGAGAAATTAGATTTGGATGATTGAAAGGACCTTGTATCAGAAGGTCCTGTCTTAGAGGCAGAGTCCATGGTGGAAAGGATGACATGTCCACTAGGTCTGCATACCAAGTCCTGCGTGGCCACGCAGGTGCTACCAGAATCACTGATGCTCTCTCCTGTTTGATTTTGGCAATCAGTCGAGGGAGCAGAGGAAACGGTGGAAACACATAAGCCAGGTTGAAGAACCAAGGCGCTGCTAGCGCATCTATCAGCGTCGCTTCTGGGTCCCTGGACCTGGATCCGTAAAAAGGAAGCTTGGCATTCTGGCGAGACACCATGAGATCCAACTCTGGTTTGCCCCAACGATGAATCAACTGAGCAAACACCTCCAGATGGAGTTCCCAATCCCTCGGATGGAAAGTCTGACGATTTAGAAAATCCGCCTCCCAGTTCTCCACGCCTGGGATATGGATTGCTGACAGGTGGCAAGAGTGGTACTCTGCCCAGCGAATTATTTTTGAGACTTCTAACATCGCTAGGGAACTCCTGGTTCCCCCTTGATGGTTGATGTAAGCCACAGTCGTGATGTTGTCCGACTGAAATCTGATGAACCTCAGTGTTGCTAACTGAGGCCAAGCCAGAAGAGCATTGAATATCGCTCTTAACTCCAGAATATTTATTGGAAGGAGTTTCACCTCCTGAGTCCACGATCCCTGTGCCTTCAGGGAATTCCAGACTGCACCCCAACCAGGCTGGCATCTGTTGTTACAATTGTCCAATCTGGCCTGCGAAAGGTCATACCCTTGGACAGGTGTACCCGAGACAACAACCACCAGAGAAGAGAATCTCTGGTCTCTTGATCCAGATTTAGCAGAGGGGAAAAATCTGTGTAATCCCCATTCCACTGACTCAGCATGCATAATTGCAGCGGTCTGAGATGAAGGCGCGCAAATGGCACTATGTCCATTGCCGCTACCATTAAGCCAATTACCTCCATACACTGAGCTACCGAAGGGCGCGGAATGGAGTGAAGAACACGGCAAGCATTTAGAAGTTTTGATAACCTGGACTCCGTCAGGTAAATTTTCATTTCTACAGAATCTATAAGAGTCCCTAAGAAGGAGACTCTTGTGAGTGGGGATAGAGAACTCTTTTCCTCGTTCACTTTCCACCCGTGCGACCTCAGAAATGCCAGAACTATCTCTGTATGAGACTTGGCAACTTGAAAGCTTGACGCCTGTATCAGGATGTCGTCTAGATACGGAGCCACCGCTATGCCTCGTGGTCTTAGAACCGCCAGAAGTGAGCCCAGAACCTTTGTAAAGATTCTCGGGGCTGTAGCCAACCCAAAGGGAAGAGCTACAAATTGGTAATGCCTGTCTAGAAAGGCAAACCTTAGAAACCGATGATGATCTTTGTGAATCGGTATGTGAAGGTAGGCATCCTTTAAGTCCACTGTGGTCATGTACTGACCTTCTTGGATCATGGGTAGGATGGTCCGAATAGTTTCCATTTTGAAAAAAGGCAGTTACACTAACAAAATTTTTACAGTGTATGTAACAAGTTAGCAGAGCATTGCACCCACTTGCAAATGGATGATTAACCCCTTAATACCCAAAACTGAATAATAAAAGACAAACACGTTTTTTTTTTTTTTTTTTTTCTTTTCAAACAGTCACAACAACTGCCACAGCTCTACTGTAGCTTTTTACCTCCCTCAAAAACGACTTTGAAGCCTTTTGAGCCCTCCAGAGATGTCCTGGATCATGCAGAGGGAAGCTGAATGTCTCTGTCAGTATTTTTGGCTGCACAGAAAAGCACTAAAAAAGGCCCCTCCCACTCATATTACAACAGTGGAAAGCCTAAGGAAACTGTTACTAGGCAAAATTCAAGCCAGCCATGTGGAAAAAAACTAGGCCCCAAATACATATAAAAATGATTAAACATGCCAGCAAACGTTTTATATTACATTTTTATAAGAGTATGTATCTCTATTAATAAGCCTGTACCAGTCGCTATAACTGCATTTAAGGCTTTACTTACATTAGTTCGGTATCAGCAGCATTTTCTAGCAAATTCCATCCCTAGAAAAATATTAACTGCACATACCTTATTGCAGGAAAACCTGCACGCCATTCCCTCTCTGAAGTTACCTCACTCCTCAGAATATGTGAGAACAGCCATGGATCTTAGTTACTTCTGCTAAGATCATAGAAAACGCAGGCAGATTCTTCTTCTAAATACTGCCTGAGATAAACAGTACACTCCGGCACCATTTAAAAATAACAAACTTTTGATTGAAGAATAAACTAAGTATAAAACACAACACTCCTCTTACGACCTCCATCTTGGTTGAGGCTTGCAAGAGAATGACTGGATATGACAGTTAGGGGAGGAGCTATATAGCAGCTCTGCTGTGGGTGATCCTCTTGCAACTTCCTGTTGGGAAGGAGAATATCCCACAAGTAATGGATGATCCGTGGACTGGATACACTTAACAAGAGAAAAGTTTTTTTTTAAATATTTACACTACTGTTACAACAGATATGAGTGGTGGAACTAGTTGGCAAGTGGGCCTGGCACACACGCTGGCAGGCAGGCAACTGCAATTAGTTTACACTAGCAGACTGATGTTTCACAGTCAAAAAAAGTTTTTTTAAAAAAATTTACACTACTGTTACAACAGATATGAGTGGTGGCACTAGTTGGCAAGTGGGCCTGGCACACACGCTGGCAGGCAGGCAACTGCTATTAGATTACACTAGCAGACTGATGTTTCACAGTCCAAAAAGTTTTTTTTACAACATTTACACTGCTGTTACAACAGATATGAGTGGTGGCACTTAGCAAGTGAGCCTGGCACACACACTGGCAGGCAGGCAACTGCAATTAGATTACACTAGCAGACTGATGTTTCACAGTCAAAAAAGTTTTTTTTTTTACAAAATTTACACTACTGTTACAGATATGAGTGGTGGCACTAGTTGGCAAGTGGGCCTGGCACACACGCTGGCAGGCAGGCAGGCAGGCAGGCAACTGCTATTAGATTACACTAGCAGACTGATGTTTCACAGTCAAAAAAGTTTTTTAAAAAAAATATTTACACTACTGTTACAACAGATATGAGTGGTGGCACTAGTTGGCAAGTGGGCCTGGCAAACACGCTGGCAGGCAGGCAACTGCAATTAGATTACACTAGCAGACTGATGTTTCACAGTCAAAAAAGTTTTTTTTTAAATATTTACACTACTGTTACAACAGATATGAGTGGTGGCACTAGTTGGCAAGTGGGCCTGGCACACACGCTGGCAGGCAGGCAACTGCAATTAGATTACACTAGCAAACTGATGTTTCACAGTCAAAATTACACAAGAAAAAAAAAAAGATGTTCTAGCCCTAAAAAGGGCTTTTTGGGGTGCTGTCCTTACAGCAGAGATCAGATGAGTCCTTCAGGACTGTAGTGGACACTGAATACACTAGCCTAGCTATCAATTTCCCTATAAAATCATCAGCAGCAGCACTATCCCTCCTCTTACTAAGAATGCAGGATCAGAATGAATCTAAAATGGCTGCTGCCCAGGAGCTGGGAGGGTCTGGGAGGGAGTGTCTGCTGCTGATTGGCTGAAATGTGTCTGCAGACTGTGAGATACAGGGTCAAAGTTTACTCAATGATGACGAATAGGGGGCGGATCGAACATCGCATATGTTCGCCTCCAGTGGCGAACGCGAACAAGCAATGTTCGCCGGGAACTATTCGCCGGCGAACTATTCGCGACATCACTAATACTATATATTTATATACATGTACACAAACCATAGTGCTCTGTCATTTTTATATGTAACATTTATTCCCATACATATAATATATACTTATATACATGTACATAAACCATATTGTTCTGTCATTTTTATATGTAACATTTATTCCCATAGATATATATATATAATTTATACATGTACACAAACCATATTGCTGTGACATTTTTATATGTAACATTTATTCCCATACATATAATATATACTTATATACATGTACACAAATCATATTGCTCAGTCATTTTTATATGTAAAATGTATTTCCCATACATATACATATACTATATACATGTAACATTTATTCCCATACATATACATATAATATATACTTATATACATGTACACAAACCATATTGTTCTGTCATTTTTATATGTAACATTTATTCCCATACATATACATATAATATATACTTATATACATGTACACAAACCATATTGCTCTGACATTTTATATGTAACATTTATTCCCATACATATACATATACTATATACTTATATACATGTACACAAACCATATTGTTGTGTCATTTTTATATGTAACATTTATTCCCATACATAAACTATATACATGTACATAAACTATATTGCTCTGTCATTTTTATATGTAACATTTATTCCCATACATATAATATATACTATACAGGCAGTCCTCGGGTTACAGACATCCGACTTAAGTACAACTCGTACTTACATACAGAGAAAATAGAGCTTTATCGACAATCCTTCTTTCCAGGATAATCCAAAATACTGAAAATCCAATTGTCACAAGGACAGAAAGTGATGTGAAATTTTCTGAACAGGGGCACAGATAGCAAAACAAACTTTATCCTATGCTATCCAAAACAAAAAAAAAATGTTTGGCTAGAGTTTCACCTAAAAAAAGTGCCTGTTCCAACTTACATACAAATTCAACTTAAGAACAAACCTAAAGTCCCTATCTTGTACGTAACCCGGGGACTGCCTGTATACTTATATACATGTACACAAACCATATTGCTCTGACATTTTTAAATGTAACATTTATTCCCATACATATACATATAATATATACTCATATACATGTACACAAACCATATTGTTCTGTCATTTTTATATATAACATTTATTCCCATACATATAATATCATAGTTGCCAACATTTGAAAAAAATTTCCAGGGACACTTTGCAGCTATCAATTACTTGCATGAAATGTTTTACCACACCCCCTGCCCTAAAGTACCGCCCACTTTACCAAACCTACATAATTAGCATAATTTAGCTCCGCCTATTTGTTATGGGGCTGATATATATATATATATATATATATATATATATATATATATATATAAAAATCTGCCACTGTTATATACAGTTTATTAGTCATTATCTAATATGTTGGTTCTGTAAGTACTGATATTTTGTAGTAAAGCTTCAGAAGCTTTACTGCAAAATATCTGTACTTACAGAACCAACAGATAATAACAAATAAACTGTATATAACAGTGGCAGATCATTTGCTAATATAAGCCAGGGTAATTAAAAAATTAAGAAGCTTTACTGAAAAATATCTGTACCAGCAGATATAACAAATAAACTGTATATAACAGTGGCAGATCATTTGCTGATATCAGGGGTATTAATTAAAAAATTTAGAAGCTTTACTTCATTTTTTTAATTACCCCTCAGATTTGGGAATTAATATCTACCTGCTGCTGGTTCTGTTACTAACACAGTTAGTTTACAATTTGTCATTTTTTATTAACCTTTTTTCTAGCATAACAGACTAAGTCTGACAAGTAGTCAAAAGTCACAGAATATTTGTTTTATTAATATTTTTAAATAATTCATTGGTGATTCACGGTGTATCAACAGTTGGCTAAAACTTTTTATTGCAGCCGGTTCATTTAGGGCTGAGTCTCACCTCGTCCAGATCGGCTGTCTCTATACTAAATCAGGCAGATGATTTTTTTTAGGGTGTGCGACACAGACACTCTCAGCTCAGACTCAGCTCTGTCAGACAGTGTCCTCCTGCTGCCGCGTGTGTTGGAAGGCTCAGTAGTGCACTGCTCTAGTGAGCGGCAATGCGGGGTGGTCACGTGAGATGCCTGGTGACGTCACTGGTGTGCTCGTCGCAGTGCTGACAGCGCGATAATGAAAAATTCAAAGGAGATGGAGCTCAGAGTGGCAAACACACGGGATTGCGCTAGATAACTCAAAAGCGCTGCAGCTGCCTGCTACTCTTGCCGGGACAGTCCGGGACATTTAAATGCCCGGGACCCGGTCCCAAATTCCGGGACTGTCCCGGCAAAAACGGGACAGTTGGCAAGTATGTAATATATACTTATATACATGTACACAAACCATATTGCTCTGACATTTTTATATGTAACATTTATTCCCATACATATATACATATACTATATACTTATATACATGTACACAAACCATATTGCTGTGACATTTTATATATAACATTTATTCCCATACATATACATATAATATATACTTATATACATGTACACAAACCATATTGCTGTGTCATTTTTATATGTAACATTTATTCCCATACATATACATATAATATATACTTATATACATGTACACAAACCATATTTCTCTGTCATTTTTATATGTAACATTTATTCCCATACATATACATATAATATATACTTATATACATGTAAACAAACCATATTGCTGTGACATTTTTATATGTAACATTTATTCCCATACATATACATATAATATATACTTATATACATGTACACAAACCATATTGCTGTGACATTTTATATGTAACATTTATTCCCATACATATACATATAATATATACTTACGTACATGTACACAAACCATATTGCTGTGACATTTTTATATGTAACATTTATTCCCATACATATACATATAATATATACTTATATACATGTACACAAACCATATTGCTGTGTTATTTTTATATGTAACATTTATTCCCCTACATATACATATAATATATACTTATATACATGTACACAAATCATATTGCTCTGACATTTTTATATATAACATTTATTCCCATACATATACATATACTATATACTTATATACATGTACACAAATCATATTGCTCTGACATTTTTATATATAACATTTATTCCCATACATATACATATAATATATACATGTACACACACCATATTGCTGTGTCATTTTTATATGTAACATTTATTCCCATACATATACATATAATATATACTTATATACATGTACACAAACCATATTGCTCTGATATATGTAACATTTATTCCCATAGATATACATATAATATATACATGTACACAAACCATATTGCTCTGTCATTTTTATATATAATATTTATTCCCATACATATACATATAATATATGCGTATATACATGTACACAAACCATATTTCTGTGACATTTTTATATATAACATTTATTCCCATACATATACATATAATATATACTTATATACATGTACACAAACCATATTGCTCTGTCATTTTTATATATAACATTTATTCCCATACATATACTATATACTTATATACATGTACACAAACCATATTGCTCTGACATTTTTATATGTAACATTTATTCCCATACATATACATATACTATATACTTATATACATGTACACAAACCATATTGCTCTGACATTTTTATATGTAACATTTATTCCCATTCATATACATATAATATATACTTATATACATGTACACAAACCATATTGCCGTGTCATTTTATATTCAACATTTATTTCCCATACATATACTATATACTGATATACATGTACACAAACCATATTGCTCTGACATTTTTATATGTAACATTTATTCCCATACATATACATATAATATATACTTACATACATGTACACAAACCATATTGCCCTGACATTTTTATATGTAACATTTATTCCCATACATATACATATAATATATATTTATATACATGTACACAAACCATATTGTTGTGTCATTTTATATGTAACATTTATTCCCATACATATACATATAATATATACATGTACACAAACCATATTGCTCTGTCATTTTTATATGTATAATTTATTTCCATACATATAAATATAATATATACTTATATACATGTACACAAACCATATTGCTGTGTCATTTTTATATGTAACATTTATTCCCATACATAAACATACAATATATACTTATATACATGTACACAAACCATATTGCTCTGTTATTTTTATATGTAACATTTATTCCCATACATATAATATATACTTATATACATGTACACAAACCATATTGCTGTGACATTTTATATGTAACATTTATTCCCATACATATACATATAATATATACTTATATACATGTACACAAACCATATTGCTCTGACATTTTTATATGTAACATTTATTCCCATACATATACATATAATATATACATGTACACAAACCATATTGCTCTGACATTTTTATATGTAACATTTATTTCCATACATATACATACTACAGGGTTTACTGAAATATGACTGAAAATAAACTGAGTGATATTAATAGCAGCTTCAAAATCATTGTAAACCCTTAACGACTGTGACGTGCGCTATTAAGGTATTGTCTGTCTGTAATAGAGCGAGTCTTGCCGCACTATTAGACCCTACTGCACTCTTGCTAAAATATAGCAGTCTCACAGCTGGCAGCAAGACTGCAATATTAAAAAAACATCCCCATATATAGACCAGCGACGTCATTAAGAAATTAAATGAAAAATGGTTAATCTAGGTTCTACAGGTAATTATAAACCTATAGGGAAATACAGGATTCTGGTTGGCTGATACTTATAAATCTGTTGCTCATTGGATAACAGGAACAACCCCCACAAATGTATTATTGGACAGACTCCCTCAAGCATGAAAACATGGTTTGGGTCTGCTACAAACATTCATTTTACAAAATGCTATAAATCATTATATATTAAATTATCATTTTTAAATGAAAGAATTAAACATTAAATTATATAACGCATCATTACAAAATATAGAAAACAAATTAAATGCAGTGGCATTTTTAATATATAAACTCAGTTTCTTATATGAAGTGTGTCACGGATACCAGACAACCAAGGCTACCCCTCACCCCCTACTACATGGCTTACAGGTTAATAACTTTAATATAGTGGTGGCGGCGTTGGGGGCGGCAGATTAGGGGTTAATAAATGTAGGTAGGTGGCGGCGATGTTAGGGACGGCAGATTAGGGGTTAATAATATTTAACTAATGTTTGCGATGCGGGAGTGTGGCGGTTTAGGGGTTAATATATTTATTATAGTGGCGGTGATGTCCGGTTCGGCAGATTAGGGGTTAAATTTATTTATTTATTTTAGTGTTTGCGATGTGGGGGGGGGCTCGGTTTAGGGGTTAATAGGTAGTTTATGGGTGTTAGTTTAATTTTTAGCACTTTATTTAAGAGTTTTATGCTACGGCTTTGTAGTGTAAAACTTTTAACTACTGACTTTAAAATGCGGTACCAGTCTTGACAGGAGAGGGTCTACTGCTCACTTTTTGGAAGACTCGTAATACCGGCGCTATGCAAGTCCCATTGAAAATATAGGATACGCAATTGACGTAAGTGGATTTGCGGTATTTCCGAGTCTGGCCAAAAAAAGGAAAATTTATTCTTACCTGATAAATTTGTTTCTTTTACGATACGATGAGTCCACGGATTTCATCCTTTCTTGTGGGATATCGCCTCCTGGTCAGCAGGAGGAGGCAAAGAGCACCACAGCAGAGCTGTATATATAGCTCCTCCATTCCCTCCCACTCCAGTCATTCAACCGAAGTTAGGAAGAGAAAGGAAAAGCCAAGGTGCAGAGGTGACTGAAGTTTAACAAAAATAAAGACCTGTCTTAGAAAAACAGGGTGGGCCGTGGACTCATCGTATCGTAAAAGAAACAAATTTATCAAGTAAAAATAAATTTCCTTTTCTTTTACAAGATACGATGAGTCCACGGATTTCATCCTTACTTGTGGGATACAATACCAAAGCTATAGTACACGGATGAAACGGGAGGGACAAGACAGGGAACCTAAACGGAAGGCACCACTGCTATAAGAACTTACCTCCCAAAAACTGCCTCAGACGAGGCAAAAGTACTTTACTACGCACTAACATAAAAGTGCCCCAGTTATACAGACGAATCAAAATTCTGCAGCACAGAAATGTCTCCAAAAAGGCAAGCAAAGCAGGATAAGGTGAGCAAAAAAGTCATCACAGTATTACAGCCTCTATGAATAAATTCTTCAAACCACTTGAAAACCCAGACTCATCTCCAGAGACCATGGACTCTGCTGATGAAGTGCCACAACTCCAGACTGCTACGGCAACCAGAGCTCCAGAGTCTATGCAAATCACACAAGCTTTTCTAGAGACTCTTCCGTCTAAGCAAGACTTTACAACTCTCATTTCCCAGGTGAAATCCTGTATCAAAGAAGAAATCTCAGAGCTACGTAAAGAAATGCACGAGATAGGAGACAGAGTGGAATTTCTTGAAGAAGAATCTGAATCACAGCAGTCAGATATTGCAGGCCTTATTCAGAATGTACAAGCTCAGAATACTGTCATTTCCCAACTCCAAGATAAACTGGAAGATATTGAAAATAGGAGCAGACGACAGAACATCAGAATAAGAGGCATACCAGAGTCCATCACTACAGAAAATCTTCACACCTATCTACAAGATTTGTTCAAAGACCTTCAAAGTTCATCACTTACAACACCTCCTGTCATGGACAGATATCACAGAGCTCTCAGACCCAAGCCCAAGGAGGGCTTACCACCTAGGGACGTGATCATAAAATTTCAAGATTATCAACAAAAGGAAAACATCATGAAGCAAGCCAGAATTTCTTAACCACTACGCTTCCAAGGATCTGCACTCTCCATCTACGCTGACCTTTCCATAAGAACTTTGCAAAGAAGAAGGGAATTTGCCCCGCTCACCACTGTGCTAAGAAATCACAACATCTCATATAGATGGGGATTTCCTTGCCATATACAACGGATATGGGAAGGTCAGAGGAAAACATGCATGGATCCAGGAGATATCGAAGACTTCTGCAAAGAGTTGAATCTTGCACCTCCAACCCACAACCACACGCTGCACCTATTACCAAACAGCTGAATACTCTACCTCATACAGTTCCAAAACCTCAAAGAACACCATGGCAAAAAGCAACCCATAAGAGACAGAAAAGTACTACAGCAAGTGCTTCAGAAAATGGGTGAGATTGATCCAATATTTTTGTGATCCCTAACCTTTTCATGATTTCTAAGGGACCCTCTTCCTAATTTATTGTTACTAGTTTTGTGTTTAATAATATTGTGTTTTGTGTTTAATAATATTGTAGCACTATGCCTTCTAAAAAAATTTTTTTTTTTAGATAGATTTATCAATGTGCCTTCACGGACTTATGATCTACCAAAATCTGGGGCTCCACTAGCCCCCTTTTAGGAACTCTAAGTTATCTATATGAATTGTAACATTAGGTTACGAATTCTATATTCTATCGCAATCCTTGCTATTTCAAGCAGGGACGATCTGTTAGTTCATTTTTTGTTAAAAAATGTTCTACTTGTTATTACTATGTTTGATGTTATCTTGTTTTATTATGCATTATTATTCCATTACCTCTATGCAAAACATACAACCTATCATTATAGTTTACACACATTCATAAAGATAAGATATAGGTCCAAAAACTCTTTTTGGGAGACACATATCTTTTATCAACATTTGCATACACATCATCTGTTCCCACAACACTAAGGTTCAGTCATCATCTATGTCAACCACATACCAAATACATATTCCCCACATCACCTTTTCAATATAATTTAAAAAATTAGAAATCTGCACAAACAATCTGAAGTGTGCTTTAATAATTATGATATAGCACTAGAATACTACCATAAGTCAAATATAAATATAAATAAAAAAACGGTTACAATCATAAACCTTTCCGTTCAACCATGTGAATGTCACTTCACATGTTTTTAGGTCATAACTGACAATACACCAAATCAATAGATTAGATCAAAAGGTATCTTACTTACACCTAATATAGTTTAAAGCGATACGACACGCAAGAATACATCACAGTTTTCTCTATAACAGACAGTTCATAAAAATAGACAAGTTTCAGATACATGTATTATAATAAATAGTAATTAATAAAAGATGTTCATGGGGCACATCGTTCAGCATCTATTGAAAGATGCCTATGGGTCACTTTGTTAACCTCTTCCTCGTATTAATTAACACACAAATTTTAGTTAGATTAGTTTTTACATATTTGTATTATTCATATACAAGCCTACATTCAATATTATTATCTTCAACTTAAGTTTACAAAGCGCTGATATACACCTTATGTAATGTTTGTTGCAAATGATTCTTTAATATGCAACTCAGATTTTAAGTTTATTCTTTTTACAACACTATCATCCTGAACTTAAGTTCATAAAGTGCTGACACACGTTTTCTACATTGCATGTTGCGAATGTCCTTGAAATATGCAACACAGCATTTAGGTTTACCAATTTTTCACAATCTATTATACAATGACATCTATATTATATATATTGTGTGCAATTTTTTGGTATATTATTTTTCACAACATTTCATTTCTAGTACAATTATTTTAAACCGAAACCTTCAAAATTGTGATTATAAAAAACGCTGATATACATTTTATGTATTGTTTGTTGCAAATGATACTTTAATATGCAACATAACATTTAAGCTTATCTTTTTTATAACACTATTGTCCTGAATTCAAGTTTATATTGCTTGTTGCAAACGTCCCTTTAATAAGCAAAACAGAGCATTTAGGCTTACCATTTTTTATAATTTATTATACAACAGCATCCACATTATATATATTATGTGCATTTTTTGGTATATTTTTCAAAACATTTCATGTCTACTGTAATTATTTCAAATTTAAATTGTGATTATACTTTTTTCTTTTTAAACATGTGATGTTGTTAAATTGAAGATCTCACACTTTTTTTAGCCAAAGTTTACAGCTGTTTTAATTCCAAAATAATCATGACCATTCAATGCTGTTCAAATTCACACTAATTGTAACACCTGTCAAGCCCTCTATCCGGCTTTCTCAGTTGAATCATGTAATGTTTTCTATTGGTTTGTAACTTTTGTGACAACTTCCTTTTTAATCAAACAAATGTGTATAAATTGTTAAAATGTGTAACATTTTTTATTCGCTTTGATATCTGAAGAAACGACCCTTGGCGGTTGAGAAACGCGTTATAATAAAGCCTTTTAAATAATTATTTTAAACCTGGAAGTTGTGCATTTCTTAAGAGTTCAAACCTAATTGAATAATACAGGGAAGCTGCTGACCCAAAAAAACGCTCACAGCACGATTCCCTAACCCAAGGATAAGCTCCGGGAAGGATCACATCCAACAGTGTACTAGCCACTGATTAAAGTGCTAGCAGGCGAGATAGTACTGGTCACAGCACAGTACCACAATTATTGGTAAGCATATTACCTCTCTGTCTTGTGTTATTTTTCCTTTTTTGAAACAATATTACGCTATGTGGCGCCCTCTTTATCTTCATTTCTAAACAGTTACACCCTTGCTCTCTGGGAACAAGAGGAGCTGCCTACACAGAAACACAGAAGAATACCGTACACATACGGACTGTCAACATTATTTGTTCAAAGCAGTGGACTGAGCAAGAACACTTGACGAAGACAAAAACGGAGTAACTATTTGTGGGAACATTACACGTTCTGGGATCACAGATCCAATTTCTATGCTTGTCTTATCTGTTTAAAAATAGCGCGCCTTTTGATCTCCCTGTGAGATACCATACCAACCTGAACAGTATCCTTGACCGTGACTTATTAATGAGATACCTTCCAAATTCACTCAATAATACATTGACATAATGACTCAAAAGAATCCTGACCAGTTGTTTACCTTACTCACAATCAATGCCAAGGGCCTAAATTCCCCCTTTAAAAGGTCCAAAGCGTTCCATGACCTACACCATAAAAATGGCAGCATACTGTTTCTGCAGAAAACCCATTTCAAACAAGGTAGTGAACCTAGATACTTTTCTTCACATTATCCAAATCATTTTCATAGCAGTAACACTAAAAAAAAAAATCAATGGAGTTAGTATACTCATACACAAATCAGTCCCATTTGAACTTATACACAAAGACCAAGATGAGGAAGGCAGGTATTTGGGCTTATACGGCCTATTATTTGGGAAACCAATAACACTTGTAAACATCTACGCTTCAAACACGAACCAAGCCTCTTTCTTCCAGCATATTACTAATTCCATACTAATGTATCTAAAGGGCCCGCTGTTACTGGCGGGGGACTTTAACCTCCCACTAGACCCAAAAATGGATAGTTCCAACCAAACCCTGAAACTTCCGGGCACTACTCTACACTCGGTTTGGAATAACCTATCACTACTCACCCTACATGACACTTGGCGGCATCTAAACCCACAGAAACGTGATTACACGGTTTTTTTTCTAACCCAAAAAAATCCTACTCCAGACTTGATTACATCATGGCCGACAACCTATCCTTATTAAATCTACGCCATTCTCGTATTATTCCTACTAGTTGGACAGACCACTCAGCTGTTAGTAGCTCCTTTTTCTGGCCCTCGATCCCAATACGTCCTTTTCTATGGAGGCTTGATGAATTGCTGTTGTCAGACCCCTTAATATCTTCAGAAATAGAAAAAGACCTCCAGGAATACTTTAATATCAACCCCCTAGTGTATCTAACCCGATTATTATGTGGGAAGCACATAAATGTGTTATCATTAATTAAGCATAAGGCCATTAAAAACAAACAAACCAAACAGAAATATCTCACGCTCTCACAAGAAATAAACAAACTAGACTACACTCACAAACGTCACCCCACAGACTTAGATATTTTAAATAAGTTAAACACAGCTAGACTCCAACTTAATGACCTCCTAGATATTAAAGCTCAGAATACTGCCTTTCTCTTGCGCCAAAAATACTTTACACAAGGGAACAAACCAGGAAAACTCTTGGCTTGAGCTCTTAAAAGTAAGCAATCCTCTACCTATGTACAGTCCTTAAAGGTTAATGCATCCTCAAAAACCACAAACTCTAAAATAATTATTATAATTAACTTTATAATCTATGTCCTTCCCGTCCCATTGAGGAACACGCTCTAAAAAATGCAAAAAATATTTAGACCAACTTCAACAAGTCCATCCTAAACACCTCCAGCTCCTAAGCCAAGCCATCACTCCTCAGGAGTTAGACATCGCTATTCAGTCACTTAAGAATGGTAAAAGCCCTGGGCCGGATGGCTTTAGTAATCTCTATTACAAAACTTATAAACCAATTCTCTTTCCTCACCTTTTACAACTCTTCAATTCCATAGGCCCAGAACATCCATTCCTACCAAGCATGCTGGAGGCACTTATTACAGTCCTGCCCAAGCCGGGTAAACCAACAGATACACCATCAAACTTTAGACCTATATCTTTGCTGAATGTAGATCTCAAGATCTATTCCAAGATCCTGGCCAATCGACTGAATTTATCACTTCCATATCTGATTCACAATGACCAAACACGGTTTGTCCCGCAAAGAGAAGCCAAGGACAATACAGTTAAGGCATTACACTTACTTCAATATTCATATAGACAGAGTATTCCAACCCTTTTTATCTCTACAGATGCAGAAAAGGCGTTTGATCGGTTGGATTGGACGTTTTTGACATGCACCTTACACAAATTTGGCTTACCAAAAGATTTTATATCTAAAATTACTGCACTATATACTGTCCCTACAGCCAAAATCAAGGTCAATGGCCTCTTGTCAGATCCCTTCCCAATCCGAAATGGTACCCGTCAAGGTTGCCCTCTTTCTCCCTTACTATTTGTTTTGTCTATGGAAGTTCTGGCTGCTATTTTACGCTCCTCAAATTTAGTGGAAGGTATTAAAATCAAAACTTCAGAGTACAAACTGGCCCTATTTGCAGACGACCTCCTTATGACGCTCACAAATCCTTTAAGATCCCTCAAGGAGGCTCACTCAATTCTCAAGGACTATGGAGACTTGTCTAATTTTTCTATAAATTATGAGAAGTCAGTTATTCTACCAGTTCACATCACTCAGACAGACTTAATACACCTCCAATATATTGCCCCATTTACATTCAAGACTCAATCCTTTAAATACTTAGGCATATATCTATCCCCAACTCAAGAGGAGTTAATCAAACTCAACTATGACTCACTAACATCACATATACTCTCAAACACTGAGACTTGGTCCCCTAAATCTATATCCTGGTTGGGTAGAATAGGAGCAGCTAAAATGACATTACTCCCTAAGATTTTATATATTTTACAGACCGTATCCATCCCCCTCCCAAAAGCCATGATCCCAAAACTCCAATCAATCATTAACGCTTATATTTGGAAAGCCAAACCACCAAGAATTGCCAAATCAACCCTATACAAAAACACCACCCAGGTAGGCTTAGGGGTCCCAAACATAAGGGAATAAAGAAACACCATATTTCTTTCAAGAATTATAGATTGGTGCTCGTTTGAAGAGCATCATCATAAACAATGGGTTAAACTTGAGCATGAACTCTCCGGTTGTACCCAATTGGGCTCTATGTGTTGGACTGATATATATCGATCCAAGACCAAGTACCTTAATAACCCAATCATACATGAGACTTTTAATACATGGATAGAGATAGTTAAAACACACCCTAATTTGTCCTCAATACCCTCCCCACTGACACCTATACTACAGAATGATAACTTTCCACCAGGACTCACTTTCACCCCCACAGGTACCAAGGACATTCATCTTCTGTTACCAGCCTATGTATTGACAGAAGATGGTAATTTACTACCTAGACACTCCATGGAATCCTTGGGCAATGGATTTTTCAGTATGTGGTTTCGGTACCTCCAACTTAGCCACTACTTTCAGTCCTCACATAAATCCCACCTAAATAGGCAGCGAACACAATTTGAGATACTGTGCAGTTCTTCCTCTTCTAACTTTCACACAATTTCTCTGACATATAAACTATTGACTACACCAATTGAAACCGATTTACCAACATTTACTAAAGCTTGGAATAGAGACTTACCATTTTTAATCCCAATTACAGAATGGCATTCAATTTTCACAGCGGTGAAGCGGTCGGCACATTCGGCTAAACTTATAGAAACCAACATGAAATTATTAACTAGGTGGTATCTCACACCACAGAGACTCAAGCATCTCTTTCCTGGTTCTTCTAACCGCTGCTGGAGACAGTGTAGGGAAGAGGGCACGCTATTCTATATTTGGTGGGCCTGTCCTAAAATTCAAGCATTTTGGACATCTATTATACCATATATACAAAACACCATTGGCACTTCGATGCCTCACGACCCGACTATCTACCTGTTCCACAAATACCCCAAACTTAACTCACAAATACACTATAAACTACTACAAATAATGATTAACAGTGCAAATCAACTAATTCCAAGACTGTGGAAAAAAGAATCAATTCCCACCCTAGCTGAGTGGATACAAGAGATACAACTCAATCTCAAGCTGGAAAGATATCACTATCTTTTAATAAACAAATTAGACACTCATGCAGAGATATTGTTTCTGTGGGATTCTAGACCCACTTAGGGCCCTACCACGACTCCTTTCTATACACTAATCAACTACATACAGACTACTCAAGACGAATCCCTCTACTTTCCTAAGATGACGTTGTGTTCTATGGGTTGTCACGGACTTTCACATTCCAGGCTTAGATGTTAATACTCCTTAATGTCATATTGCGTTGATACCAGATGTATTTGTTTAGATGAAAACACACAGATACATGTATGCTTCGACCAAGAATTAATGGACACACATGGAAATTATAACTGTTCAATGTTTATTGTTACTAGTTTACTTTGGTTATTTTGTTACAAAAAAGAAGGAAAAATTGTGAAAATGCAAGGCCCTCAATGTTGGGAACTTTACTGGTTCATCTTTCAAAGGGGTTCTACAGTTTGGACTCTATTGAACTCCTTATGGACTCATTTATCTGAGATATGTATGGACTCTATATTTAGCACGAGGCCTAAGCCTTTAATCTTTGTTTTGCAAATGATCATCGTATTTTTTTGACACATGTATGTTTTAAACAGAAATAAACAATTTTTCCTTTAAAAAAAAAAAATATTTACTGTTCCTTTAACTGCTCAACATTTGTATGGTTTAAATCTTATTTGTTATGCTGTGGTTTTGTTGCTTGAAGTAATAAGTTACAAAGGCTCTAGGGCTTAGTCTTAGGATCATTTTCACAAATATTTTTACAGCTATGCAATTAAATTATTACAAAAAAAATGATGCAAAAGATATTACAAAACCCTTTTATTTACTATGCACAGCAGCGTATACTACAATGTAATAAGCGTATCTGTCAAGATTATCCTCCAGTGCTGCACCCAGTAATCCCTATTCAGATGACTAATGTATGTTTTATGTTATTTGTTATCTATGTTTTGCAAGACATCTTCATTTCCTTGTTCAATGCCCATAATTATAGGAAACAAAATATATTTTGTTTTACATTTATTACATTTTATTTATAGTTTTTATTTTTAATGCTTTACATTTATGTTTCTTCAAATTTTTAGAATAAATGTATTTTCAGCTTTTCTCTAAAAAAAAATCATTGCTCAATGCAATACTCTTGTTATTTTGATATCTAAATATCTGGACTAACATGGCTACTCCCATCAACGTGACTTCTAGAAACACGGAATTGGTTTTGTTGGGATTATGGTAACCTGCCGTATCCTAATCTTTGTTTTTACTATTCCACTCTTTTTTTTTTTTTTTTTTGCTGTTGTTGTTTTTTGTTTTTCTTGTCGCTCTTGTTGTTTTTTGTTTTTCTTATTCTTGTTGTTTCTTGTTTTTGTCTTAGTGTTTTGTCTTGTTCCTGGTTGTTTGGTGTGTTTGGTTGGTTTTCAAGAACCTTTTTCTAGTTATCTGCAGATGTCTATATGAACATCTTACCAAGTTTTAACTAAATCTTCAGAGAGAGAGTGAATCGGTTACTAATGTCAGGAGGCAACATGACCTGTCCTATGTAATCAGTTGTAAACAGATTAAGAGTGAGAGGTTGTTGGGTTCATCTTGTGAGATATCTGATGCTAAAGGTTCCGCATGATAGGCAAATTATTTAAGTCCCGACTACGTACTTTCCATGTTATACTTAGGCATGGGATGGGATACGTGACTATATATAGTAAGCAATACCTAGGTTTATTGGCTAATCTTGTATATTCTTCATCAGAGCTCTGATGAAGTGCCAAGTGTGGCAGGAAACGTGTCAGCTGTAATCAGGTCTGAGCTCACTGTGCCTTTGCAAGTTTTATTATGTTATGTCAATAAAATGGAAGTTTTAACTACATTTCATCAGCCTTTCTGTCGTCACAATATGGGTATATGTCGTTCATAAAGGTGTTGTACATATTGTTCTATACGTTTACCTGTTTTAAGAAGGGTGTGTAGGGGAGCCCTTTCAACACTGGAAGGACTAGCTGGGAGGCTGTCTGGATTTCAACAGTATCTACAACTGTTGTATCGCACCTCACTGAGGTTGGTGGATCATTACTCGTTTACCTGAAACTTTCTACTGAGAACAATCGTCTTGGATACAAGTGAGTTAAACTTATATAGACTTTGATGATTGATCTTTAATGTATACAAATTGTATCAAAGTATCTTGCATTGTAAGGGGTAAACAAATGGAAGATTGCTACCAAGTCTGCACACAACAGTTAACCATTGGATTACGCTGTTTGTTTCACACATGATAAGGTTACACTTGATCTGACAGAGTCAGAATATACCGTACGGTGTCTGATGTGCACTGTTATTTACCTTATCTGTAGTAAGATTTAGTCCGGTATAATTTATTTTGCTATTTACCTACAGGACGAGCTGGAACAGAGGGACCTGATCCGTCGGAACCTCTAGTGGGAGGCTCTTCAACAGGAGCAGGACAATAGAAAGGTCCTTCCCATGAATAAAACAACGTTCTGGGTTTGACGGACCTTGAGAGTGCTTTTCCAGGGAAAACAGCCAAAGAAGGAATGGCTATTTGTTCTACATAGACTGGACCAGCAAGAGATGTGGGTGGAGGATGGCTATCGGGCCTCCCTCCCCTTACACAGAACCCCTTGCAGGGAGAGACAGATGTCGATAACTCTCCCCAGCAGCAGAAACCCTTCCCAGGAGAGGAGATAGTCGGTCTCTCTCCCCAGCGGCAGAGCCAGGAGCAGGGAGAGGAGAAAGTTTGTCTCTCTCCCAAATGGCAGAGCCAGGAGCAGGGAAAGGAGATAGTCGTTCTCTTTCCCCAGAGGCTGAGCCATTCCCTGGGAGCGGAGGTAGTCGTCCTCCCTCCCCTTACACAGAACCTCTTCCTGGGAGAGGAGACGATCAGTCTCAATCCCCAGTGGAGGAGCAAGGAGCAGGGAGAGTAGACAGTCGGTCTCTCTCCCCAGAGGCAGAGCCATTCCCTGTGAGTGGAAGTAGTCATCCTCCCTTCCGTTACACAGAACCCCTTGCAGGGAGAGATGGATGTCGATAACTCTCCGCAGCAGCAGAACCCCTTCCCGGGAGAGGAGACAGTCAGTCTCTCTCCACAGCAGCAGAGCCAGAAGCAGGGAGAGGAGACAGTCGGTCTCCCTCCTAAATTTGTCAGAGCCATCCCCTGTGTCATCCTCCCTCCCCTTACACAGAACTCCTTTCTGGGAGAGGAGGCAGTCGGTCTCTCTCCCCAGCGGCAGAGCCAGGTGCAGGGAGAGGAGACAGTGGGTCTCGCTCCAAGCAGTAGATCCATCCCCCGGGAGTGAAGGTAGTCATCCTCCCTCCCCTTACACAGAACCCCTTGCACGGAGAGACGGATATCAATATCTCTCACCAGCAGCAGAACCCCTTCCTGGGAGAGGAGATGGTTGGTCTCTCTCCCCAGCGGCACAACCCCTTGCAGGGAGAAGAGACAGGTTGTCTCTCACCCCAGCGGCAGAATCTCTTTCTTTCGCCCCAGCAGCAGAACAGTTTCTCAGGGAGCAGAGGTAGTCGGCCTCCTTCCCCAGCAGCAGATCCCCTTCCCAGGAGGAGAGACAGCCGTCTCTCTCCCCAATAGCTGGGCATGGTCTCTACCCTTTTTGCGCCCAGGAGGATTTCTCACCGGGGGCAGGTGTTGCATTGGGCAAGAAGGATAAAAGCTTATAAAGTTGGTGCCACATGTTTGGGCACCCGAGCTTTGCATACCCCACCAAGGAGCAACCTCACCCTGCAGTCTGGGGTGGGGATACAGCTGGGAAACTAGCACTGGCTTTGTTTGTGGGTGGGTCAGCCGGTACTCAACAGGGTGTCACAGAGGGAGGCAGTGTGGCCATGGAACTTAAAGACACTGGAACTTGTTGGAGAGCAACTGTTTGGGAGCTGGCCTTGGAAAACTTGTTTGGTATTTTGCATTGTGTGACTATCCCTGCGCCCAGGTCGCAGGGGATAAACACCCGCAGAAACCCGCCAGGGTGCCTCAAGCTCAGGGGAGATTGGATTACCATATCCATCATTCCAGAAGTGGAGAGCCACTGTCGGACAGCCCCAGGCCAACCCGTTAAGGGTCTAGCCGGGTCTGCCAAACTGGAGGGGGGATATGTCACGGATACCAGAAAACAAAGGATACCCCCACCCCCCCCACCCCCCCCCCCCCTACTACATGGCTCACTCCCTGTTACATTCGATTTGTCCATTTCCTGGTTTAGAGGATCTCCCATATGCATGCTATGTGCTATTGTGCTATGTACACTTGGTCATGGAATAGCTGATCTATGACCGGGAAAACACTCCTAGACTGGCCAGGCTCCTGGAACTACTGGTCGGCCGCCTCACAACGGACACTAACATAACCCCTCTCAGGCTGGCCGGACTCCTGGAACTCCCAGTTGGCCACAGAACAGCAGTACACCCGCTAACTTTACCCCTAGTCGCTCCAGCAGCCCTTTGCCCAAGAGCTCCACTTTTTGGGGGATTGGTAGTCCCTAGGGAGGACAAGAGCTGGGTCTGTCTGGAAGGGGGGAATGGTGGGAAAATTGTAGGATTGTCCACTGCCTTATCAAGATGAGCTTTGTGTATAAAAGGAGTGTATGTTTTTTAATAAAATCAGTTCCTGTTTCACTTGAATGCTAGTATGTCTAGTTATTTGGGTGGGCTCCAGCTAAAATCACTTTCCTGGGCTACATAGGAAGGACCCTCTGGCAGAGCTACCTAGTATGGGTAGCCGGAGTCTACCACAGGATGGGACCCCACATACCGGTACTGACGGGCATCAGGGGTGGCTACAGGCTTGCCAGCTACATAGATGCAGTCGGAAGAGAGGAAGCAGGACCCGTTTGGTGGAGCTACCCAGTCAGGGGAAGCAGGGGTATCCGTCACAAAGTGACATATTTTATTTTTATCATAACAAAATACAGAACAATATTTTCTCATCATTATATAAAACACAACAGTATGAAGCTATTAATAAAGATTTATGTCAGGTTTTGCATATTACCGTTTAGCAGAAGCTCTGTAAGTATGAAGTCTCTCTGGTTCCTCCTGTGATATCACTGAGTGTTACACAGATATTTATACTAATGTGGGAGTGTCACCTTTCTCTGTGTGACTCACATGAGTACAACTTGTCAGTTGGGAGACAATGAGAGGGTCACACCTGGGGGCCCATTTATCAAAGGGCTTGCGGACCTGATCCGACACTGCGGATCAGGTCCGCAAGACCTCGCTAAATGCGGAGAGCAATACGCTCTCCACATTTAACATTGCACCAGCAGCTCACAAGAGCTGCTGGTGCAACGCCGCCCCCTGCTGACTCGCGGCCAATCGGCCGCCAGCAGGGAGCTGTCAATCAACCCGATCGTATTCGATCTGGTTGATTTCCGGCGGTTCCTGTCCGCCTGCTCAGAGCAGGCGGACAGGGTTATGAAACAGCGGTCTTTAGACCGCTGCTTCATAACTTGTGTTTCTGGCGAGTCTGAAGACTCGCCAGAAACACGGCCCTTCAAGCTCCATACGGAGCTTGATAAATGGGCCTGCTGGACTTTTGTTCTCATATAGAGGTCTATTGTCCCCTCTGGTGTCACATGAATACAGAGTCCCTGCCTCCCCATCAGGGTGTGATTATCATATGGATAAGCAAGGAGGAAACAAAATGTTTATTTAAATGTGAGAGATTTTTTGTTGTGTTCTAAAATATCTCAGGATACAGCATTATATTATGTTTTTATTGATGGAAATTGTTATTTTAACAGAATTTAGTTGCAAACAGATGTATAATATTAACATTTTATTAGATACATATGAGATAAAAAGCAGAGTATTTCAGTACTATTATTTTGACCCTTATTATTAATTGTTCACTAACTGTATTTTCTAATCTTTCTTTTTAATCTTTCTAGCATAAATTATTATCTGACTATTTTATTCCACACATATATGAAATGCTGTACTCTGCAGCTAACTGAGATTTTTTAATTTATGATTGTATTAATTTTTATATTTAACAGAATCCCCCAGCAGCTATGTAACATTTATTCCCATACATATACATATAATATATACTTATATACATGTACACAAACCATATTGCTGTGTCATTTTTATATGTAACATTTATTCCCATACATATACATATAATATATACTTATATACATGTACACAAACCATATTGCTCTGACATTTTTATATGTAACATTTATTCCCATATATATATATATATACATATACATGTACACAAACCATATTGCTGTGTCATTTTTATATGTAACATTTATTCCCATACATATACATATAATATATACTTATATACATGTACACAAACCATATTGCTCTGTCATTTTTATATGTAACATTTATTCCCATACATATACATATAATATATACTTATATACATGTACACAAACCATATTGCTGTGACATTTTTATATGTAACATTTATTTACATACATATACTATATACTTATATACATGTACACAAACCATATTGCTCTGACATTTTTATATGTAACATTTATTCCCATACATATACATATACTATATACTTATATACATGTACACAAACCATATTGCTGTCATTTTTATATGTAACATTTATTCCCATACATATACATATAATATATACTTTTATACATGTACACAAACCATATTGCTGTGTCATTTTTATATGTAACATTTATTCCCATACATATACATATAATATATACTTATATACATGTACACAAACCATATTGCTCTGACATTTTTAGATGTAAAATTTATTACCATACATATACATATAATATATAATTATATACATGTACACAAACCATATTGCTCTGTCATTTTTATATGTAACATTTATTCCCATACATATACATATAATATATACTTATTTACATGTACACAAACCATATTGCTCTGACATTTTTATATGTAACATTTATTCCCATACATATACATATAATATATACTTATATACATGTACACAAACCATATTGCTCTGTCATTTTTTAAACTTTTGTGTGCAATATTTTGTTTAACTAATTTTTATTTGACAGTGTTAATATGCGCGTCAGTGTACTATATAATGTATTTTCATAGTGCTATCTGGAGATACCCAAATTATAATCCAAATGCATCATGAAGGTTATAGCTACACCATGTCAAAGTACAAAGAAATGTGTAGTGTGTATTAACCCTTCACTAACACAGAGAGCAGCACAGTGTGTATTAACCCTTCACTAACACAGAGAGCAGCACAGTGTGTATTAACCCCTTCACTAGCACAGAGAGCAGCACAGTGTGTATTAACCCTTCACTAGCACAGAGAGCAGCACAGTGTGTATTAACCCTTCAGTAGCACAGAGAGCAGCACAGTGTGTATTAACCCTTCACTAGCACAGAGAGCAGCACAGTGTGTATTAACCCTTCACTAGCAGAGAGCAGCACAGTGTGTATTAACCCTTCACTAGCACAGAGAGCTGCACAGTGTGTATTAACCCTTCACTAGCACAGAGAGCAGCACTGTGTGTATTAACCCTTCACTAGCACAGAGAGCAGCACAGTGTGTATTAACCCTTCACTAGCACAGAGAGCAGCACTGTGTGTATTAACCCTTCACTAGCACAGAGAGCAGCACAGTGTGTATTAACCCTTCACTAACACAGAGAGCAGCACAGTGTGTATTAACCCTTCACTAGCACAGAGAGCAGCACAGTGTGTATTAACCCTTCACTAGCACAGAGAGCAGCACAGTGTGTATTAACCCTTCAGTAGCACAGAGAGCAGCACAGTGTGTATTAACCCTTCACTAGCACAGAGAGCAGCACAGTGTGTATTAACCCTTCACTAGCAGAGAGCAGCACAGTGTGTATTAACCCTTCACTAGCACAGAGAGCTGCACAGTGTGTATTAACCCTTCACTAGCACAGAGAGCAGCACTGTGTGTATTAACCCTTCACTAGCACAGAGAGCAGCACAGTGTGTATTAACCCTTCACTAGCACAGAGAGCAGCACAGTGTGTATTAACCCTTCACTAGCAGAGAGCAGCACAGTGTGTATTAACCCTTCACTAGCAGAGAGCAGCACTGTGTGTATTAACCCTTCACTAGCACAGAGAGCAGCACAGTGTGTATTAACCCCTTCACTAGCAGAGAGCTGCACAGTGTGTATTAACCCCTTCACTAGCAGAGAGCTGCACAGTGTGTATTAACCCCTTCACTAGCACAGAGAGCTGCACAGTGTGTATTAACCCTTCACTAGCACAGAGAGCTGAACAGTGTGTATTAACCCTTCACTAGCACAATGAGCAGCAGAGTGTGTATTAACACCTTCACTAGCATAGAGAGCAGCACAGTGTGTATTAACCCTTCACTAGCACAGAGAGCAGCACAGTGTGTATTAACCCTTCACTAGCAGAGAGCAGCACAGTGTGTATTAACCCTTCACTAGCACAGAGAGCTGCACAGTGTGTATTAACCCTTCACTAGCACAGAGAGCAGCACTGTGTGTATTAACCCTTCACTAGCACAGAGAGCAGCACAGTGTGTATTAACCCTTCACTAGCACAGAGAGCAGCACAGTGTGTATTAACCCTTCACTAGCAGAGAGCAGCACAGTGTGTATTAACCCTTCACTAGCACAGAGAGCAGCACTGTGTGTATTAACCCTTCACTAGCACAGAGAGCAGCACAGTGTGTATTAACCCCTTCACTAGCAGAGAGCTGCACAGTGTGTATTAACCCCTTCACTAGCAGAGAGCTGCACAGTGTGTATTAACCCCTTCACTAGCACAGAGAGCTGCACAGTGTGTATTAACCCTTCACTAGCACAGAGAGCTGAACAGTGTGTATTAACCCTTCACTAGCACAATGAGCAGCAGAGTGTGTATTAACACCTTCACTAGCATAGAGAGCAGCACAGTGTGTATTAACCCTTCACTAGCACAGAGAGCTGAACAGTGTGTATTAACCCTTCACTAGCACAATGAGCAGCACAGTGTGTATTAACCCTTCACTAGCACAGAGAGCAGCACAGTGTATATTAACCCCTCACTAGCACAGAGAGCAGCACAGTGTGTATTAACCCTTCACTAGCACAGAGATGCACAGTGTGTATTAACCCTTCACTAGCACAGAGAGCTGAACAGTGTGTATTAACCCTTCACTAGCACAATGAGCAGCACAGTGTGTATTAACACCTTCACTAGCATAGAGAGCAGCACAGTGTGTATTAACCCTTCACTAGCACAGAGAGCAGTACAGTGCATATTAACCCTTCACTAGCACAGAGAGCAGCACAGTGTGTATTAACCCTTCACTAGCAAAGAGAACAGCACAGTGTGTATTAACCCTTCACTAGCAAAGAGAACAGCACAGTGTGTATTAACCCTTCACTAGCACAGAGAGCAGCACAGATTGTATTAACCCCTTTACTAGGACAGAGAACAGCAGAGAGAGAGTGTATAACCCTTCACTAGCACTAACAATTAAATAGCAGTTACTATCTCATTGTCTGGCACAAGCAGGTGAATAACCTGCACTAAAAGGACAACATTTTTAAAAACTGATAATTTTTCAGCAGTTCAGAAATAAACACAAACTTATAATCACACAATACACAAAGCCCGACTCACTCACCCAGATGCAGCTGTACAGGAAGTAGGTAAGGGGAGGGATTATAGAAAACTACATTTCCCAGAAACACACTGATATGTCACATGTCAAGCAGCAGCCTATCAGGCAAAAAGAAAATGTGGAACTATTTAAAAAACGGGTTTGATGTTTTAAGTAATGCTGCAAATTCATAAGAATGACAGAAACTGAGCACATTGTCCCTATTATATTCTTTATTAGCAGATAACAGCTACACAATATATATTATTAACACTAGCACATAACAGCTACACAATATATATTATTAACACTAGCACATAACAGTTACACAATATATATTATTAACACTAGCACATAACAGTTACACAATATATATTATTAACACTAGCACATAACAGCTACACAATATATATTATTAACACTAGCACATAACAGCTACACAATATATATTATTAACACTAGCACATAACAGCTACACAATATATATTATTAACACTAGCACATAACAGTTACACAATATATATTATTAACACTAGCACATAACAGTTACACAATATATATTATTAACACTAGCACATAACAGTTACACAATATATATTATTAACACTAGCACATAACAGTTACACAATATATATTATTAACACTAGCACATAACAGTTACACAATATATATTATTAACACTAGCACATAACAGCTACACAATATATATTATTAACACTAGCACATAACAGTTACACAATATATATTATTAACACTAGCACATAACAGTTACACAATATATATTATTAACACTAGCACATAACAGTTACACAATATATATTATTAACACTAGCACATAACAGTTACACAATATATATTATTAACACTAGCACATAACAGTTACACAATATATATTATTAACACTAGCACATAACAGTTACACAATATATATTATTAACACTAGCACATAACAGTTACACAATATATATTATTAACACTAGCACATAACAGTTACACAATATATATTATTAACACTAGCACATAACAGCTACACAATATATATTATTAACACTAGCACATAACAGCTACACAATATATATTATTAACACTAGCACATAACAGCTACACAATATATATTATTAACACTAGCACATAACAGTTACACAATATATATTATTAACACTAGCACATAACAGCTACACAATATATATTATTAACACTAGCACATAACAGCTACACAATATATATTATTAACACTAGCACATAACAGTTACACAATATATATTATTAACACTAGCACATAACAGCTACACAATATATATTATTAACACTAGCACATAACAGTTACACAATATATATTATTAACACTAGCACATAACAGTTACACAATATATATTATTAACACTAGCACATAACAGTTACACAATATATATTATTAACACTAGCACATAACAGTTACACAATATATATTATTAACACTAGCACATAACAGCTACACACTATATATTATTAACACTAGCACATAACAGCTACACAATATATATTATTAACACTAGCACATAACAGTTACACAATATATATTATTAACACTAGCACATAACAGTTACACAATATATATTATTAACACTAGCACATAACAGTTACACAATATATATTATTAACACTAGCACATAACAGCTACACAATATATATTATTAACACTAGCACATAACAGTTACACAATATATATTATTAACACTAGCACATAACAGCTACACAATATATATTATTAACACTAGCACATAACAGCTACACAATATATATTATTAACACTAGCACATAACAGCTACACAATATATATTATTAACACTAGCACATAACAGCTACACAATATATATTATTAACACTAGCACATAACAGCTACACAATATATATTATTAACACTAGCACATAACAGTTACACAATATATATTATTAACACTAGCACATAACAGCTACACAATATATATTATTAACACTAGCACATAACAGTTACACAATATATATTATTAACACTAGCACATAACAGCTACACAATATATATTATTAACACTAGCACATAACAGTTACACAATATATATTATTAACACTAGCACATAACAGCTACACAATATATATTATTAACACTAGCACATAACAGTTACACAATATATATTATTAACACTAGCACATAACAGTTACACAATATATATTATTAACACTAGCACATAACAGCTACACAATATATATTATTAACACTAGCACATAACAGCTACACAATATATATTATTAACACTAGCACATAACAGCTACACAATATATATTATTAACACTAGCACATAACAGTTACACAATATATATTATTAACACTAGCACATAACAGTTACACAATATATATTATTAACACTAGCACATAACAGTTACACAATATATATTATTAACACTAGCACATAACAGCTACACAATATATATTATTAACACTAGCACATAACAGTTACACAATATATATTATTAACACTAGCACATAACAGTTACACAATATATATTATTAACACTAGCACATAACAGCTACACAATATATATTATTAACACTAGCACATAACAGCTACACAATATATATTATTAACACTAGCACATAACAGTTACACAATATATATTATTAACACTAGCACATAACAGTTACACAATATATATTATTAACACTAGCACATAACAGTTACACAATATATATTATTAACACTAGCACATAACAGTTACACAATATATATTATTAACACTAGCACATAACAGTTACACAATATATATTATTAACACTAGCACATAACAGTTACACTATATATATTATTAACACTAGCACATAACAGTTACACTATATATATTATTAACACTAGCACATAACAGTTACACAATATATATTATTAACACTAGCACATAACAGTTACACAATATATATTATTAACACTAGCACATAAGTTACACAATATATATTATTAACACTAGCACATAACTGTTACACAATATATATTATTAACACTAGCACATAACAGCTACACAATATATATTATTAACACTAGCACAGAACTACACAATATATATTATTAACACTAGCACATAACTGTTACACAATATATATTATTAACACTAGCACATAACTGTTACACAATATATATTATTAACACTAGCACATAACTGTTACACAATATATATTATTAACACTAGCACATAACAGCTACACAATATATATTATTAACACTAGCACATAACAGTTACACAATATATATTATTAACACTAGTACATAACAGTAACACAATATATATTATTAACAGTAGTACATAACAGTTACACAATATATATTATTAACACTAGCACATAACAGCTACACAATATATATTATTAACACTAGCACATAACAGTTACACAATATATATTATTAACACTAGCACATAACAGCTACACAATATATATTATTAACACTAGCACATAACAACTACACAATATATATTATTAACACTAGCACATAACAGCTACACAATATATATTATTAACACTAGCACATAGCAGCTACACAATATATATTATTAATACTAGCACATAACAGCTACACAATATATATTATTAACAGTAGCACATAACTGTTACACAATATATATTATTAACACTAGCACATAACAGCTACACAATATATATTATTAATACTAGCACATAACAGCTACACAATATATATTATTAACACTAGCACATAACAGTTAGACAATATTTATTATTAACACTAGCACATAACAGCTACACAATATATATTATTAACACTAGCACATTACAATTACACAATATATATTATTCACACTAGCACATAACAGCTACACAATATATATTATTAACACTAGCATATAACAGTTACACAATATATATTATTAACACTAGCACATAACAGTTACACTATATATATTATTAACACTAGCATATAACAGTTACACAATATATGTTATTAACAGTGTAGTGTTAGGTTTATTTGTAACTTAGGTTAGGATTTCTTTTACAGGTAAATTTGTAATTATTTTAACTATTTTAGCTATTAAATAGTTCTTAACTATTTAATAGCTATTGTACCTGGTTAAAATAAATTCAAAGTTACCTGTAAAATAAATATAAATCCTAAAATAGCTATAATATAATTATAATTTATATTGTAGCTATATTAGGATTTATTTTACAGGTAAGTATTTAGCTTTAAATAGGAATAATTTATTTAATAAGAGTTAATTAATTTCGTTAGATTTAAATTATATTTAACTTAGGGGGGTGTTAGTGTTAGGGTTAGACTTAGCTTTAGGGGTTAATACATTTATTAGAATAGCGGTGAGCTCCGGTCGGCAGATTAGGGGTTAATAATTGAAGTTAGGTGTCGGCGATGTTAGGGAGGGCAGATTAGGGGTTAATACTATTTATTATAGGGTTAGTGAGGCGGATTAGGGGTTAATAACTTTATTATAGTAGCGCTCAGGTCCGCTCGGCAGATTAGGGGTTAATAAGTGTAGGCAGGTGGAGGCGACGTTGTGGGGGGCAGATTAGGGGTTAATAAATATAATATAGGGGTCGGCGGTGTTAGGGGCAGCAGATTAGGGGTGCATAGGGATAATGTAGCTGGCGGTGGCATGCGGACGGCAGATTAGGGGTTAATAAGTGTAGGTAGCTGGCGGCGACGTTGTGGGGGGCAGATTAGGGGTTAATAAATATAATACAGGGGTCGGCGGTGTTAGGGGCAGCAGATTAGGGGTACATAAGGATAACGTAGGTGGCGGTCGGCAGATTAGGGGTTAAAAAAATTTAATCGAGTGGCGGCGATGTGGGGGGACCTCGGTTTAGGGGTACATAGGTAGTTTATGGGTGTTAGTGTACTTTAGAGCACAGTAGTTAAGAGTTTTATGAACCGGCGTTAGCCCAGAAAGCTCTTAACTACTGACTTTTTTCCTGCGGCTGGAGTTTTGTCGTTAGATGTCTAACGCTCACTTCAGAAACGACTCTAAATACCGGAGTTAGGAAGATCCCATTGAAAAGATAGGATACGCAATTGACGTAAGGGGATCTGCGGTATGGAAAAGTCGCGGCTGAAAAGTGAGCGTTAGACCCTATTTTGAGTGACTCTAAATACCGGCGGTAGCCTAAAACCAGCGTTAGGAGCTACACAATATATATTATTAACACTAGCACATAACAGCTACACAATATATATTATTAACACTAGCACATAACAGCTACACAATATATATTATTAACACTAGCACATAACAGCTACACAATATATATTATTAACACTAGCACATAACAGCTACACAATATATATTATTAACACTAGCACATAACAGCTACACAATATATATTATTAACACTAGCACATAACAGCTACACAATCAGTATTATTAACACTAGCACATAACAGCTACACAATATATATTATTAACACTAGCACATAACAGTTACACAATATATATTATTAACACTAGCACATAACAGATACACAATATATATTATTATTAACACTAGCTGTAAGGTGTTGGTTTCATGGGGGGAGTGTCAGGTCAGGCCTAAGCCTCTGGCCCACTTTATCACCTGTAGCAGATGTAGATTACCTGATAAGGATATCCTTAGAACAGACTCAGACCTTGCAGCAATGATCCAAAACTATTCTGTTTATTGAAAGACACACAACATGTCTTATAGGCACCAATTACATTGTACAGGGTTAACTTGATGAGACGTTATGGCTGCATCATTTTACACAGTTATACACAGTGTTATTCTGGAAAGTCACTAGCTCTAAACAATATTCTATAGTCATAATAAGCAGTGCATCTCAGAGAACAACAAGGTCGTTTGAACATCTTATAGAGATAGTACCCTCCAGGCCTAGTGCCAGGGACATTTACAAGGTTAGCTAGCTTTGCAGAGTAAAATTACAAGCATATATTTCTCACTACAGAATAACCCATTCTAATAAAGATTAATCATTACAAGATGGATGCAAAAGACAAAATGGCGCTCAAGAACAAGATGGCGCTACTTACCCTAACAATAATTCCTAACATACCACTCTTTTATTCTAACAGAATAACATAAAAATAGACAGGCGCAGAAAATGAGGAAAGCCTTTATCAACAGTATGAGCCTAATGCTACGGTAACAGAACTCTATGTGAGAATACTCGAGAGAATAATATTCACATGTTGTGTATAATTTTATAGGCCAATAGGGCACAATTTGTCACTGCACATAGGTGCGGCCCCTCCAATACTTTCCGTCTACCTTCCAGCATCCCCAAAACTTCCAGTCTATCTGCACAAAGACCCAACCAGCCCCCATCTACACCCAAACAACGCTGCATCTTTTATTTCTCCATCTGCATTGCTAGCACCCCCCCCAATATGTCCAACAGTTCTTTCTCCACAGTAAAGCACGACATGGCAACAGCACAACTGTCTGTAGGTGGCCTCTGATCACTTTAAGAACAGTCTTTGTCCTCTTAGAGCGATCCACCTTCCTCAGACACTTTGCTTTAATACAGTTCATTTGCAGTAGGGGTGCTTATCCAATGCTCTTCCGCAGGGAGGTGCTGGAAATCTGATGGTTTATTCATGGGGTAGACAAGGCAGCCAGTGGATCCCCATGGCAAGCAGGCACTCGAGTCAGAAGGAGTCTAAGAAGGAAACAGAAACAGCACTAGATGAGTACACACCCCAATACAATCACAATTATGTCCAAATAAAACTTCTTTCATCTTTTTTTAAGCATCACAATTCCTTTAGCTTAACTCATCCTATGCCATTTAAAACCAAGAAATAACATTGTTGATATATAATACAAACTAAATACATTGATACTTTTACAGAGAATAACTCATAACAGCTTTAAACAATACTTCATGAATACTAAGCAAGTGAAAACTGCTAGACTTCATCATGAGGCTGAATGGCTATGCTAAAACTTATGCTAAGGCCTGCCCTGTAGCAAAAATGAAAAAATAAAACAGTCAATAAAAATAAATGAATCTCTTTACACTGTCACTTTGAACTACTAAAAATAAAAGAACCTAGTGTTGCTTTATTCTGCACAGCTACTATCTATAATGTTTATAATTCTCCAACTATGATCCTAATAGTCAACAATCTCATCTGATATAAACACTACTAGTTTACTAATTATTTTATGCAACCTAAATTCTCTCACACTCCTGTATGAAGAAAGAATTACAATCATAACATCATTTAAAACTACAAAATATTTTAAAGATAAACACATCTTTATGGTAAGATAAATCCTTTCTTTGACAAACATCTGGAATTACCAAATTCACTTTGCAGATACCATACCAATTAATAAAAGGGAAAAATACATTTACTTTCATAAACTATAATTATGCTACTCCCTAAATAAATATTTCTTTGTATAATTAATATATACTTCTAGCTGAGAAATGTCCTCATTATGTTCTATAGGGTGAAGGGTCTAAAATATTCTGATATATTGCAGCATTTTCTTTAAACTATAAAGGTGCAAACATATTTTTTATACTCAGTGGGCCATTCAATAGGTTACAATACTGCAAGGTTTAGAGTTACGCTTATCTAAAGGGTTACTTTGTTTAAGTACATAAACTGCAATGTGCACTAATACCAATAATGCATGCTTTTCTGTAGACAAAACTATTTGACTTCTAACTAATATGATCAACAGAAAATAACACCAATACAAGAGCATACAAAACAAGAAATATAAGTAAACGAGTTAAAACAATACTCCCCTAAATTAATTGGTTGACCCTGTAACAGCATAACAGGTCCTCAATATTAACCGGCAAGGCACAGTCCAGAGAAGGATAGTCTTTATGTTCTGGTGACACACATCAGAGGAAACAGTCATGGATTACCCAGAGTCCAGTTCTGGGGCTGGTACCAGCATGCAATGCAAAAAATGGATCCAAAGATAGTTCAGCAACTTTTACTGCAGTATGGTGGTTAAAACAAGCTTGACAAAAGGTCTTTTATCTTCATTTGTTCTCCCTTTAAAAGGTTTACTTGCATTCAATCTTCAATCTTTTGAAGAGTGCACTATGGAATTTTATCTGTACAGATTTTACCTAAATATGGAAAACTCAAAAATAAATAAGTTAGTGTCTTTAATCTCTGGATACAGCTGTATGATCTCATCCTGCAAATACAAATATTGTGTTATGAACAGAATAGAAAAATAAAAACATTTTAGGTTCACTTTCTTACTTAAAATAATAATCACCTAACTCACACAAAGATACTCAGCAATTCTTCCCCCTTGTTTACGTGAAACATCCCATGTGGCATGCAAACACAAGATAACAATAAACTAAAAGACAAATCATGCACTCCACTCATGCATGCAGAATACTATTCTCAATAGCAAGCCACATCAAATACACCTCACTATTCAATATGCCATTCATACAGCACGCTTCCACACGCAGTCACAAAAGAGAAAAACATAACAATCTCTTAGAAAACAGTGAAAACCACTTGTCCATTCCACAAAACAAAACATTAACAGCCGACACAAACTTTAAACAACCACAATTAACCTGAAATTCAACGCATATACTGACATTCCCTGAAACACAGCACTCGCAAAACACTACACAGAATTAAAATCCTATAAGAACCATCTACACCCTGGTTCTGCAACTTCTACAATGCACAATACTATGAGATCATACTAATGACACAATCACTGCAGATGATCAATAAACTCCAGTTGCATATTTACAAATAAAATCCCGAACTATAAACTTACAAAGGAACACACAAACACCTAAGTATCCTATTTTGGGAAAGATCAGATAACCATGGTACAGCCACTGTTCTATATAGCTCCTGCCCGCATGCACCATGCAAATCCACTGTTAAATAAATCAGATGTGACACAAATAACCAAGTCTAGACTTCTTACATAACCAAAATTTTAATAACAACACAATTATTGGATCTAACTTTGTTTATAATTAGTGATGTCGCGAACCTAAAAATTTCGATTTGCGAACGGCGGACTCAAACTTCCGCAACTGTTCGCAAACCGGCGAACCGGGCGAACTGCCATTGACTTCAATAGGCAGGCAAACTTTAAAACCAACAGGGACTCTTTCTGGCCACAATAGTGATGGAAAAGTTGTTTCAAGGGGACTAACACCTGGACTGTGGCATGCCGGAGGGGGATCCATGGCAAAACTCCCATGGAAAATTACATAGTTGGTGCAGAGTCTGGTTTTAAGCCATAAAGGGCATAAATCACCTAACATTCCTAAATTGTTTGGAATAACGTGCTTTAAAACATCAGGTATGATGTATCGATCAGGTAGTGCAAGGGTTACGCCCGCTTCACAGTGACAGACCAAACTCCCCGTGTAACGCACCGCAAACAACCGCAAACAGTCCATTTGCACAACCAAGAGATAGATAGATTTGATAGATAGATATTACATAGAACAATAGATGCAATATACATTTGATAGATACGATTGATAGTTAGATAGATTTGATAGATAAATAGATAGATTTGATAAATATATAATTTGCCAGACAGAGAATTACAAGACGTGCAGTCTGAGACCCAGGGTAAGGTTCCCAGAGGCAGTTGCGGTGCCAGGGGAGGTGTATATGGCATCGTTTTTTGGAACCGGGAGATTGAAAAAGATTGTTTGGTTGGTCCTCCTACTTCAAATTTGGGGCACTGCGCGTGCAATCATGGCCGGAGTTTTAGCCGACGGACTCAAATCTGATAGCTAAATCATTCATGACCTACTATGGGAATCTTTACAATCTCCCCTGTAATGAGCGGGTAACGCAAGCAGAACTTTTAGACACTTATATTCAAAGTGCAGATTTGAGTAAGATTCAAAGAGAGGACAAAGAGAGCTTAGACGAACCGTTCAAACTACATGAAATACTGAAAGTTATTAATGACCTTCCATCACATAAAAGTCCTGGACCAGACGGGTTTTCAAACAAATATTACAAAACATATAAGGATATCTTAGCGCCACATCTATTAGAGTTATATAGGTATATAGATAAGGAAGGACATATCCCCCTGGAATACTTAGAAGCCCAGATTTCAGTTATTCCCAAACCAGGTAAACCCCCCACACATCCCGGTAATTACAGGCCCATCTCTTTATTGAACACTGATTTAAAAATCTTTACAAAAATACTGGCTAATAGGTTGAACCGAATACTCCCACAGATTATCCACTCTGATCAGGCTGGCTTTGTGCCTGGTCGAGAGGCCAGGGATAACACCATCAGATCACTTCAATTAATAGATCACGCTAAACATACAAACACGGATATGGTGGTTATTTCCACAGACGCTGAGAAAGCGTTTGATCGCCTAAACTGGGATTTTTTATTTGCTACACTTAGGGAGGTGGGTCTGGGGGAGGGTATGCTTCGTAGAATTCAGAGCCTTTATCATGCACCATCAGCAAGGGTTAGAGTAAATAATATGATGTCCGATCCCTTCATTATCCACAATGGCACAAGGCAGGGTTGTCCGCTTTCCCCTATCTTGTTCATAATCAGCATGGAAGTCTTAGCACAGAAAATAAGAAATAATCCGCTGGTTTCCGGCATTAAAGTAGGCCTAGATTGTAAACTCTCGCTATACGCAGACGATGTCCTGTTCACGTTATCATCACCCCAGACATCTGTCCCTGAGGTCCTGAAAGTTCTCAAACAATTTGGTGACTTTTCCAATTTCAGGATTAATGAACAAAAGTCAGAAATCTTAAATATCTCCCTCCCACCTCAAGAATTTCAGACCCTGTTACAGTCCTGCACTCTTAAACACCAACCACAAGTGATCAAATATTTGGGGATGTATCTTGCTCCAAACATGAAAGCCCTCCTGGAGCTTAACTTCACTAATCTACTTAATACTATATTGACAGATTTAAAGACTTGGAAGGACCGTCCCTTTTCATGGTGGGGTAGACTCCAAATTTTGAAAATGAATGTACTCCCTAGATTGCTGTACGCGATTCAAGCTGTCCCTATCACCCTACCACAGGGCCTCCTTACTCAGATACAACACGTTTTAGATTCCTGCGTTTGGGGTAGCATAAAACCCAGAGTTAAGAAGGCAACTATGTACAGGTCAGCTAGAGAGGGAGGGTTGGGTCTGCCTAAAATAGAAACCTATTATCAGGCCACGGGCTTACAGAGAATCATAGAGTGGCACAGAAATAGGGACTCTAAGGCTTGGATTCCAATAGATTCACATATACTTCACTCCCCCTCTCCTGGAGCTTTATGTTGGATAGCAGGGCAGAATCGACCCCCATGGTTGAAGGCATACCCGCTTTTACACCATGTGTTCGAATTATGGGACACTTTGATAAAGAGATTCCCAGGAATATCAACACTCAGATCACCCATGTCCCCAATTTCCCCGAATGCTGAGCTATTAGGGGGGGTAATGTTTGACAGGAATAACCTGAATAATTGGGAGATGGGTTACACGGTTCCCCTATTTAATTTACTCAGTGAGGGCAAACTCAAAAACAGGTTAGACCTTACAGACATCCTAGGTGGAGTTTTTGTTAGGTGGCTAAAATATAACCAAGTTCACCATTTTCTCCATACCCACCCTCTCAAACAGTCACTTACAAGAAATCTCACACCCTTCGAACAGACATGCGCTATGACAAGTTCAGCACATCACACCTTATCATGGGCTAAGAGACTCCTAGTTAATGCACAGAGCTCGAAACTTCCTGATTATATAGAAAGCTGGCATAGGGAATTGAATAAGACTATCACAGAAGCAGAGTGGGTTAAAATTTTTAATAATACAAGAAAATCTTCATCCTCAGCTAGATTTTTAGAGACAAATTACAAACTCCTGACTAGGTGGTACTTGACACCTACCAGACTTAAATGCATTTTCCCTGCCTCGTCGGACCTTTGTTGGAGGGGTTGTGGGGAAAGGGGGACGATGACACACATATGGTGGGCATGTCCTAAATTGTCACCTTTTTGGGAGGGCATGCAGAATATCCTACAAGTCATAATGGGGCGGGGGGGATTCCTATCAGCTAGACCCAACAACGGCCCTACTGAACCTGTTACCTAAATGTAAATGTAAATTAAGAAAATGACTAATTCAGTTGGCATTGAATTCTGCTAGGTCCTTAGTCGCTAGGCTCTGGAAATCTCAGGGGTTGTGGGGAAAGGGGGACGATGACACACATATGGTGGGCATGTCCTAAATTGTCACCTTTTTGGGAGGGCATGCAGAATATCCTACAAGTCATAATGGGGCGGGGGGATTCCTATCAGCTAGACCCAACAACGGCTCTGTCCGACGGACATTTGGCCGAAACACCAGTGGCTGTTACAAAACAGTCAGGCCACGAGATAGATTTGATAGATACATAGATTACATAGATCAATAGATGCAATATACATTTGATAGATACGATTGATAGTTAGATAGATTTGATAGATAAATAGATTTGCCAGAAAAAGAATTACAAGATGTGCGGTCTGAGACCCATGGTAAGGTTCCCAGAGGCAGTTGCGGGGCCAGGGGGCGTGTATATGGCATGGATTTTAGGAACCGGGAGATGGAAAAAGATGCTTGGTCGGTCCTCCTACTTCAAATTTGGGGCACTGCGCGTGCAATCTACTGTGGCACCAGATATGAGTGGTGTGTTAAGTAGTACTATTCTGATCAATTTAATACCTGTTACTCCCCCTATCGGGGGAGGTGTATATGGCATGGATTTTAGGAACCGGGAGATGGAAAAAGATGCTTGGTCGGTCCTCCTACTTGAAATTTGGGGCACTGCGCGTGCAATCGTGGACGGACTTTTAGCCGATGGACATTTGGCCGAAACACCAGTGGCTGTCACAAAACAGTCCGGCCACGAGATACATAGATTTGATAGATAAATACATAGATTACATAGATCAATAGATGCAATATACATTTGATAGATACGAATTACATAGATCAATAGATGCAATATACATTTGATAGATACTGTCAGATCTCAGTCAGGATCCTATAATTCCCTGTAGAGAGAAGTACAACAATAGTTTGTGAATCCAACTGTAGATAAAAGTTTATCTTAGTATAAAGATAGTATCACTTTAAGAGTTAAATGGTTTGTGGAAGAATTGTTGACTTAGGAAGGAATTATAGTTTAAATGAAACTGAGTTCATTTAATAAGGTAACAATCCTACCCTTACTTTTAGGTAATGTTACTATAATCATAACCTATAGCCAAAGGGTGGCAACAAGTTTGGCAGGTTATATTATATTAAAAACCTTGTGATAAGTTTTATAATAATAAATATATATATATACAGAGTGGTTCAATGAGGTATGGAAGTAAGCAAACAGACAAGTAAAACTTAAACCTAATAAGATAACTGTACCAGATAGAGTCCGGAATTAAAGCTGCTGTGAGATGAAAACCGGAGGCAAAGGTTTTGAATTACTGCAATCTGGGAGGCTTGGAAGTAAGCTGGAGAGATTGAGGATCGAATCTGAAACACGCTAGGAAAGGAACAAGCGTGAGCTGTGGCTTCCAGATGGTAACAGGCAAACAGCTGAGAAGGCGGGTGACGTCACCGCTCAATCCGGCTTCGATGGTAACACAGTCAGCTGCGGTAAGCAGCGTGATTAGCTGGAGACACTGTCAGCAGCGTGAAATGCTGAAGACTGAATGTTCAGAGAGTAATATAGAACTAAGCTGGTAAGAGTCACAAAAGGTAATTGCAACAAAGTTAGACGATTTGAGTCAACGGTCCAAAAGGCTTGTAATAGAACTTCCAGGAAAGTATAAAGTAGATGACTGTTAAAGTCAAAAATTACTAAGCAATGAATGAACTGTGGGTGGGGTTTTTATACAGATGGCAACTAGTGTCAGGTATCCTTAAAGGCACAGGTATAAGTCATGCCAGAACCCCCCCTTCAAAGATCCACTCAGGGGATCAAGGTTTGGGTCTATCAGGATTCCTTCTGTGAAACAAAGAGACCAAACGGGGTGCAGAGAGGTTTGTAGCAGGTTCCCAAGAATCGTCCTCATCTGGATAACCCTTCCAGTGTACCAAATACTGCAGTTTTCCCCCGCTACAACGAGAGTCCTTGATAGATGCAACTTCATATTCCTGGTCCCCTTCATGGAGTATATCAGGATCCTGAGGAGTTGAATCATCATTCCGTGTAGGTTTGTAAGGCTTTAACAGGGATACATGGAAAGTGGGGTGTATTCGGAATTTGTCTGGTAGTGAGAGGGTAACAGCATTTTGATTCACAATTGCTTTAATGGAATAGGGACCAATGTATAAGGAGGATAATTTGCGGGAAGGATATGGCAACCGCAAGTTACGTGTGGAAAGCCAGACTTTGTCTCCAATTTTGTAATTTGGCGAAGGTAAATGTTTTTTATCATAGTAGAGTTTATGCAAAGTCTTAGAGTGAGCAATATTGTCTTTCACAGTAGTGAAAGTATCAGATATTGTGTTGATTAATTAATTGATTAGTGGACAAGAACTATCTTGTAAATCTTCCTGATGGAAAATTGGATGGAACCCATAGTTAATGTAGAAGGGTGAGAACTTGGTGGTACTATTCACAGAGTTGTTGTACGCAAACTCTGCATATGTTAAGAGAGATGACCAATTATCCTGTTTGTTGTTAATGAAACAACGTAAGAACTGTTCAAGCCATTGATTAGTCCTCTCCGTCTGCCCATTGGTCTGGGGGTGGAAAGAGGTACTTAACCAGCGGCATATTTTCAGTGTTTTATATAATTCATGCCAAAATTTGCTTGTGAATTGGGATCCACGGTCTGATGTTATACTAAGTGGTAACCCATGATGTTTGATGACATGATGTATGAGAAGCTGAGCTGTTTCTGCAGCGGTTGGTAATTTGGTGGCAGGAATAAAATGTGCCATCTTGCTAAAGATGTCTACAACAACCAGTATGGTTGTATAATTGGAGGACCTAGGCAATTCTACTATATAGTCTAGTGCAATGTCACTCTAAGGTCGTGAAGGTATAGGAAGAGGTAGTAGTTGTCCAGAAGGACGTTGTTGTTGTGTCTTGGAGACTGTACAAATTTTACAAGATCTTATGTAGTTAGAAATATCTGTTTTAATGCTTGGCCACCAGAAATGTCTGGTAATCAGATCTATAGATTTTGAAATTCCAGGATGACCAGCCAAAGGAGTGTCGTGATAACTATATAAGATTTTCTCTCTTAAGGTCTGTGGTACATATACAAGATCGTCATGATAGTAAAGACCATTGGTTCCCAATGTTACTAGTGTTTTAGGTAAATCAGAATCTGATATGAGATGTGTTTTTAAAAGACTAGTTATATCCTCTGTGAGACCTATGATGTTATCATGGGGAATTATTGAGTGTTGAGTGTTTTGAGATAAAGGTTTATCTGGCATTCTAGAGAGAGCATCTGCTTTCAAATTTTTGTTAGAAGGTCTATAGGTTATTAAATAATTAAATCTATTAAAGAATAGATTCCAACGGACCTGGCGAGCTGTAAGAGTTCTGTTTGTTTTTAAATATTGCAAGTTCCTGTGGTCAGTGTATATTAGAATGGGTATAGAGGTTCCTTCTAACAGATGCCTCCAGTGTTCGAATGAGGCTTTAATAGCTAAAAGTTCCTTCTCTCCTATTGCATAATTGATTTCTGATTCTGACATGACCCGTGAAAAAAAAGCAATAGGATGTAGGGGATGTTTTAAACTCTGTCTTTGTGACAGAACTGCACCAATAGCGTAGTCTGAAGCATCTACTTCAATGACATATTGTAATGAGGGGTTAGGATACGACAGAATAGGTGCAGTAGTGAATCTATGTTTTAATGTATCAAATGTTTTTTGTGCTTCCTCGGTCCAATGGAATTTGATATTATTCTTTGTGAGGCTAGTGAGGGGTTTGGATATATGAGCAAAGTTTTTAATAAACTTTCTATAGAAGTTCGCAAACCCCATAAACCTCTGTATATGTTTCTTGGATGTAGGGGTAGGCCAATCCAAGATAGCTTTTATTTTATTTTTCTCCATGTCAATTCCTTCAGGAGATATTACATAACCCAGAAAAGTAATGCTATTGGAGTTAAAAATATATTTTTCTGGTTTTGCATACAAGTGGTGTTGACGTAACCTAGAGAGTTGTAATGTCTGGAAAGAAGACAAAAATAGAAGTTGGACCACAGCTGCTGATATATGATTTTGAAAGGTTGTTGCTAAGTATGTAGCAGGAAATTACATGAGCATTACCCCGGTGTAACAAGTAAAATCCCAGCACACACACATGAAGCAGTTTGTTATATGATAAGCAAGTTGCAGCAGATTGAACTATGGCTGACGCAGCTAATATTAAGTAAGGTTTTCAGCAGTGTATCTTGCCTCCTTGAAATCACAGGTAGAAAATATGAAATACAATATATATGCGCAAAATGAAAATTAACGGCCAAAAATAAGGTAACTGAAGCAGCGGAGGGTCAGGCAAAACAAAGTGTCAGAAAAAAAGGAACAAGTACCTTGATATGGAATAAACACTAAAGTCAGATTGGCAAAAACTTATGAGAGATCCTCTTAGTAATGGTACCTTTAGCGGGCTGTAGTAGAGAGTAAACTGCAGCAGCGGTGTCAGCGGTGAGAGCAGTGAGAGCTGGCTTGTGGCGGCTGAATACGGCGTGTGACGTCACAGAGGCCAAGTTCCGGATTAGCGTAGCAGGTCTGTGAGGAGCTAGGAAGGCACAGGCTGTCAGTATCCGAACTGAGTGATCTCCAAGCAGGTTGGGAGGTTTGGGTGGAGCTTGGGTGGACAGAAAATCAATACCAAGCACTGACTTAAGGTTGAGGGAGGTATTTAAAGGAATTTGTAATAAGAACTTAAAGGGACAGTAGTATACAATAACGGTGAATTGCATATGTGTGACAGGATACCCCCTCCAAGGAGCGGCACCGAAGCTCAAGATCGAGGCCGATCAGGAAACCTCTGATGGAATCGGGATATCAGTCTGGGTGCGGAGATGTTAGAAGAAGGTTCCCAAGAGTTATGTTCCAAAGGGTAGTTTTTCCATTTAATAAGATATTGCAACACACCCCTCGATAGTCTGCTGTCCAAAATATCCTCAACCTCATATTCCAGGTTAGGGTCCACAGATACAGGAGGCAAAGTGGCATCTAAGCCACGGTCACGAACATGGCGGTAGGGTTTCAAAAGGGAGACGTGGAAGGTAGGATGTATTTTTAAGGTGGTTGGCAGAGTGAGGCGAACTGCGTTACAATTTATGATCTTTTGTATAGGAAAAGGTCCTATGAAGAGTGGTGAGAGTTTCCTAGATGGCGTGGATAATCGAAGATTCTTGGTGGAGAGCCATACGAGATCTCCAACAGAGTATGCAGGTGGAGGTGTACGGCGTAAGTCATAGTATCTTTTCTGTATGAGTTTTGCGTCTTCAATGGCATGTTTAAAAGTAGTGAAATTTGAATCCATGGTAGAGGTTAGGTCTGATATGTGAGGATGGTTTGCGGCTAAGTCTGGAAGATATTGGAATTTCGGATGGAAACCATAGTTGGTATAGAAGGGTGTCTGTTTAGTGGTTGAGTGTATAGTATTGTTGAAGACGAATTCAGCAAAGTGTAACTGTTGGGACCAAGAATGTTGGTTATTATGACAAAATGTTCGTAGGAACTGCTCCACCCATTGGTTGCACCTCTCTGTCTGTCCGTTTGTCTGAGGATGATATGAAGAAGACAGGGATTTGTCAATGGAGAACTGTTTACAGAAAGCAGACCATAAAGAGCTAGTGAACTGAGACCCACGGTCAGTTAATATTTTACTAGGAAGTCCATGTAGTTTAATGACATTCACAAGCAATAAATGGATGGTCTCAGCAGCAGTTGGGAGCTTGTGATAAGGTATCAAGTGGAGCATTTTACTAAACAGATCTACTACAACAAGTATAGTTGTGTTTTTGTCTGATTTTGGCAGATCTACTATATAGTCCAAGGCGATTTCTTGCCAGGGTTTATCTGGAGTAGGTGTGGTAAGCAGGAGTCCGAAGGGAGGCCTCTTACTTCTTTTTGAGATGGTACAGGCTCGACAGGTGTTTATGAACTGAGTGACATCAGGAAGGATGGTAGGCCACCAGTATGACCTCTGTAAGAGTTCTTTCGTTTTTTGCAACCCACAATGTCCACCAAGAGGTGAGTCATGTGCAGAGTGTAGAAGTTGGTCACGTAGAGAAGGGGGAATGTAAAACTTCTGGTTGTGGCAATAAACTCCGTCGTTATTCCTTCGTAAGAGATGTAGAGGTTTTAATGGATCTTTGATTTGTTCGGACCGTAGAAGCGGTAGGGAATCTATCAAGAAGAGAAGGAAATTATTTTCTGGGATAACGTGCCGGTTAAAGGTATGATCTACCAATGTGTGTGGTATCCGAGAGAGAGCATCTGCTTTGCCATTTTTGCTCGCAGGTCTGTAAGTGATGAGGAAGTTGAAGCGTGATAGGAAGAGATTCCAGCGGACTTGGCGGGCAGAAAGCGTTCTAGTGGATTTAAGAAACTGTAGATTCCTGTGGTCAGTGTATACAATGGTAGGTGTTGAGGCTCCTTCAAGTAGGTGTCTCCATTGTTCGAAAGCAGCCTTTATGGCAAGGAGCTCCTTCTCACCCACCGGGTAATGTCTTTCTGCAGAGGTCAAGGACCTAGAGTAGTAAGCTACTGGGTGCAGTGGTTGTTGGTGAGACTCTCTTTGCGACAGGATGGCTCCAAGAGCGAAGTCTGAGGCATCTACTTCAAGGGTGAATGGGAGTTCGGTGTTAGGATACCTGAGGATAGGAGCAGATGTGAAACTTGTCTTCAATTTGTCGAAAGCTTCTTGGGTGGTGTTGGACCAGACGAATTTGATATTTTGTTTTGTGAGATCAGTGAGTGGTTTTGCCAGAGTAGAATAGTTCCTAATAAATTTTCTGTAAAAGTTGGCGAAACCAAGAAAACTTTGAACTTGTTTTCTAGTTGTGGGAACAGGCCAATCTAATACTGTTTTGATCTTATTTTCGTCCATGCGTATTCCCATATCAGATATAATGTAGCCCAGGAAGGGAATACTGTTTACGTGGAACGTACATTTTTCGGCCTTCACAAATAATGAATTGTTTCGTAGACGTGTAAGAACCTGACGGACATGCATCTTGTGCTCATCGAGGGTCTTTGAGAAAATTAAAATGTCGTCCAAGTAGATAACGACGTAAGTGTCTAGCACATCCTTGAAGATGTCATTGAACAGGTGCTGGAAGGTGGCAGGGGCATTGCAGAGACCGAATGGCATAACCACATATTTGTATAACCCATAACGGGTATGAAATGCAGTCAGCCATTCGTCTCCTGCCCGCATCCTGATCAAGTTGTATGCGCCCCTAAGATCTAACTTGGTGAAGATCTTAGAGCCACCAACCGCTCAATTAGTTCCGGAATCAGCGGTAAGGGGTAACGTTTTTTTATGGTTATTTTATTTAACTGCCTATAATCCACTATAGGTCTTAAAGAACCATCCTTATTCTTTACAAAGAAGATACCTGCTGCAGCAGGGGAGGTTGATGGCCTGATGAAGCCTTTTTTTTAGTTTTCGTCGATGTAGGATCTGAGGTGTAGTAATTCCGGTTTGGAGAGAGGGAATATGTGACCACATGGTATGACTGCTCCAGGTAGTAAATCTATGGGGCAATCATATGGCCTGTGTGGAGGAAGAGTTTCAGATTGGGTTTTACTAAATACATCTTTGAACTCTGCATAGTCCATAGGTACATTTGACTGTAAACTCTCTGAGGTGTTTTGTAGAAGTAGATGTGGGTAGCAGGTAGTTTTGCAGTACTCAGAGTTAAATTGTAAGGAGAGTGAGGACCATGATATCAAGGGATCATGTTGCCGAAGCCACTGTAGCCCTAATATCAAAGGAAAATCAGGAGAGGTAATAACGTCAAATTTAATATACTCCCTGTGATGGCATTCTGTTGACATTAAGATGGGAATGGTTTCGAAGGTAACTGGACCAGTGGAGAGAACCTTACCATCAATCCCCCTTAAGTAGACAGGAGACAGTTTCTTATGCAGGGGTATTTTATTAATTTTACAGAAAGAACCGTCTATGTAAGAGAGAGAGGCACCAGAGTCAATGATCCCTTGAAGTGTCACCCGAGTTTGGTCCCACTGTAAGACAAGAGGAATTTTACAGTAATGAGCAGATTTGAGAATGCTTTTTATTGAGGAAGTGGGAGTAAGCAACTTACCCTTTCTTTGACGGGTTAAGTTGGGACAGTCTCTGACCCCATGGTCTTCTGATGCGCAGTACATGCAAAGATTATTTGTGCGACGCCTTAACTTTTCCTGGGAGCTCAGAGGATCTCGTAGAAAGGCGATATCCATAGGTTCAGCTGGGGGTTTTGAATGTGTTGTGGGTGGAGTTGATGTGGTTTTTTGCCTATAGGGTGAGTCGTGACTACTTCTTTCATGATGTCTTTCCCTAAGCCTCCTATCTATGCAAATACTGAGATCTATGAGTTGTTCAAGAGTAGGGGGTATTTGGGTACGTGATAGTTCATCCTTAATGGCTTCTGACAACCCTAGGCGAAATTGGTTTCGCAGAGACAAGTTGTTCCATTGGGTGTCAGGAGCCCACCTTTTAAATTCGGAGATATATTCCTCAACCTCTCTTTTCCTCTGCTTTAGGGACCTCATAGCTGTTTCAGCCGTCTGTTGTTTAAAGGGGTCATCATAGATTTGTGCTAGGGCAGAGAAAAAGGAGTCTAAGGAATTAAGGATGTCATCGTTGTGCTCTAAAAAGGTGTTTGCCCATGCTCTGGGCTCTGCTCTTAAGTAAGAGATGGTGGTCATAACCTTTATCCTATCATTAGGATAGGTATATGGTTTGAGGGTAAACAACAGGTAGCATGAATTCTTAAATTCTCTGAAAGTTTTTCTATCACCTGTAAAAGGTTCAGGAACACTAATTTGGGGTTCCTGGGTAGGGGGTTTTCTATCCACTACCTCCTTTATGTATGTTTTTAAATTATCATTCTCTAATTTGAGTGCTGTGAGCCCTTCAGTTAACATATCTACTTTAGTGCTTAATGTTTGCATATGAGCTGACATATCAGTTGGGTCCATTTTATCAGGGCTTGGTATTCCTGTAATGTCTGGAAAGAAGACAAAAATAGAAGTTGGACCACAGCTGCTGATATATGATTTTGAAAGGTTGTTGCTAAGTATGTAGCAGGAAATTACATGAGCATTACCCCGGTGTAACAAGTAAAATCCCAGCACACACACATGAAGCAGTTTGTTATATGATAAGCAAGTTGCAGCAGATTGAACTATGGCTGACGCAGCTAATATTAAGTAAGGTTTTCAGCAGTGTATCTTGCCTCCTTGAAATCACAGGTAGAAAATATGAAATACAATATATATGCGCAAAATGAAAATTAACGGCCAAAAATAAGGTAACTGAAGCAGCGGAGGGTCAGGCAAAACAAAGTGTCAGAAAAAAAGGAACAAGTACCTTGATATGGAATAAACACTAAAGTCAGATTGGCAAAAACTTATGAGAGATCCTCTTAGTAATGGTACCTTTAGCGGGCTGTAGTAGAGAGTAAACCGCAGCAGCGGTGTCAGCGGTGAGAGCAGTGAGAGCTGGCTTGTGGCGGCTGAATACGGCGTGTGACGTCACAGAGGCCAAGTTCCGGATTAGCGTAGCAGGTCTGTGAGGAGCTAGGAAGGCACAGGCTGTCAGTATCCGAACTGAGTGATCTCCAAGCAGGTTGGGAGGTTTGGGTGGAGCTTGGGTGGACAGAAAATCAATACCAAGCACTGACTTAAGGTTGAGGGAGGTATTTAAAGGAATTTGTAATAAGAACTTAAAGGGACAGTAGTATACAATAAAGGTGAATTGCATATGTGTGACAAGAGTACAGTGCGAACATGTTTTATATGGTCTGACTTATTTTTTGAGTATATGAGTATGTTGTCTAAATATATGACAACATATATGTCTAACAGATCTTTAAACACATCATTTATTAGATAATGAAAGGTGGCGGGCGCATTACAGAGCCCGAATGGCATCACTGTATATTCGTACAGTCCGTAACGTGTACGGAAAGCAGTGAGCCACTTGTCCTCTTTTCTTACTCTTATGAGGTTATATGCACCTCTCAGATCTAATTTAGTAAAGTATGAAGCCCCCTCAAGTCTTTCAATTAACTCTGGAATCAGGGGTAGTGGATATCTGTTTTTTACTGTTCTGCGATTAAGTTCTCTATAATCGCCTATGGGTCTGATTGTGCCATCTTTGTTCTTGACAAAGAACATTCCAGCTCCTGCTGGAGAGGTTGATGGTCTTATAAGCCCCTTGCGAAGATTCTCTTCTAGGTAAGTTTTTAAATAATCTAATTCACTTTTTGAGAGAGGGAAAATATGCCCACATGGTATATCAGCCCCAGGGACCAAGTCTATAGGACAGTCATACTTCCTATGGGGAGGAAGATTTTCTGACTCTCTCTTACAAAACACATCAGAAAAATCTGAGTATTCAGAAGGTATGTTATTAGGCTCAGTTTGTAAAATGTGATGACTGGAAAAACAGGTAGTTTTACAGTAATCAGAAAAGAATGAGATATCAGAGGTTTTCCAAGATATAGTGGGATCATGTAAATTTAACCATGAGTAGCCTAAAACCAAAGAATATATGGGAGATGAGATAACGTCAAAGGACACATATTCAATATGAGTTCCCCCTATAGACACTTTTATGGGAATCGTGTGATGTGAGATTGGGCCGGATGATATTTGACTACCATCAATAACTCTGAGCAACACTGGATTTGTCTTTTTAATAAGTGGTATTTTATTCAAGCTTGTGAAATTCAAATCCATATAATTAGTGCTAGCTCCTGAATCAATAATCGCCTTGGAGGTTACTCGTTGGTTCTCCCACTGCAAAATAAGTGTGAGTGAGCAGTTTGTAGAATTAGGAGTTTGTACATTATAACAGGTATTTATATATGTTTTCTTACCCCTTTTCTGACGTCCCAGAATTGGACAATCTTTTACTGTGTGTTGTGCAGATCCACAGTACATACACAGGTTATTTTGCCTTCTTCTGAGTTTTTCTTGGGGGTTGAGTGGACCTTTTACAAATCCTATGTCCATGGCCTCAGGTGTGGGTAATGTTTGGCTACGTGTGCTTTGTGAAGAGGGTGTAGAAAAGTTTGGACGTCTAAAATTATTATCACTGGGACTACGTTCAGATCTACGTTCTCTCAGACATCTATCTAGGCTAATTGAGAGATTAATTAACCCTTCCAAGGTCTGTGGCAATTGAACTCTTGCCAATTCATCTTTAAGTGAATCACATAATCCTAACCTGAACTGGTTTTTTAACGATAATTCATTCCAACCGCTGTCCTTAAAAATTTTTTTCAACTCAGTTATATAATCCTCTACAGGCTTTTTTAGTTGTTTTAATGCTCTCATACCATTTTCAGCTGTGAGCTGCTTATAGGGATTGTCATACAATTGTGACATTGCATTAAAAAAAAATTCTAAGGATTGTAGTATTGGATCATTTGTTTCAAAAAATGTGTTGGCCCATATGCGAGGTTCCCCCTGAGATAAGAGATAGTAGTAAGAACCTTAACCTGATCTGTGGGGTAAGTGAGAGGTTTAAGTGAGAAAAGCAAATAACAAGCGTTCTTGAATTCTCTGAAATGTTTTCTGTCTCCCTGGAAATGTTCAGGTGGGCTAACATTAGGTTCTAAAGTGTTAGTAGTTTTTTGCTTTTCAGCAATTTCCTTTATATAGGCCTTAAGAGCTGAATTTTCATGTTGTAAAGTGTTTAGTGCCTGTGTAATTGACTCAACCTTGTCAGTTAATGTCTGCATATGGGTCACTATATCTACTGGATTCATTGTAAAGGGCTTAGTAATTTATGTCAGGTCTCAGTCAAGATCCTATAATTCCCTGTAGAGAGAAGTACAACAATAGTTTGTGAATCCAACTGTAGATAAAAGTTTATCTTAGTATAAAGATAGTATCACTTTAAGAGTTAAATGGTTTGTGGAAGAATTGTTGACTTAGGAAGGAATTATAGTTTAAATGAAACTGAGTTCATTTAATAAGGCAACAATCCTACCCTTACTGTTAGGTAATGTTAGTATAATCATAACCTATAGCCAAAGGGTGGCAACAAGTTTGGCAGGTTATATTATATTAAAAACCTTGTGATAAGTTTTATAATAATATATATATATATATATACAGAGTGGTTCAATGAGGTTTAAGCAGGGTGTATGGAAGTAAGCAAACAGACAAGTAAAACTTAAACCTAATAAGATAACTGTACCAGATAGAGTCCGGAATTAAAGCTGCTGTGAGATGAAAACCGGAGGCAAAGGTTTTGAATTACTGCAATCTGGGAGGCTTAGAAGTAAGCTGGAGAGATTGAGGATCGAATCTGAAACACGCTAAGAAAGCGTGAGGAACAAGCGTGAGCTGCGGCTTCCAGATGGTAACAGGCGAACAGCTGAGAAGGCGGGTGACGTCACCGCTCAATCCGGCTTCGATGGTAACACAGTCAGCTGCGGTAAGCAGCGTGATTAGCTGGAGACACTGTCAGCAGCGTGAAAAGCTGAAGACTGAATGTTCAGAGAGTAATATAGAACTAAGCTGGTAAGACTTAGTCACAAAAGGTAATTGCAACAAAGTTAGACGATTTGAGTCAACGGTCCAAAAGGCTTGTAAAAGAACTTCCAGGAAAGTATAAAGTAGATGACTGTTAAAGTAAAAAATTACTAAGCAATGAATGAACTGTGGGTGGGGTTTTTATACAGATGGCAACTAGTGTCAGGTATCCTTAAAGGCACAGGTATAAGTCATGACAGATACGAATTACATAGATCAATAGATGCAATATACATTTGATAGATACGAATTACATAGATCAATAGATGCAATATACATTTGATAGATACGATTGATAATTAGATAGATTTGATAGATAAATAGATAGATTTGATAGATATATAATTTCCCAGACAGAGAATTACAAGACGTGCGGTCTGGGTAAGGTTCCCAGAGGCAGTTGCGGCGCCAGGGGACGTGTATATGGCATGGATTTTAGGAACCGGGAGATGGAAAAAGATGCTTGGTGGGTCCTCCTGCTTCAAATTTGGGGCACTGCGCGTGCAATCTATTGTGCCACCAGATATGAGTGGTGTATTAAGTAGTACTATTCTTAGCAGTTTAATACCTGTTACTCCCCCTATCGGGGGAGGTGTATATGGCATGGATTTTAGGAACCGGGAGATGAAAAAAAGATGCTTGGTCGGTCCTCCTACTTAAAATTTGGCCGAAACACAAGTGGCTGTCACAAAACAGTCCGGCCACGAGATAGATAGATTTGATAGATAGATACATAGATTACATAGATCAATAGATGCAATATACATTTGATAGATAGAAATTACATTGATCAATAGATGCAATATACATTTGATAGATACGAATTACATAGATCAATAGATGCAATATACATTTGATAGATACGAATTACATAGATCAATAGATACAATATACATTTGATAGATACGAATTACATAGATCAATAGATGCAATATACATTTGATAGATACGATTGATAGTTAGATAGATTTGATAGATAAATAGATAGATTTGATAGATATATAATTTCCCAGACAGAGAATTACAAGACGTGCGGTCTGGGACCCATGGTAAGGTTCCCAGAGGCAGTTGTGGCGCCAGGGGACGTGTATATGGCATGGATTTTAGGAACCCGGAGATGGAAAAAGATGCTTGGTCGGTCCTCCTGCTTCAAATTTGGGGCACTGCGCGTGCAATCTATTGTGCCACCAGATATGAGTGGTGTGTTAAGTAGTACTATTCTGATCAGTTTAATACCTGTTACTCCCCCTATCGGGGAGGTGTATATGGCATGGATTTTAGGAACCGGGAGATGGAAAAAGATGCTTGGTCGTCCTCCTACTTCAAATTTGGCCGAAACACAAGTGGCTGTCACAAAACAGTCCGGCCACGAGATTGATAGATTTGATAGATAGATACATAGATTACATAGATCAATAGATGCAATATACATTTGATAGATACAAATTACATAGATCAATAGATGCAATATACATTTGATAGATACGAATTACATAGATCAATAGATGCAATATACATTTGATAGATACGAATTACATAGATCAATAGATGCAATATACATTTGATAGATACGAATTACATAGATCAATAGATGCAATATACATTTGATAGATACGAATTACATAGATCAATAGTTGCAATATACATTTGATAGATACGATTGATAGTTAGAAAGATTTGATAGATAAATAGATAGATTTGATAGATATATAATTTACCAGACAGAGAATTACAAGACATGCATTCTGCGACCCATGGTAAGGTTACTTCCTTTTGCACAATCCAGTACAGGTTGGGGATTGCCTTTTGTGCAAAGAAATTGTGGCTGGGTACCTTCCACTGCGGTGTCCCCTATCAGGGGACGTGTATATGGCATGGATTTTAGGAACCGGGAGAAGGAAAAAGATGCTTGGACACCCAGTACAGGTAGTTCTCCTTCAGCCTTTTTATACGAGGGTCCCCGACCCTCAACAGGCACAACAGCATGAAAGACCCCATATGCCATGACTTCCTTTTGCACAATCGAGTACAGGTATGGCATCGATTTTAGGAACCCGGAGATAATTTTTAGGAACCGGGAGATGGAAAAAGATGCTTGGACACCCAGTACCCCAGTGGGTTTTGAAGCCACAGTGCAGCACCAGAGGCCAGAAAAATTAGGCATGTACACATGCCTGAAAAATTAGGTATTGTTGCAGCCGCTGCTTTTTCCGCAGCCAGAAAAATTGATGTTTGTTTGACAGTTAGAAAGTGCCCTAAAACATTGCGGCTTGAACCCTAGTTGTTGGCGGATAAGTCACGCAAGTCATCCGGCATTCGAAGATAAAATACAGCAGCGTGTGTACCATTTTTAGCCCAAGGCAGCTCATCTCATCAGGCCTTTTTTACTCGAATGTATAGCCCAATGTCAGTCCCTTCGGGATTCATCCCTCATTCATTTTAATAAAGGTGAGATAATCAAGACTTTTTTGACCTAGGCGACTTCTCTTCTCAGTGACAATACCTCCTGCTGCACTGAAGGTCCTTTCTGACAGGACACTTGAAGCGGGGCAGGCCAGAAGTTCGATTGCAAATTGGGACAGTTCAGGCCACAGGTCAAGCCTGCACACCCAGTAGTCAAGGGGTTCATCGCTCCTCAGAGTGTCGAGATCTGCAGTTAATGCGAGGTAGTCTGCTACCTGTCGGTTGAGTCATTCTCTGAGGCTGGATCCCGAAGGGCTGTGGTGATGCATAGGAGTTAAAAAGGTCTGCATGTCCTCCATCAACAACACGTCTGGAAAGCGTCCTGTCCTTGCCGGCGTGGTCGTGGGAGGAGGAGTATTACTTTCATCTCTTCCCCTGTTAGATTCCCGTTGTGCTGTGACATCACCCTTATACGCTGTGTAAAGCATACTTTTTAATTTATTTTTTAACTGCTCCATCCTTTCCGACTTGTGGGAATTTGGTAACATTTCAGTCACTTTATGCTTATACCGGGGGTCTAGTAGCGTGGACACCCAGTAAAGTTCGTTCTCCTTCAGCTTTTTTATACAAGTGTCCCTCAACAGGCACGACAGCATGAAAGACCCCATTTGCACCAGGTTGGATGCCGAGCTAATCATGTCCTGTTCCTCATCCTCACTGATCTCACTGAAGGTATCTTGTTCCCCCCAGCCACGACAACACCATGGGTACCAGATAAGTGACAACAACGAGCACCCTGGGATGCCTGTTGTGGTTGGTCTTCCTCCTCCTCCTCAAAGCCACATTCCTCCTATGACTCCTCTTCCTCACAATCCTCTTCCTGCGTTGCCGCTGGTCCAGCAAGCGATGCTGATAAGGCTGTTTCTGATGGTGATGGAAACCACAACTCTTCCTCTTCAAGCTCATCTACGGCCTAATCCAGCACTCTTCGCAGGGCACGCTCCAGGAAGAAAACAAATGGTATGATGTCGCTGATGGTGCCTTCGGTGCGACTGACTAGGTTTGTCACCTCCTCAAAAGGACGCATGAGCCTACAGGCATTGCGCATGAGCGTCCAGTAACGTGGCAAAAAAATCCCCAGTCCTAGCACCCCGGTCATACAAATACTCGTTAACAGCTTTTTGTTGTTGGAGCAGGCGGTCGAACATTAGGAGTGTTGAATTCCAACGTGTCGGGCTGTTGCAAATCAAGCGCCTCACTGGCAGGTTGGATATCAGACAAGTGCGCCATGGCCGTGTAGGAATGCCTGAAATGGCCAAACACCTTCCTGGCCTGCTTCAGGACGTCCTGTAAGCCTGGGTACTTATGCACAAAGCGTTGTACAATCAGATTACACACATGTGCCATGCACAGCACATGTGTCAACTTGCCAATTTCAACCAAATTACTTCCGTTGTCAGAAACCACTTTGCCGCTCTCCAGTTGGTGCGACTGCCACTGATCCACCTGTGCATTCAGGGTGGACAGGAGTGCTGCTGCGGTGTGACTCTCTGCTTTCAGGCAAGTCAACCTCAAGACGGCGTGACACTGCCGTATCCGGGATGTGGAATATTACCTGGGGAGCTGGGGGGGGTGCCGTTGATGTGGAGCAAGATGCAGCAGCAGAAGAGGACTCAGCCAAGGAAGAGGTTATGGAAGAGGATGGAGTAGGAGAAGTAGAGGAGGTGACAGCAGGCCTGCCTGCAAGTCGTGGCGGTGTCACCAACTCCTCTGCAGAGCCAGGCATTCCATGCTTGGCAGCCGTCAGCAGGTTTACCCAATGCGCAGTGTAGGTGATATACCTGCCCTGACCATGCTTTGCAGACCAGCCCCAACACTGTGTGCCAGATATGCCATTACTTCTTTTTGCACAATCGAGTACAGGTTGGGGATTGCCTTTTGTGCAAAGAAATTTCGGCCGGGTACCTTCCACTGCGGTGTCCCAATAGCTACAAATTTTTTGAATGCCTCAGACTCCACCAGCTTGTATGGTAAAAGCTGGCGGGCTAACAGTTCAGACAAGCCAGCAGTCAGACGCCGGGCAAGGGGGTGACTTGGTGACATTGGCTTCTTACGCTCAAACAGACACCTGACTGTGGGCAGATGAGCAGGAACTGCTCCGGAAGAGAGACGGATTAGCGGATGGTTGAGAGGGGGCAAGGAGCACAGCAGTGGTTGACGTGGCTGAAGATGCTGGACCAGGAGGAGGATGGCGGCTTTGAGTTTGTGTGCTGCTTGTCCTCATGTGTTCATCCCATAGGCATTTGTGATGTGAGATCATGTGCCTTCGCAAAGCAGTTGTACCTAGGTGGGTGTTGGACTTCCCACGACTCAGTTTCTTTTGGCACAGGTTGCAAATGGCATTGCTGTTGTCAGAGGCAGACACATAAAAAAATGGCACACTGCTGAGCTCTGCGATGACGGCATTCTGGTGGTGGCAACAGCATGCGTTGACTGGCGTGCTGTCTGGTTGACCCCGAGTGCAGATGCATGCTGTCTAACTGTGCCACTAGCTCCTTTCAACGACCTCCCCCTGCTTCCAACTCGTCTCCTCCTCCTGCTCCTCTCTGTATCCCCATCTGAACTTTCCACCTGTTCTTCTCTTCTACCGGGCGCCCACGTGACATCCACGGACGCATCGTCATCATCAACCCCTTCACTTGTATCTGACAACTCAACAACGGAAGCAACGGCGGGTACAACATCATCATCATCATCATACCGTGCGTCGTCCATGTCTGTAATGCTGCCTGACTGAGACATATCACAGTTATTTACATCCTCTGTCAATGATGGTTGCGCATCACTCATTTCTTCACACTGAGGTGTACATAACTCCTCTGACAGATCAAGTGAGACAGCTGTGGTGCTAGTGTCTGTGGTGGCGGCAGGCGGGTGAGTGGTAAGTTGAGAGGTGCCCGAAGCTAAGCTAGAGGAGGAGGATGGTGCGTCAAGGTTACGAGCGGAAGCTGTAGAAGATTGGGTGTCCTGTGTTATAAAGTCAACTATTTAATCAGAACTTTTCGTGTTCATGGTACGTGGCCTAACACTGGGCATTATTCTATGGCCAAAGGGAATCACAGCACCAAGACCATGACGGCCCCTGCGGGTTGGCCTGCCTCTGCCTGTCATTTTTTTTTTCAATTAGTGCTACTATGCGTGCAAGCTACTGTGAGTGGGCACAGTATACGCTGTGAGCCTGACACAAAAAAGCAGACTGATGTTTCAAAGTCAAAATAGTTTTTTTATTTTTAAAATGTACACTTACACTACTATTAAACAAGATAATATGAGTGGTGGCACTGGGCAAGTGGACACAGTATATGCTGTGAGCCTGACACAAAAAAGCAGACTGATGTTTCACAGTCAAAATATTTTTTTGATTTTTAAATGTACACTTACACTACTATTAAACAAGATATGAGTGGTGGCACTGGGCAAGTGGGCACAGTATACGCTGTGAGCCTGACACAAAAAAGCAGACTGATGTTTCAAAGTCAAAATAGTTTTTTTATTTTTAAAATGTACACTTACACTACTATTAAACAAGATAATATGAGTGGTGGCACTGGACAAGTAGGCACAGTATACGCTGTGAGCCTGACACAAAAAAGCAGACTGATGTTTTACAGTCAAAATAGTTTTTTTATTTTTAAAATGTACACTTACACTACTATTATTAAACAAGATAATGTGAGTGGTGGCACTGGACAAGTGGGCACAGTATACGCTGTGAGCCTGACACAAAAAAGCAGACTGATGTTTCACAGTCAAAATAGTTTTTTTATTTTTAAAATGTACACTTACACTACTATTATTAAAGAAGATAATATGAGTGGTGGCACTGGACAAGTGGGCACAGTATATGCTGTGAGCCTGACACACACGCTGGCAGTTGGAGGATGGCCTGGCAACTGCAATTAGATTACACTAGCAGACTGATGTAAAAGTTTTTTTTTTTTTAATTTACACTAATGTTACACCAGATATGAGTGGTGGTGGCACTGAGCAAGTAGGCACAGTATATGCCGTGAGCCTGACACACAGGCTGGCAGCGGCAGGCTGGTCTGGCAACTGCAATTAGATTATACTAGCAGACTGATGTAAAAGTTTTTTTTAAAATTTACACTAATGTTACACCAGATATGAGTGGTGGTTGCACTGAGCAAGTAGGCACAGTATATGCTGTGAGCCTGACACACAGGCTGGACTGGCAACTGCAATTAGATTACACTAGCAGACTGATGTAAAAGTTTGTTTTTTTAAATTTACACTAATGTTACACCAGATATGAGTGGTGGTGGCACTGAGCAAGTAGGCACAGTATATGCTGTGAGCCTGACACACAGGCTGGCAGTGGCAGGCTGGACTGGCAACTGCAATTAGATTACACTAGCAGACTGATATAAAAGTTTTTTTTTTAATTTACACTAATGTTACAACAGATATGAGTGGTGGCACTGAGCAAGTAGGCACAGTATAGGCTGTGAGCCTGACACACAGGCTGGCAGTGGCAGGCTGGCCTGGCAACTGAAATTACATTACACTAGCACACTGATGTTAAAGTTTTTTTTTAAAAATTTACACTAATGTTACACCAGATATGAGTGGTGGCACTGAGCAAGTAGGCACAGTATATGCTGTGAGCCTGACCCACAGGCTGGCAGTGGCAGGCTGGCCTGGCAATTGAAATTACATTACACTAGCAGACTGATGTAAAAAGTTTTTTTTTAAAAATTTACACTAATGTTACAACAGATATGAGTGGTGGCACTGAGCAAGTAGGCACAGTATATGCTGTGAGCCTGACACACAAGCTGGCAGTAATATCAAAAACAAAGAGTAGTGACAGCATAGATATAGAATTTAAAGTGAAATGTACAAAATTTAAAGTGCAATGTACAAAAGATGATCAGAAATAGATCCCTCAAAAATTTAGTTCAAAATTACAAATAGAATTTAAAGTGCAATATTGAATTCAGAATTAATTAACAAAATATTTCAATTTTAGATTTCAATTTTTGAATTTTTAAATTTTTAAATTCTTAAATTCTTAAGTTCATTCCCAGAGATAATGTCCCTAAAGAAACACTGACAAGTCCCAATCCTTATTCATGCCATTGGTATACATGGTACCCAATTCATGAATCCAGAACGCTTCACGCTGTTTTAGCATTTTCTCCCTGTCCCCACCTCTACGTAATTTAGGGACATGGTCAATGATCTGAAAACGGACATTTCACTTTAAATTCTATTACTAACTTTGAAGTATATTATTGAGATGCTAATTATGGAGCATTTTTTGTACATAATTTATATGTGTTATATGATAAATATATCCAGTATATAAGAGGTTAACTCTTACCTGTGCTTTTAGCGCCACCTGGTGGTAGACTGCTATATAAGGTGTTTAAGTTTATTGTACACATTAGCTTGACAAAGAGACAGAAGTCTTGAAACGTTGCTGTCTGTCCTGCTGTCTCATGAATAAATATCTATGCTGTCACTACTCTTTGTTTTTGATATTATTACCCTTGACCTTGGAAGCAGGTCTCTGTGACTTTGCATGATATTACCTGTGTGCTGGACTTTTCTTTACATCTTTACACAAGCTGGCAGTGGCAGGCTGGCCTGGCAACTGAAATTAGATTACACTAGCAGACTGATGTAAAAGTTTTTTTTTTAAAATTTACACTAATGTTACACCAGATATGACTGGTGGCACTGAGGAAGTAGGCACAGTATATGCTGTGAGCCTGACACATAGGCTGGCAGTGGCAGGCTGGCCTGGCAACTGAAATTAGATTAGACTAGCAGACTGATGTAAAAGTTTTTTTTTTAAATTTACACTAATGTTACACCAGATATGAGTGGTGGCACTGAGCAAGTAGGCACAGTATATGCTGTGAGCCTGACACACAGGCTGGCAGTGGCAGGCAGGCAACTGCTATTAGATTACACTAGCAGACTGATGTAAAAGTTTTTTTTTTAAAAATGTAAACTACTGTTACACCAGATATGACTGGTGGTGGCACTGAGCAAGTAGACACAGTATATGCTGTGAGCCTGACACACAGGCTGGCAGTGGCAGGCTGGCCTGGCAACTGAAATTAGATTACACTAGCAGACTGATGTAAAAGTTTTTTTTAAAAAAAATTACACTAATGTTACACCAGATATGAGTGGTGGCACTGAGCAAGTAGACACAGTATATGCTGTGAGCCTGACACACAGGCTGGCAGTGGCAGGCTGGCCTGGCAACTGAAATTAGATTACACTAGCAGACTGATGTAAAAGTTGTTGTTTTTTTAATTTACACTAATGTTACACCAGATATGAGTGGTGGCACTGAGCAAGTAGGCACAGTATATGCTGTGAGCCTGACACACAGGCTGGCAGTGGCAGGCTGGCCTGGCAACTGAAATTAGATTACACTAGCAGACTGATGTAAAAGTTTTTTTTTTTTTTTTAAATTTACACTAATGTTACTCCAGATATGAGTGGTGGCACTGAGCAAGTAGGCACAGTATATGCTGTGAGCCTGACACACAGGCTGGTAGTGGCAGGCAGGCAACTGCTATTAGATTACACTAGCAGACTGATGTAAAAGATTATTTTTTTTTTAAATTACACTAATGTTACACCAGATATGAGTGGTGGCACTGAGGAAGTAGGCACAGTATATGTTGTGAGCCTGACACACAGGCTGGCAGTGGCAGGCTGGCCTGGCAACTGAAATTAGATTACACTAGCAGACTGATGTAAAAGTTTTTTTTAAAAAAAATTATACTAATGTTACACCAGATATGATTGGTGGCACTGAGCAATTAGGCACAGTATATACTGTGAGCCAGACACACAGGCTGGCAGTGGCAGGCAGGCAGGCAACTGCTATTAGATTACACTAGCAGACTGATGTAAAAATTGTTTTAAAACAATTTACACTACTGTTACAGCAGATATGACTGGTGGTGGCACTGAGCAAGTAGGCACAGTATATGCTGTGATCCTGACACACAGGCTGGCAGTGGCAGGCTGGCCTGCTGGCAACTGAAATTAGATTACACTAGCAGACTGATGTAAAAAATTTTTTTTTTTTTAAATTTACACTAATGGTTACACCAGATTTGAGTGGTGGCACTGAGCAAGTAGGCACAGGGCACAGTATATGCTGTGAGCCTGACACACAGGCTGGCAGTGGCAGGCTGGCCTGGCAACTGAAATTAGATTACACTAGCAGACTGATGTAAAAGTTTGTTTTTTAAATTTACATTAATGTTACACCAGATATGAGTGGTGGCACTGAGCAAGTAGGCACAGTATATGCTATGAGCCTGACACACAGACTGGCAGTGGCAGGCTGGCCTGGCAACTGAAATTAGATTACACTAGCAGACTGATGTAAAAGTTTTTTTTTTTTAAATTTACACTAATGTTATACCAGATATGAGTCTTGGCACTGAGCAAGTAGGCACAGTATATGCTGTGAGCCTGACACACAGGCTGGCAGTAGCAGGCAGGCAACTGCTATTAGATTACACTAGCAGACTGATGTAAAAGTTTTTTTTTAAAAAAAATTGACACTACTGTTACACCAGATATGACTGGTGGTGGCACTGAGCAAGTAGGCACTGTATATGCTATGAGCCTGGACACACAGGCTGGCAATGGCAGGCTGGCCTGGCAACTGAAATTAGATTACACTAGCAGACTGATGTAAAAGTTTTTTTTTTTAAATTTACACTAATGTTATACCAGATATGAGTCTTGGCACTGAGCAAGTAGGCACAGTATATGCTGTGAGCCTGACACACAGGCTGGCAGTAGCAGGCAGGCAACTGCTATTAGATTACACTAGCAGACTGATGTAAAAGTTTCTTAAAAATTTTTTACACTACTGTTACACCAGATATGACTGGTGGTGGAACTGAGCAAGTAGGCACAGTATATGCTGTGAGCCTGACACACAGGCTGGCAGTGGCAGGCTGGCCTGGCAACTGAAATTAGATTACACTAGCAGACTGATGTAAAAGGTTTTTTTTTTAAAAAAATTTACACTAATGTTACACCAGATATGAGCGGTGGCACTGAGCAAGTAGGCACAGTATATGCTGTGAGTCTGACACACAGGCTGGCAGTGGCAGGCTGGCCTGGCAACTGAAATTAGATTACACTAGCAGACTGATGTAAAAGGTTTTTTTAAAAAAAATTTACACTAATGTTACACCAGATATGAGTGGTGGCACTGAACAAGTAGGCACAGTATATGCTGTGAGCCTGACACACAGACTGGCAGTGGCAGGCAGGCAACTGCTATTAGATTACACTAGCAGACTGATGTAAAAGTTTTTTTTAAAAACATTTACACTACTGTTACACCAGATATGACTGGTGGTGGCACTGAGCAAGTAGGCACAGTATATGCTATGAGCCTGACACACAGGCTGGCAGTGGCAGGCTGGCCTGGCAACTGAAATTAGATTACACTAGCAGACTGATGTAAAAGTTTTTTTTTTTTAAATTTACACTAATGTTATACCAGATATGAGTCTTGGCACTGAGCAAGTAGGCACAGTATATGCTGTGAGCCTGACACACAGGCTGGCAGTAGCAGGCAGGCAACTGCTATTAGATTACACTAGCAGACTGATGTAAAAGTTTCTTAAAATTTTTTTACACTACTGTTACACCAGATATGACTGGTGGTGGAACTGAGCAAGTAGGCACAGTATATGCTGTGAGCCTGACACACAGGCTGGCAGTGGCAGGCTGGCCTGGCAACTGAAATTAGATTACACTAGCAGACTGATGTAAAAGGTTTTTTTTTTAAAAATTTACACTAATGTTACACCAGATATGAGCGGTGGCACTGAGCAAGTAGGCACAGTATATGCTGTGAGTCTGACACACAGGCTGGCAGTGGCAGGCTGGCCTGGCAACTGAAATTAGATTACACTAGCAGACTGATGTAAAAGTTTTTTTTAAAAAAATTTACACTAATGTTACACCAGATATGAGTGGTGGCACTGAACAAGTAGGCACAGTATATGCTGTGAGCCTGACACACAGACTGGCAGTGGCAGGCAGGCAACTGCTATTAGATTACACTAGCAGACTGATGTAAAAGTTTTTTGTAAGAAATTTACACTACTGTTACGCCAGATATGACTGGTGGTGGCACTGAGCAAGTAGGCACAGTATATGCTGTGAGCCTGACATACAGGATGACAGTGGCAGGCTGGCCTGGAAACTGAAATTAGATTACACTAGCAGACTGACGTAAAAGTTTTTTTTTTTAAATTTACACCAATGTTAGACCAGATATGAGTGGTGGCACTGAGCAAGTAGGCACAGTATATGCTGTGAGCCTGACACACAGACTGGCAGTGGCAGGCAGGCAACTGCTATTAGATTACACTAGCAGACTGATGTAAAAGTTTTTTGTAAGAAATTTACACTACTGTTACGCCAGATATGACTGGTGGTGGCACTGAGCAAGTAGGCACAGTATATGCTGTGAGCCTGACATACAGGATGACAGTGGCAGGCTGGCCTGGAAACTGAAATTAGATTACACTAGCAGACTGACGTAAAAGTTTTTTTTTTAAATTTACACCAATGTTAGACCAGATATGAGTGGTGGCACTGAGCAAGTAGGCACAGTATATGCTGTGAGCCTGACACACAGACTGGCAGTGGCAGGCAGGCAACTGCTATTAGATTACACTAGCAGACTGATGTAAAAGTTTTTTGTAAAAAATTTACACTACTGTTACGCCAGATATGACTGGTGGTGGCACTGAGCAAGTAGGCACAGTATATGCTCTGAGCCTGACATACAGGCTGACAGTGGCAGGCTGGCCTGGCAACTGAAATTAGATTACACTAGCAGACTGATGTAAAAGTTTTTTTTTTTTAAATTTACATTAATGTTACACCAGATATGAGTGGTGGCACTGAGCAAGTAGGCACAGTATATGCTGTGAGCAAGACACACAGGCTGGCAGTGGCAGGCAGGCAACTGCTATTAGATTACACTAGCAGACTGATGTAAAGTTTTTTTTAAAAAAAATGTACACTACTTGTTACACCAGGGGGTCCATCCGATAAAAATCGTCGCCCGCAAAAGCCGGCGACGCCAATATTTGCGCGGGTTTGGTATCACATATACGGCGTAACCTAGAAGTTACGTGCATATATTTCTGCTGTCGCCCGTAGTTTTTTTGGGCTATAGGCAGTATACCAAACCCGCGCAGTTTGGTATCCAATATGCAGCGTAAGGACTTACGTGGCGGAAAATGGAGAAAACTTACTCCATTTTCACCTCGCCACAAAAAGCAGCCGTAAGAAGCCTTACGCTGACTATTGGAGCCCCGTAACTCCCTAAACTGGCTGCTAAAATATACCTAACACCTAACGCATGCGCAATGTCTATCTCCCTGTCAACCGCGATCTGCTAAAATAAACCTAACACCTAACGCATGCGCAATGTCTATCTACCTGTCAACCGCGATCCCTCCCCCCGGAATCCCTAATAAAGTTATTAACCCCTAAACCGCCGCTCCCAGACCCCGCCGCCATCTACATAAACTAACCCCCTACTGTGAGCCCCTAGAACCGCCGCCATCTACCTTATCTATCCCCTAATTAGAACCCCTTACACCGCTGTCATCTACCTTATCTATCCCTAATCTGACCCCTTACACCGCCGCCCCACCTATATAAAAATTATTAACCCCTAATCTAATCCCCCTATACCGCCGCCAGCTATATTAATATTATTAACCCCTAATGTAAGCCCCTTACACCGCCGCCATCTCTATTAAAATGATTAACCCCTTATTTAATCTACCTACCCCGCCGCCAGCTATGTTATCTATATTAACCCTAAGTATATTATAGTTAATATAGTATTACATTATATATATTAACTATATTAACCCTAATTATAGTAGGTTAATATAGTTAATATAGTTACTATAGTATTTATATTAACTATATTAACTCTATCTAACCCTAACACCCCTAACTAAATTTATATTAAATTAATCTAATTCATTTATAACTAAAATATTCCTATTTAAATCTAAATACTTACCTATAAAAATAAACCCTAAGATAGCTACAATATAATTAATAATTACATTGTAGCTATGTTAGGGGTTAATATTTATTTTACAGGTAAATTGTTAATTATTTTAACTAGGTATAATAGCTATTAAATAGTTATTAACTATTTAATATCTACCTAGTTAAAATAATTACCCAATTACCTGTAAAATAAATCCTAACCTAAGTTACAAATACACCTACACTATCAATAAATTAAATAAACTACAAACATCTATCTAAAAATACAATTAAATTAACTAAACTAAATTACAAAAAAAACAAACACTAAATTACAAAAAATAAAAAAAGATTACAAGATTTTTAAGCTAATTACACCTATTCTAAGCCCCCTAATAAAATAATAAACCCCCAAAATAAAAAAAAAATTCCCTGCCCTATTCTAAATTAAACAAATTTCAAAGCTCTTTACCTTACCAGCCCTTAAAAGGGCCTTTTGTGGGGCATGCCCCAAAGAATTAAGCTCTTTTGCATACAAATACAATATCCCCCCCCCCATTACAACCCACCACCCACATACCCCTATCTAAAACCACCCAAACCCCCCTTAAAAAAGCCTAACACTACCCCCCCCCCTGAAGATCTCCCTACCTTGTCTTCACCACACCGGGGCCGAACTCCTGATCCGATCCGGGCGATGTCTTCCTCCAAGCGGCAAAGAAGAATTCTTCCTCCGGCGATGTCTTCCTCCAAGCGGCAAAGAAGAATTCTTCCTCCGGCGACGTCTTCCTCCAAGCGGCAGCAAAGTCTTCATTCTTCGCGGCATCTTCAATCTTCTTTCTTCGCTCCGCCGCCGCGAGCATCCATCCCGGACGACTACTGAACTTGGAATGAGGTTTCTTTAAATGACGTCATCCAAGATGGCGTCCGCCGAATTCCGATTGGCTGATAGGATTCTATCAGCCAATCGGAATTTAAGTTAGAAAAATCTGATTGGCTGATTGAATCAGCCAATCAGATTCAATGTTCAATCCGATTGGCTGATCCAATCAGCCCAATCAGATTGAGCTCGCATTCTATTGGCTGATCGGAACAGCCAATAGAATGCGAGCTCAATCTGATTGGCTGATTGGATCAGCCAATCGGATTGAACTTGAATCTGATTGGCTGATTCAATCAGCCAATCAGATTTTTCTAACTTATATGTTCCGATTGGCTGATAGAATCCTATCAGCCAATCGGAATTCGGGTGCCGGACGCCATCTTGGATGACGTCATTTAAGGTACCTCATCCAAGTTCAGTAGTCGTCCGGGATGGATGCTCGCGGCGGCGGAGCGAAGAAGAAGATTGAAGATGCCGCCGGAAGAATGAAGACTTTGCTGCCGCTTGGAGGAAGACGTCGCCGGAGGAAGAATTCTTCTTTGCCGCTTGGAGAAGACATCGCCGGAGGAAGAATTCTTCTTTGCCGCTTGGGAGGAAGACATCGCCCGGATCGGATCAGGAGTTCGGCCCGGTGTGGGTGAAGACAAGGGTAGGAGATCTTCAGGGGGGGTAGTGTTAGGCTTTTTAAGGGGGGTTTGGGTGGTTTAGAATAGGGGTATGTGGGTGGTGGGGTTGTAATGGGGGGGGGGGTATTGTATTTGTATGCAAAAGAGCTGAATTCTTTGGGCATGCCCCACAAAAGGCCCTTTTAAGGGCTGGTAAGGTAAAGAGCTTTGAAATTTGTTTAATTTCGAATGGGGCAGGGATTTTTTTTATTTTGGGGGTTTATTATTTTATTAGGGGGCTTAGAATAGGTTGTAATTAGCTTAAAAATCTTGTAATCTTTTTTTATTTTTTGTAATTTAGTGTTTGTTTTTTTTTGTAATTTAGTTTAGTTAATTTAATTGAATTTTTAGATAGATGTTTGTAGTTTATTTAATTTATTGATAGTGTAGGTGTATTTGTAACTTAGGTTAGGATTTATTTTACAGGTAATTGGGTAATTATTTTAACTAGGTAGATATTAAATAGTTAATAACTATTTAATAGCTATTATACCTAGTTAAAATAATTATACAATTTACCTGTAAAATAAATATTAACCCTAACATAGCTACAATGTAATTATTAATTATATTGTAGCTATCTTAGGGTTTATTTTATAGGTAAGTATTTAGATTTAAATAGGAATATTTTAGTTTATAAATGAATTATATTAATTTAATATAAATTTAGTTAGGGGGTGTTAGGGTTAGATAGAGTTAATATAGTTAATATAAATTCTATAGTAAACTATAATTAACTATATAACCTAATATAATTAGGGTTAATATAGTTAATTATATATAATGTAATAGCCTATATTAACTATAATATACTTAGGGGTTAATATAGATAATATAGCTGGCGGCGGGGGTAGGTAGATTAAATAAGGGGTTAATCATTTTAATAGAGATGGCGGCGGTGTAAGGGGCTTACATTAGGGGTTAATAATTTTAATATAGTGGCGGCTGGTGTTAGGGCTCACTTTAGGGGGTTATAGATATAATATAGCTGGCGGCGCGGTACTGGGAGCGGCGGTTTAGGGGTTAATAACTTTATTAGGTTGCGGCGGGGTACGGGAGCGGCGGTTTAGGGGTTAATAGCTTTTTTATTGTTAGGATAGTGAGGGGATAGCGGATAGAGGTTAGACGTGTCGGCTATGTTAGGGAGGCGTGTTAGACTTGTCGGCATATGTTAGGGAGGCGTGTTAAGACAGTGCGGGTGTTTTAGACTTTAGTCAGGTTTTATAGGCGCCGGCAGTTTCTAACGTGCCGCAAGTCACTGGCGATGCCAGAAATTTGTACTTGCGCAGATTTCTGGCCATCGCTGGTTTGTCAGACTTACGGGCACGTTAGCATCTGACGGCGACTTATATGGGAGTAGCTCGAGTTGCGAGCTGAAACTGCGGGCCGACGCCGGTCTCCCTCGCTTGCGCCGCAAACGGCGATCTATATGGATCGCGCCCCAGATATGACTGGTGGTGGCACTGAGCAAGTAGGCACAGTATATGCTATGAGCCTGACACACAAAGGCTAGCAGTGGCAGGCTGGCCTGGCAACTGAAATTAGATTACACTAGCAGGACTGATGTAAAAGTTTTTTTTTTTTAATTTTACACTAATGTTATACCAGATATGAGTCTTTGGCACTGAGCAAGTAGGCACAGTAATATGCTGTGAGCCTGACACACAGGCTGGCAGTAGCAGGCAGGCAACTGCTATAAGATTACACTAGCAGACTGATGTAAAAGTTTCTTTAAAAAAAATGTACACATACTGTTACACGCAGATATGACTGGTGGTAGAACTGAGGCAAGTTAGGCCACAGTATATGCTGTGAGCCTGACACACAGGCTGGCAGTGGCAGGCTGGCCTGGGCAACTGAAATTAGATTACACTAGCAGATTGATGTAAAAGTTTTTTTAAAAAATAATTTACACTAATGTTACACCAGATATGAGCGGTGGCACTGAGCAAGTAGGGCACAGTATATCTGATGAGTCTGAACACACAGGCTGGCAGTGGCAGGCTGGCCTGGGCAACTGAAATTAGATTACACTAGCAGACTGATGTAAAAGTTTTTTTTTTTTTAATTTACACTAATGTTACACCAGATATGAGTGGTGGCACTGAGCAAGTAGGCACAGATATATGCTGTGAGCCTGACACACAGGCTGGCAGTGGCAGGCAGGCAACTGCTATTAGATTACACTAGCAGACTGATGTAAAAGTTTTTTGTAAAAAATTACACTACTGTTATCCAGATTATGACTGGTGGTGGCACTGAGCAAGTAGGCACAGTATATGCTATGAGCCTGACATACAGGATGACAGTGGCAGGCTGGCCTGGAAACTGAAATTAGATTACACTAGCAGACTGATGTAAAAGTTTGTTTTTTAAATTTACATTAATGTTACACCATATATGAGGTGGGGGTGGCACTGAGCAAGTAGGCACGAGTATATGCTATGAGCCTGACACACAGACTGGCAGTGGCAGGCTGGGCCTGGCAACTGAAATTAGATTACACTAGCAGACTGATGTAAAAGTTTTTTTTTTAAATTTACACTAATGTTATACCAGATATGAGTCTTGGCACTGAGCAAGTAGGCACAGTATATGCTGTGAGCCTGACACACAGGCTGGGCAGTAGCAGGCAGGCAACTGCTATTAGATTAACACTAGCAGACTGATGTAAAAGTTTTTTAAAAAAAATTGACACTACTGTTACACCAGATATGACTGGTGGTGGGCACTGAGCAAGTAGGCACAGTATATGCTATGAGGCCTGACACACAGGCTGGCAATGGCAGCTGGCCTGGCAACTGAAATTAGATTACACTAGCAGACTGATGTAAAAGTTTTTTTTTTTAAATTTACACTAATGTTATACCAGATATGAGTCTTGGCACTGAGCAAGTAGGCACAGTATATGCTGTGAGCCTGACACACAGGCTGGCAGTAGCAGCAGGGCAACTGCTATTTAGATTACACTAGCAGACTGATGTTAAAAGTTTTTTGTAAGAAATTTACACTACTGTTACGCCAGATATGACTGGTGGTGGCACTGAGCAAGTAGGGCACAGTATATGCTGTGAGCCTGACATACAGGATGACAGTGGCAGCTGGCCTGGCAACTGAAATTAGATTACACTAGCAGACTGACGTAAAAGTTTTTTTTTAATTAGCACCAATGTTAGACCAGATATGAGTGGTGCATCTGAGCAAGTAGGCACAGTATATGCTGTGAGCCTGACACACAGACTGGCAGTGGCAGGCAGGCAACTGCTATTAGATTACACTAGCAGACTGATGTAAAAGTTTTCTTAAAATTTTTTTACACTACTGTACACCAGATATGACTGGTGGTGGAACTGAGGCAAGTAGGCACAGTATATGCTGTGAGCCGTGACACACAGGCTGGCAGTGGCAGGCTGGCCTGGGCAAACTGAAATTAGATTACACTAGCAGACTGATGTAAAAGGTTTTTTTTTAAAAAATTTACACTAATGTTACACCAGATATGAGCGGTGGCACAGAGCAAGTAGGCACAGTATATGCTGTGAGTCTGACACACAGGCTGGCAGTGGCAGGCTGGTCCTGGCAACTGAAATTAGATTACACTAGCAGACTGATGTAAAAGGTTTTTTAAAAAAAACTTACACTAATGTTACACAGATATGAGTGGTGGCACTGAACAAGTAGGCCACAGTATATGCTGTGAGCCTGACACACAGACTGGCAGTGGCAGGCAGGCAACTGCTATTAGATTACACTAGCAAGCTGAATTAAAAGTTTTTTGTAAGAAATTTACACTACTGTTACGCCAGATATGACTGGTGGTTGGCACTGAGCAAGTAGGCACAGTATATGCTGTGAGCCTGAACATACAGGATGACAGTGGCAGGCTGGCCTGGCAACTGAAATTAGAATTACACTAGCAGACTGACGTAAAAGTTTTTTTTTTAAATTTACACCAATGTTAGACCATATATGAGTGGTGGCACTGAGGCAAGTAGGCACAGTATATGCTGTGAGCCTGACACACAGACTGGCAGTGGCAGGCAGGGCAACTGCTATTAGATTACACTAGCAGACTGATGTAAAAGTTTTTTGTAAGAAATTTACACTACTGTTACGCCAGAGATATGACTGGTGGTGGCACTGAGCAAGTAGGCACAGTATATGCTGTGAGCCTGACATACAGGAATGACAGTGGCAGGCTGGCCTGGAAACTGAAATTAGATTACACTAGGCAGACTGACGTAATAGTTTTTTTTTTAAATTTACACCAATGTTAGACCGAGATATGAGTGGTGGCACTGAGCAAGTAGGCACAGTATATGCTGTGAGCCTGACAACACAGACTGGCAGTGGCAGGCAGGCAACTGCTATTAGATTACACTAGCAGACTGATGTAAAAGTTTTTTGTAAGAAATTTACACTACTGTTACGCCAGATATGACTGGTGGTGGCACTGAGCAAGTAGGCACAGTATATGCTCTGAGCCTGACATACAGGCTGACAGTGGCAGGCTGGCCTGGCAACTGAAATTAGATTACACTAGCAGACTGATGTAAAAGTTTTTTTTTTTTAAATTTACATTAATGTTACACCAGATATGAGTGGTGGCACTGAGCAAGTAGGCACAGTATATGCTGTGAGCAAGACACACAGGCTGGCAGTGGCAGGCAGGCAACTGCTATTAGATTACACCTAGCAGACTGATGTAAAAGTTTTTTTTAAAAAATGTACACTACTGTTACACCAGGGGTTCCATCCGATAAAATCGTCGCCCCGCAAAAGCAGGCGACCGCCATATTTGCGCGGGGGTTTTGGTACCACATATACGGCGTAACCTAAAAGTTACGTGCATATATTTCTGCTGTCGCCCGTAGTTTTTTGGGCTATAGGCAGGTAAGACCAAACCCGCGCAGTTTGGTATCCAATATGCAGCGTAAGGACTACGTGGCGAAAATGGAGAAAACTTACTCCATTTTCACCTCGCCACAAAAAGCAGCCGTAAGAAGCCTTACGCTGACTATTGGAGCCCCGTAACTCCCTAAACTGGCTGCTAAAATATACCTAACACCTAACGCATGCGCAATGTCTATCTCCCTGTCACCCGGAACTGCTAAAATAAACCTAACACCTAACGCATGCGCAATGTCTATCTACCTGTCAACCGCGATCCCTCCCCCCGGAATCCCTAATAAAGTTATTAACCCCTAAACCGCCGCTTCCCTAGACCCCGCCCGCCATCTACATAAACTAACCCCTACTTGTGAGCCCCTAGAACCGCCGCCATCTACCTTATCTATCCCCTAATTAGAACCCCTTACACCAACCGCTGTCATCTACCTTATCTATCCCCTAATCTGACCCTTACACCGCCGCCACCTATATAAAAATTATTAACCCCTAATCTATCCCCCTATACCCGCCGCCAGCTATATTAATATTATTAACCCCTAATGTAAGCCCCTTACACACCGCCGCCATCTCTATTAAAATGATTAACCCCTTATTTAATCTACCTACCACCCGCCGCCAGCTATGGTTATCTATATTAACCCTAATGTATATTATAGTTAATATAGGTATTACATTATATTATTAAACTATATTAACCCTAATTATATTAGGGTTAATATAGTTAATATAGTTACTATAGTATTTATATTAACTATATTACCCTATCTAACCCTAACACCCCTAACTAAATTTATATTAAATTAATCTAATTCATTTATAAACTAAAATATTCCTATTAAATCTAAATACTTAACCTATAAAATAACCCTAAGATAGCTACAATAAATTAATAATTACATTGTAGCGTATGTTAGGGTTAATATTTATTTTACAGGTAAAATTGTTAATTATTTTAACTAGGTATAATATCTATTAAATAGTTATTATACTATTTAATATCTACCTAGATAAAATATTAACCCAATAACCTGTAAAATAAATCCTAACCTAAGTTACAAATACACCTACTACTATCAATAAATTAAATAAACTACAAACATCTATCTAAAAATAACATTAAATTAACTAAACTAAATTACAAAAAAAGACAAACACTAAATTACAAAAAATAAAAAAAGATTACAAGAATTTTAAAGCTAATTACACCTATTCTAAGCCCCCTAATAAAATAATAAACCCCCAAAATAAAAAAAAATTCCCTGCCCTATTCTAAATTAAACAAATTTCAAAGCTCTTTACCTTACCAGCCCTTAAAAGGGCCTTTTGTGGGGCATGCCCCAAAGAATTAAGCTCTTTTGCATACAAATACAATATCCCCCCCCCATTACAACCCACCACCCACATACCCCTATTCTAAAACCACCCAAACCCCCCTTAAAAAAGCCTAACACTACCCCCCCCCCTGAAGATCTCCCTACCTTGTCTTCACCACACCGGGCCGAACTCCTGATCCGATCCGGGCGATGTCTTCCTCCAAGCGGCAAAGAAGAATTCTTCCTCCGGCGATGTCTTCCTCCAAGCGGCAAAGAAGAATTCTTCCTCCGGCGACGTCTTCCTCCAAGCGGCAGCAAAGTCTTCATTCTTCCGGCGGCATCTTCAATCTTCTTTCTTCGCTCCGCCGCCGCGGAGCATCCATCCCGGACGACTACTGAACTTGGAATGAGGTTTCTTTAAATGACGTCATCCAAGATGGCGTCCGCCGAATTCCGATTGGCTGATAGGATTCTATCAGCCAATCGGAATTAAGTTAGAAAAATCTGATTGGCTGATTGAATCAGCCAATCAGATTCAAGTTCAATCCGATTGGCTGATCCAATCAGCCAATCAGATTGAGCTCGCATTCTATTGGCTGATCGGAACAGCCAATAGAATGCGAGCTCAATCTGATTGGCTGATTGGATCAGCCAATCGGATTGAACTTGAATCTGATTGGCTGATTCAATCAGCCAATCAGATTTTTCTAACTTAATTCCGATTGGCTGATAGAATCCTATCAGCCAATCGGAATTCGGCGGACGCCATCTTGGATGACGTCATTTAAAGGTACCTCATTCCAAGTTCAGTAGTCGTCCGGGATGGATGCTCCGCGGCGGCGGAGCGAAGAAAGAAGATTGAAGATGCCGCCGGAAGAATGAAGACTTTGCTGCCGCTTGGAGGAAGACGTCGCCGGAGGAAGAATTCTTCTTTGCCGCTTGGAGGAAGACATCGCCGGAGGAAGAATTCTTCTTTGCCGCTTGGAGGAAGACATCGCCCGGATCGGATCAGGAGTTCGGCCCGGTGTGGTGAAGACAAGGTAGGGAGATCATCAGGGGGGGTAGTGTTAGGCTTTTTTAAGGGGGGTTTGGGTGGTTTTAGAATAGGGGTATGTGGGTGGTGGGTTGTAATGGGGGGGGGGGGTATTGTATTTGTATGCAAAAGAGCTGAATTCTTTGGGGCATGCCCCACAAAAGGCCCTTTTAAGGGCTGGTAAGGTAAAGAGCTTTGAAATTTGTTTAATTTCGAATAGGGCAGGGAATTTTTTTTATTTTGGGGGTTTATTATTTTATTAGGGGGCTTAGAATAGGTGTAATTAGCTTAAAAATCTTGTAATCTTTTTTTATTTTTTGTAATTTAGTGTTTGTTTTTTTTTGCAATTTAGTTTAGTTAATTTAATTGTATTTTTAGATAGATGTTTGTAGTTTATTTAATTTATTGATAGTGTAGGTGTATTTGTAACTTAGGTTAGGATTTATTTTACAGGTAATTGGGTAATTATTTTAACTAGGTAGATATTAAATAGTTAATAACTATTTAATAGCTATTATACCTAGTTAAAATAATTAACAATTTACCTGTAAAATAAATATTAACCCTAACATAGCTACAATGTAATTATTAATTATATTGTAGCTATCTTAGGGTTTATTTTATAGGTAAGTATTTAGATTTAAATAGGAATATTTTAGTTTATAAATGAATTAGATTAATTTAATATAAATTTAGTTAGGGGTGTTAGGGTTAGATAGAGTTAATATAGTTAATATAAATACTATAGTAACTATATTAACTATATTAACCCTAATATAATTAGGGTTAATATAGTTAATATATATAATGTAATACCTATATTAACTATAATATACTTAGGGTTAATATAGATAATATAGCTGGCGGCGGGGGGTAGGTAGATTAAATAAGGGGTTAATCATTTTAATAGAGATGGCGGCGGTGTAAGGGGCTTACATTAGGGGTTAATAATTTTAATATAGATGGCGGCGGTGTTAGGGGCTCACTTTAGGGGGTTATAGATATAATATAGCTGGCGGCGCGGTACGGGAGCGGCGGTTTAGGGGTTAATAACTTTATTAGGTTGCGGCGGGGTACGGGAGCGGCGGTTTAGGGGTTAATAGCTTTTTTATTGTTAGGATAGTGAGGGGGGATAGCGGATAGAGGGTTAGACGTGTCGGGCTATGTTAGGGAGGCGTGTTAGACTTGTCGGGCTATGTTAGGGAGGCGTGTTAGACAGTGCGGGTGTTTTAGACTTTAGTCAGGTTTTATAGGCGCCGGCAGTTTCTAACGTGCCGCAAGTCACTGGCGATGCCAGAAATTTGTACTTGCGCAGATTTCTGGACATCGCTGGTTTGTCAGACTTACGGCACGTTAGCATCTGACGGCGACTTATATGGGATAGCTCGAGTTGCGAGCTGAAACTGCGGGCGACGCCGGTTCCCTCGCTTGCGCCGCAAACTGCGATCTATATTGGATCGCGCCCCAGATATGACTGGTGGTGGCACTGAGCAAGTAGGCACAGTATATGCTATGAGCCTGACACACAAAGGCTAGCAGTGGCAGGCTGGCCTGGCAACTGAAATTAGATTACACTAGCAGACTGATGTAAAAGTTTTTTTTTTTTTAATTTACACTAATGTTATACCAGATATGAGTCTTGGCACTGAGCAAGTAGGCACAGTATATGCTGTGAGCCTGACACACAGGCTGGCAGTAGCAGGCAGGCAACTGCTATTAGATTACACTAGCAGACTGATGTAAAAGTTTCTTAAAAAAAATGTACACTACTGTTACACCAGATATGACTGGTGGTGGAACTGAGCAAGTAGGCACAGTATATGCTGTGAGCCTGACACACAGGCTGGCAGTGGCAGGCTGGCCTGGCAACTGAAATTAGATTACACTAGCAGACTGATGTAAAAGTTTTTTTAAAAAATAATTTACACTAATGTTACACCAGATATGAGCGGTGGCACTGAGCAAGTAGGCACAGTATATGCTGTGAGTCTGACACACAGGCTGGCAGTGGCAGGCTGGCCTGGCAACTGAAATTAGATTACACTAGCAGACTGATGTAAAAGTTTTTTTTTTTTAATTTACACTAATGTTACACCAGATATGAGTGGTGGCACTGAGCAAGTAGGCACAGTATATGCTGTGAGCCTGACACACAGGCTGGCAGTGGCAGGCAGGCAACTGCTATTAGATTACACTAGCAGACTGATGTAAAGGTTTTTTGTAAAAAATTTACACTACTGTTATGCCAGATATGACTGGTGGTGGCACTGAGCAAGTAGGCACAGTATATGCTATGAGCCTGACACACAAAGGCTGGCAGTGGCAGGCTGGCCTGGCAACTGAAATTATATTACACTAGCAGACTGATGTAAAAGTTTTTTTTTTTTAAATTTACACTAATGTTATACCAGATATGAGTCTTGGCACTGAGCAAGTAGGCACAGTATATGCTGTGAGCCTGACACACAGGCTGGCAGTAGCAGGCAGGCAACTGCTATTAGATTACACTAGCAGACTGATGTAAAAGTTTCTTAAAAAAAATGTACACTACTGTTACACCAGATATGACTGGTGGTGGAACTGAGCAAGTAGGCACAGTATATGCTGTGAGCCTGACACACAGGCTGGCAGTGGCAGGCTGGCCTGGCAACTGAAATTAGATTACACTAGCAGACTGATGTAAAAGTTTTTTTTTTTAAAAAAATTTACACTAATGTTACACCAGATATGAGCGGTGGCACTGAGCAAGTAGGCACAGTATATGCTGTGAGTCTGACACACAGGCTGGCAGTGGCAGGCTGGCCTGGCAACTGAAATTAGATTACACTAGCAGACTGATGTAAAAGTTTTTTGTTTTAAATTTGCACTAATGTTACACCAGATATGAGTGGTGGCACTGAGCAAGTAGGCACAGTATATGCTGTAAGCCTGACACACAGACTGGCAGTGGCAGGCAGGCAACTGCTATTAGATTACACTAGCAGACTGATGTAAAAGTTTTTTGTAAAAAATTTACACTACTGTTACGCCAGATATGACTGGTGGTGGCACTGAGCAAGTAGGCACAGTATATGCTGTGAGCCTGACATACAGGCTGACAGTGGCAGGCTGGCCTGGCAACTGAAATTAGATTACACTAGCAGACTGACGTAAAAGTTTTTTGTTTTTTTTAAATTTACACTAATGTTACACCAGATATGAGTCTTGGTACTGAGCAAGTAGGCACAGTATATGCTGTGAGCCTGACACACAGACTGGCAGTGGCAGGCAGGCAACTGCTATTAGATTACACTAGCAGACTGATGTAAAAGTTTTTTAAAAATTTTTTTTACATTACTGTTACACCAGATATGACTGGTGGTGGCACTGAGCAAGTAGGCACAGTATATGCTCTGAGCCTGACACATACGCTGGCAGTGGCAGGCTGGCCTGGCGACTGAGATTAGATTACACTAGCAGACTGATGTAAAAGTTTTTTTTTAAACAATTTTTACACTACTGTTACACCAGATATGACTGGTGGTGGCACTGAGCAAGTAGGCACAGTATATGCTCTGAGCCTGACACATAGGCTGGCAGTGGCAGGCTGGCCTGGCAACTGAAATTAGATTACACTAGCAGACTGATGTAAAAGTTTTTTTTTTTTAAATTTACACTAATGTTACACCAGATATGAGTGGTGGCACTGAGCAAGTAGGCACAATATATGCTGTGAGCCTGACACACGCTGACAGGCAGGCAAATGCAATTAGATTACAAAGAAAAAAAAAAGACTGATGTTCTAGCCCTAAAAAGGGCTTTTTGGGGTGCTGTCCTTACAGCAGAGATCAGAGGAGTCCTTCAGGACTGTAGTGGACACTGAATACACTAGCCTAGCTATCAATTTCCCTATAAAATCAGCAGCAGCTACACTATCCCTCCTCTCTCTAAGAATGCAGGATCAGAATGAATCTAAAATGGCTGCTGCACATGAGCTGGGAGGGTCTGGGAGGGAGTGTCTGCTGCTGATTGGCTGAAATGTGTCTGCAGATTGTGAGATACAGGGTCAAAGTTTACTCAATGATGACGAATAGGGGGCGGATCAAACATCGCATATGTTCGCCCACCGTGGTGAACGCGAGTAAGCTATGTTCGCCGGGAACTGTTCTCCGGCAAACTGTTCGCGACATCACTATTTATAATTTGATATTCACCATTCTGCAGCTCTCTAGCCAAATATAACAATTGCATATAACAAAAAAAAATGAGCTTTCTACAAAAGAATAATAATAAAATTTCCCCTTTAAATTATTCCCAATGATCCATTGGCCTTACTTATAACAAAAATGTATATTGACATTCATTAAATAGCCTAAGCAAGCATAACCAGCATAAAAACACACTCACAGTGGGATGCAGCCTAGTTAAAGGGACATGTTACAAAAATTAAAAATGATCTTTAATTGAAACTGCTGACACAGTTAAATATATTAGTGTTAGGCTTACAGTAAACCTCATTGTCTTCTCTGTAAATATTTCCTTAGATTTTATATCAGTTTGCCTGTATCCCTTTAAATATTTTCACTCCTCTGTTTTTTTTTGTTTTTGTTTTTTTTTCCGCTAGTCTCACAGATCGCAACACCAAGATTTTAGACAATTTATCAGTTCAGTTTGCATTACAGAGAGAATTAAGTTACACTGCAAAAAATATCTGCTATCTAAACGGCAGATTTAAAAAGAATAATACTGATGGGTATGTATATGTATATGTGTATGTATATATGTATGTATATATATATGTATATATATATATATGTATGTATGTGTGTATATATATATTATATATATTATGTTATATGGGTAATTTGAATCTCACATATTAAGCATATTGAGGGTAACTTTAAATCTTGTATCAAATGTTTATAAAGCAGCATTCCACAAGTTTATTTTTGGATAAGTTGTAACATATGTTTCTAATATAAGTTCCTCTCTACAAATGGATATGGGCATATTCTGTTATGTGCTATAACAACATTCTTATTTCCTGTGGGCCCCTTATGCAGATGTAAAGTTAACTACGTTTTTTATATATTTCCTGTGACCTCATGTATGACGTATACATTCCTATAAATTCTTTGTGTGTTCTTCAAATAAACGGGACTTTTGTGAAAACACTCAGTTGCATGTGTGTGTGATTTCAGTGGTCACCCCAGGGCCCTGAAGAAAACGTGTGCCGCACCCTTATCAGCCAGAGCAGAGCTAAGGAACAAAAGAAGTGACCCTACAAAACTGGCGTCAGAAGTGGAATGAAACAGGGAACTCTCGGAAGGTGAGTTGAACAAAGAGTCTTTTTATTCTGACCTTTTTTCTCTTACCACGAGACCCCTTAAGTTTCATTTTACATAGGAATAGTTGGGGAATATATATATGTGAATCTTTGGTAGATTCTAAAAGAGGAATAATAGATTTTTTTGGTAAAAATCAGGTTAAATATATATATGAATCTTTGGTAGATTCTAATCAAATCTTTGATTAAAAAATAAAAAGGGAATAAAAGATTTCTTTGGTAGAAATCAGGTTATATAAAGTCTGGCTGAAGGGTTAAAACACACGTTTTCTTATTGCTTGCTTTTGAAATATTGCTGTATGGCTAACATTGTTTTAAAGTTATAAGATAAATACTGCATTGTTTATATGAATTCTTATGCTGCTTGTTTTTAAATATGCTGTATGGCAAAATACTGTTTATTTGTATAAAGTGTTAAGGAAGTAAAATACTGCTTATTGTATAAAGTATTAAGAAAGTAAACTGTTGCTTATATGTATTGCTGTTTCTGAATGTTAGTTAAAATGCTACATTTTTTCTGGTGAAGGGTGACCTTTGACCTAGAGATAATTAATGCCAGAAACTACTGAAAGAATCAGCATAGTGATATTTTTTTTTCTTTCTCTTGTTGTAAACTTAAGCATTAAGCACAATAACTGGTAAAGGAGTACAACCATTCTAGTTAATGTGGTTTATGCAAAAAGATTCAATAATTAATTGCTCTTAAAGGTAAAGGTATTGTATTTTTTTATTTTTATTATTTTTTATTATTTATTTTTTTTGTTTTTTGTTTTTGTTTTGTATTGTATTATATTTTGTTGTAAATGTTTTAAAAGATAAGTTAGGAGTTGAGAATGGGCAAATCCCAGTCTAAACAATTTCCATCACCTAGACCAGGTGAAAATTGTAAAGATTATGTGGGAAGGGTGTCGCCCGATGGGTTTATGTATATTATTCCTTGGGTTCAGAATATGGCAGAATGGACAGAAGCTATGAGAAGCTCTGATCCATTCCCCAGAGAGGGGGATAATGATACATTTCATATGAAAATGGTAAAAGGGTTGTGTCTAGGTGATGAAGAGGCATTTCCATGGTATAATGGTGATCCAAGATGGAATATGGATTATATGAAAAAGGGTGGGGAAATTGGCTGACTGTTGCTCCATACTGGCGATATATTGATATAGGAGAATAAAAAGAAGGGTAAAAGTGAGAAGCAAAGACAGAAACATATTCACCCCCCCCTGCCCCATATAATGCCCCTCACCTACCATTGCCATCATATAACAGACTATATCCTAGCCTCCCATCCCCTAGTGACATAGATCTAGAGACTATTGCTGTTGCCTCTGCTCAGGTACCCCAGGAATGGACCTTGCCAGGACCTTCTGTAACTCCCCGATACCAGGTCACTAAACCCCCTATTATGCCCAAACCCACCCCGATTAAGGTTGAACCAGTAACACCTTCCTACCCCCCTACAATAACCCCACAATATAAAAGAGGGAATGAAGAAGTAGAGGAGGAGGAGCTGCTGTACCAGACAGCTAGTATGCCATTTCTTACTGTGGGAGACCAATTAATTATTAAACCTTTGTCCCCGGGTGAATTAAGGGAAATTACCAAGGGGAGCCCCAAATCCCCCGTCAACATCCATCAGCTTGTATTATGTATTTAAAAAGAATGTTACAAGGACAAAACATGACACAGACAGATATAAGAATTATTATTGATGCACTTCTAGACTATGACCCTGAATCAGGTTGGAGTGGGGTAATGTAAAGAGTATTAGTAAATTGAGTCGAGATCCAACAATTAACTATGCCCTAAACACACGTGAAGGACTTGATGAAATGTGGACAGAATTAAGTATAGAAATGCATAGAATATGGAAGGATAAACAAAGTATGTCAATTGCACTAGCGTGCAAACAGAATACAAAGGAAACAGTAGTAGTATTTGTTAAGCATTTTTATAAAATGCTGGAAGGAAGAGGCTGGAATGGATTCAGGAGATGCAATGGGCTCTCTGAAGGTCCAGACTTGCATTAGTAATATGCAACCTCAGCTTTCTTTGTTGGTGAAACAACTGTCTCTGATTGGCCAGAGTTGACTCCAGCAGAATTCTTGAAAAGAATTCATGAAAAAGAAGGGGCAGGTTGTTTTGACATCAGGAAATTAGAAGGAAAAATGCTGCTTTTTATCAAAAGCAGAGTGTTACAACATTGTGATCCATTCCAGGCCAGGGAAAGGGATAATACAGGGAGTAATAGAATGTTTGTGAGAGGGTAGAGGGAGAGCTAGAGGAAGAGCTAGAGGGAATTATACTTCAAACAGAACACATTGTTTTAACTGTGGGGAACAGGGACATTGGAAAAATGAATGCCCAAAACCCCCTAATATTCTGGCCCCCCCTTACAATCCCCGACAGTATAACAGACAGCCTTACATAGCCCTGCACCCATGGAGGCACCCAAACACAACATACAATGGCCATAGGGGTGCCTAGAAGGTAGCACTCCAATTTTTCCAGTGGTGTCAACAAGTTATCATGAGCAACCGTACTTAGTCCTAGAAGTAGAGGGAGAACCCCTACCATTTCTAGTAGACACAGGAGCTACATGCTCTGCCTTATGCTCAGATATGTATGATGGCATTACTGGAAAATCTGAACCTTCTCTAGGGATTAATGGAGTGCTGACTCAGACTCGGATCACACCGCCGCTTGAAGTTAGGGTACCCTGTACTGGCCAACAACTTTTGCACCCATTTCGTATTATAACTGGGTGTCCCCTTAACATTTTGGGTCGTGATCTTATGGGTCCCCTTGGTTTGAAAGTAGCTGTCACTAGACAGGGTGGGTTAGACATGAGTCTAGGGTCCACTAACCTGTGTTTTTTTAATGACATATTGACAGATGTCCCATCCTCTGTATGGGCATCTTCAAAACTTGACGTTGGTTTAGTTCAGTGTACCCCATATAAAGCCAGATTAAAACCTACTACTACTCCAGTGTTTATTAAACAATATCCATTGTCTAGAGAAAAGAAAGAAGGGATAAGACCCATGATAGAGGAATTCCTTAAACAAGGAATCCTCCGTCCAGTAGTTTCTCCCTATAATACCCCCATAAATCCGATCCCAAAGAAAGACAATGAATATAGGTTAGTACAAGACCTAAGGGCAATTAATGAAATAGTAATCCCAATTGCCCCAATTGTCCCAGATGTTACAACCTTACTCACAGCCATTCCACATGACGCCTGTATATTTACAGTCATTGATTTAGCATAACGCATTTTTTTCAGTCCGATTGGGACCCTGAGACACAGCTACTTATGGCTTTTTATTATGATGGGCGTCAGCTTACCTGGACACGCCTCCCTCAAGGCTATGTGGCCTCACCTGCGGTCTACTCGCTGGTGCTCCAACGTACTTTGCGGTCATGGACTCCCAGCCACGGTTCCGTCCTCCTTCAGTACGTCGATGACCTACTGTTGTGTAGTCCTAACCAGGAGGCTAATACAGTAGATACAATAAGTCTGTTAAAACACCTTGCTGCTGGAAGGTCATAAAATAGCAAAACATAAGCTACAAGGTAGGAGTGACATAAGTGGATTTACCTTGGTTTTGTGCTTTCCCAAGGCCACCGGTCCATTAGTCCCAAACGAATCTAAGCGATTCAACAGATCCCAAAGCCAGTTACTAGAAAGGACATGCTCACCTTTCTAGGTATGATTAATTATTGCAGACAATGGATTCCTGAGTGCTCCCATCATGATTCCATTCTAAGGCAAAGCCACAAAAGGGGATAGCCCTGAACATATACAATGGACCACAGACCATGACTAAATCCTACATAGCTCTGAAGACTAGCATTATTAGTGCCCCTGCTTTAGGACTACCTGATTATTGTAAACCATTTCACTTGTATGCGAGGGACAATTGTAAAAACCATGGCTGCTGTCTGTGCCCAAGAGCATGGTGGAGGCAATATGCGTCCCGTAGCTTTCTTTTCCAAAGTAGTTCCATACCGGTACAAGGGATGCCGGCGTGTCTCCGAGCATTGGCAGCTTGCGCCATGGCTGTAGAGATGGTTGAAACAATTACATTAGGCCATCCAATAGTACTACACACTAGTCACCAAGTTTTACATCTTGTAAAAAATGTCACTACCCAACACATGACTTCTCAAAGACTTTCTGGTTATGAATGTATATTACTGAATAATACAAATCTGACTATTAAATATAGTAGTGTATCCTCAGGGCCAACTCAAATACTTAGTGCCTTACTTACAGGATCACCAGACTTTCCATCAGATCATGATTGTATAGAGGTAATACACCACATTACCACACCAAGACCTGACTTGATGGATAAACCTTTTGACCGTGCTGATAATGTGTTTGTTGATGGTTCTTGTTCCCGACCTAGTGATGGTATTTATAAGACAGGCTATGTCGTTGTGCAACTACCAGACATTGTTCTAGATGCAGGCCCCATTCCTTATCCTTCTGCACAAGCTGCAGAATTAATAGCACTTACAAAAGCATGTAAATTGTTTGAAAATAAATCTGTTAACATTTACACTGACTCTCGCTATGCTTTTGGGGTTGTGCACGATTTTGGTATGATATGGAAACAACGTGGTTTTGTTTCAGCAGATGGCAAGACCATCTCTCATACAGACCTGATTAATGAACTTTTAGAGGCCATAACTACTCCAAAGGATATAGCGATCATACATTGCCCGTGCACATACATACAAGTCTGAGCCTATTTCCTTGGGTAATGCACTTGCAGATAAAATTACTAAAGAGGCTGCTTATGTTTCTCATACACCCAAATCCACCATCCGTATGTATGCTGTTTTAGCCCCACCTTCATGTCCTACAGACCATATGCTTCTTGAACTCCAGGGACATGCCACTCCTAGTGACATATCTTTCTGGACTACTAATGGGTTAGCTTTAGATGAGAATGGTTTGTTTTCTAAAGAGGGGAAGGTGGGCATACCGGAAAGCAGTGCACCACTCTTTATAGCACAAGCCCATGGTGTTGGACACCTAGGTATAAACCAACAACTAACTTGTTGAAGCAATCTTTCTACATTAGAGGTATAGGTGATCATTGCAAGGCATATATTAATAGATGTGTATATTGCTTACAGACCAATGCAACCATTCCCAATAAAGCCCAGCATGACCACTTACCCCCACCTACAGCCCCATTCACACATCTACAAATTGATTTTACACATATTCCAAAAACTGGGACTAAACAATTATATCTGCTTGTAATAGTTGACCAATTTCTAAGTGGCCAGAAGCTTTTGTTACCCAGAGGGAAGATGCAAAAACAGTCGCTAAAATTTTAGCCACTGAAATAATTCCCAGAATTGGTTGTCCGCTTCAGATTAATTCTGATAACGGTCCCAGGCTGTTCATTAGTAAAATCACACATGAGTTAGTAGAATGGTTACAGATTAATTGGAACTTTCACATTCCCTACCATCCTCAAAGCTCAGGGATTGTAGAAAGAATGAATTGCAATATCAAGGAAAAACTTTTTAAAGGCAACAGCAGGTACATGGGTTAAATGGCAAAACTATTTCCTGTCGAGTTTTAGCAGAAATCAGAATGACCCCAAATAGGACAACCAGGTTGTCTCCATTTGAGGTCCTAATGGGTAGACCATTCCCAACTCCATGGGTAAAAGCCCACTTATCATTAAAAATGGTGATTTAGATTGTATTAAGGAACAATATGTAAAACAATTGATTGATAAATTGAATGGCATCTATGGTGATGTGTCTTCCCGTTTACCTCTTCCCTCACAGGAACCAACCCTCCTTTCAAGCCTGGAGATCTGGTCTGCATTCGCCAGCTGAATAAAGCAAAGAAAGGAGGTTTCCCCCGTTCAGCAAGCCAGTCACTGTGATCGCTGTAACCAGGACTGCCGTACTGACTGATGACAAGGACATCTGGATACACGCTTCACGAGTGAAACTCTGTCCAAAGAGAGAGAAGCGGGTGACAAGCTATCGGTCACCCCTCACAAAGGAGAAGTGGGTGATAAGGTATCGATCACTCCTCACAAAGACCAGGATGATGATCTCAATCATGGATCCAAGACATTTCTGCAAGATCTTCCTTTTCCTAATGGGGATATTGATATTGTGTAATATCCCAATAGTATTAATAACAGCATGTTATTACTCACTTGAAGATGCTGGACACTTAACACCTATTTGTTTACTATTATTAACATTGTTTAACTGTTACATGTCTTGTACTTTAGGAAAGAAAATATCAGGTATGATACAAGATGCAGAAAAAGTTCAACTGCAAAATTTAATTAGAGGTAGACCCAGATAGTTTATATTGTAGGAACATTATAGATTATGTGATCACGATGTGATCAAAGAGGGGAATGATGGGTATGTATATGTATATGTGTATGTATATATGTATGTATATATATATGTATATATATATATATATGTATGTATGTGTGTATATATATATTATATATATTATGTTATATGGGTAATTTGAATCTCACATATTAAGCATATTGAGGGTAACTTTAAATCTTGTATCAAAATGTTTATAAAGCAGCATTCCACAAGTTTATTTTTGGATAAGTTGTAACATATGTTTCTAATATAGTTCCTCTCTACAAATGGATATGGGCATATTCTGTTTATGTGCTATAAACAACATTCTTATTTCCTGTGGGCCCCTTATGCAGATGTGAAGTTAACTACGTTTTTTATATATTTCCTGTGACCTCATGTATGACGTATACATTCCTATAAATTCTTTGTGTGTTCTTCAAATAAACAGGACTTTTGTGAAAACACTCAGTTGCATGTGTGTGTGATTTCAGTGGTCACCCCAGGGCCCTGAAGAAAACGTGTGCCGCACCCTTATCAGCCAGAGCAGAGCTAAGGAACAAAAGAAGTGACCCTACAAATACAAAGAAAGGTCTCAAAAAATATATTTTGCAAACTACTAATACAGTGAACTGGTCCTTTAAAAATAAAATGACAATTTTCTATTGCTCTGTCTAAGCCCTAAGCTTCGGTTTTACAGACAAATATAAGATAAGGATTATCCGATATTCAACCCATTGTAATTTCCTTCATATATACACATAAACTCACAAACTTCTCCTATATTGTAAACTATTCAGCTTGTATAACAAGCCATTGACAATACATTAATATCAAAACTATGTTACAGTGGACTGTCCCTTTAAGGACTAACCATTTATCACGTAAATTACATATGTATAGCCTTACATATGTATAGCCTAACCATAATTTAGGCTGCTTGTATGATTTACCACACAAATTCAACTTCTGTACTGTATCATGACCTGCATATTAATTTACTTGCAATAGAAACGGACCCAAATACTTTTAGATTTTAATAATTTAATATTTAATTATTTAATAATATGCAGCCTATAACTATATTTTATTTTTTCCACTAACTCCGTGCACAGATCTTACAAATACAATGTTAATCTTTTTCATTTACCCGAACATGACCAAAGGTCCTCAATCATCCGTACATTCACAAATCCTTTAATTAGTTCCCTTGCAAAAAACAATATATTTATATGCCGCAACAGGTGGACAGTTTTTATATTTACATACAACAATTATCACTTAAAACTAAAACTGCTATTAATAACACACATACTTAAAACATGCTGTTGACTTTAAAATACCTTTATAAAAATAACACTACAAATAACCTCCCTTACAAACGTCTGATTTCCCCGCTAAGAAACAGAAAGAAAAAAAATGCAGCAAGGTCATTTTTACAGCGATACACACACACAAGCTCATCTCATCTCGCATACCAGAAATTCACTCCCCTTTTTTTTCTTTCCTTCTCCGGAAAACATATATTTCATAACATACCAAAGACACATACAAATACAATAAGATTAACTTTCCACCAAATTTAAAATGTATTTGAAAGTGTCTGAATTTGCAGAGAATGGCCATTTCCCCACAAATGGCCATTTCCCCACAAATTGAGAAAAACACATTTCAAACAGGATAAAACATCCTCCGTTCTTCTCTTTTTTTTTTAATTTTGATCTAAGCAACTCTTCTACACGTGATAACAGACACATCACACATGACACATCAAAATATACAAAATTTACTTTTCATTACTGCAACCAAAGAGAGAAAGAATTTTACAAACAGAGCTGCTGTAACCATTTTTTTTTCTGTTCTCTGATCTGTGTGTGCGCTCGGTGGCCCCCCTTCTTTGCCCTTAACATTCTTTAACACAGTGTTTTCTCTTTGAATCTACACAGTTTTGATTTTTTTTGGATCCCCCTCCCTTTCTAGAGTGAATATTTCTCTGAAATGTTTCTGTCCTTACCAGAAACTGTTAACCCTTTTGTAGACATTAAATATGTAATCTTCTCTATGCATTATTATCTATGAGCAGACCTCATTTCCACAACACAATAATAGCAGCAATAATTAAATGCCCAGCCACTTAATATTTTCTAAGCACAGCAATTAAAAGCATGCAAGTAAAAAAACATTCTCCAGGTGGGTAACAAAACTCTATTATAGGACATGTATAAGGACAACTTCAACACAAGTGGGACTCAAATCCACTTATCACAAAGCGATGCCAATTTCAAGTGCATTCCAACTTTTATCTTGCGCGCTTCAATCAGAACAACAATATCTGTCTAAAACTAGCACAGGACTATTAACCTGTCTAGAGGGATTGTCACAAGTGCCAACAGGACTCAAACCTTCGCACAAACCCTGCTTCTTTCTTTACTGCAGGAATCCCTTTTAACCCTTTATCATATATTACCAACACCTATTACTAAAAATAAAACCAACTAAATTTAGGTTCAGATTCACAGAGGGAAAGTAGAGTAAAAAAAACACTCATCCACTCACCCCGTGTAAATCCCACTTCTGACACCAGAAACTGTAAGGTGTTGGTTTCATGGGGGGAGTGTCAGGTCAGGCCTAAGCCTCTGGCTCACTGTATCACCTGGAGCAGATGTAGATTATCTGATAAGGATATCCTTAGAACAGACTCAGACCACGCAGCAATGATCCAAAACTATTCTGTTTATTGAAAGACACACAACATGTCTTAAAGGCACCAATTACAGGTGTACAGGGTTAACTTGATGACACGTTATAGCCGCGTCATTTTTACACAGTTTATACACAGTGTTATTCTGGAAAGTCACTAGCTCTAAAAAATATTCTATAGTCATAATAAGCAGTGCATCTCGGAGAACAACAAGGTCGTTTGAACATCTTATAGAGACAGTACCCTCCGGGCCTAGTGCCAGGGACATTTACAAGGTTAGCTAGCTTTGCAGAGTAAAATGACAAGCATATATTTCTCACTACAGAATAACCCATTATAATAAAGATTAATCATTACAAGATGGATGCAAAAGACAAAATGGCGCTCAAGAACAAGATGGCGCTACTTACGCTAACAATAATTCCTAACACTAGCACATAACAGCTACACAATATATATTATTAACACTAGCACAGAACAGTTGCACAATATATATTATGAACACTAGCACATACGAGCTACACAATATATATTATTAACACTAGCACATAAGAGCTACACAATATATATTATTAACACTTGCACATAACAGTTACACAATATATATTATTAACACTAGCACATAACAGTTACACACTATATATTATTAACACTAGCACATAACAGCTACACAATATATATTATTAACACTAGCACATAAAAGATACACAATATATATTATTAACACTAGCACAGAACAGTTGCACAATATATATTATTAACACTAGTACATAACAGTTACACAATATATATTATTAACACTAGCACATAACTACACAATATATATTATTAACACTAGCACATAAGAGCTACACAATATATATTATTAACACTAGCACACAACAGTTACACAATATATATTATTATCACTAGCACATAACAGCTACATAATATATATTATTAACACTAGCACATAACAGCTACACAATATATATTATTAACACTAGCACATAACAGTTTACACAATATATATTATAACACTTAGCACACAACAGCTACACAATATATATTATTTACACTAGCACATAACAGCTACACAATATATATTATTAACACTAGCACAAAACAGCTATACAATATATATTAGTAACACTAGCACATAACAGTTACACAATATATATTATTAACACTAGCACATACCAGCTACACAATATATTATTATTATTATTAACACTAGCACATAACAGCTACACAATATATATTATTAACACTAGCACATAACAGTTACACAATATATATTATTAACACTAGCACATAACAGCTACACAATATAATTATTATTTATTAACACTATCACATAACAGGTACACAATATATATTATTATTATTAATTAACACTAGCACATAACAGCTACACAATATATATTATTATTAACACTAGCACATAACAGCTACACAATATATATTATTATTAAAACTAGCACATAACAGCTACACAATATATATATAGGGTCAAAAAATCTTTATTGTAAACTACATAGGATAAAACTCAGCAAGAGAGAGTTAAAAAACAGTCTGACTGCATGGCTGTAGTCATAGACGTATAACAGGTGTTACTGTGAACACCTTATATACCTGTTAGCCACTCCCATCTATGGGGGTGGATACAAAACAGATAAAAACACAACCATAACTCTATATTTTCAGTGGAATGGATTAATTAGTAGATTAAAATAACCTAGAACAATATACTGGGGTAACAGATGATACTAATTATATAGCAAAGCTCTTGGCAATAAAACCAGAATATGGCTAATATAATATTACATTATTAGTATATACTGATATACTTATACATCAAAATCACTTCATTTCTGGTTTGAAAGGGTTACTAGGCTTATTCAGTATTTATTGTGCATAGTACATTTTAGGTAAGTACATTTAATATGTAGGGATACAAATCTAATCATATGATGATACCAATAAAAGAAAAATAGTGTATACAATACAATTAACTACATTGAGTCAATGACAGTAGCCAGAGATATATATTCTTGGCTAGCCCACATATTAATACCTGAAAAGGACTATATATCACAGGGTATATTAATACTAGATCACCATAAAGTAACATAGCACAAAGCTTTAAAATATAGCTCTGTCCTAAACCACCAGAGTGGATAGACCATTATAGTATGAAACTGACATCTAAGTACTCCAGGATATAATGTAATAACACTTATTATATTGTTATATAGGGGGAATAATGATAGAAGTTAGTGGATATTAAACTCAACTGTACTCTATCTGTGCCAATAGTTAATGATGTCAAATTCTGAATTGAAACCTCCAGGTAGCAGGCTACCAAGCTTATGTATCCAATAAATTTCCTGCCTTGACAGGATTTGTAGTTTATCTCCGCCCCTAGGGGGTCTAGAGATAAGCTCGATAGCCTGCCACCTGAAGGTTCCAACATCACCAGAGTGAACTTGCAAGAAATGTTTAGAGAGTGCAGAAACAGCTCTTTCTTGTGTCACATAAGATATGTGTTCTCTAATTCGTTTGCTGACTGGCCTGGTCGTTCTACCCACGTATTGTTATTTGCATTGTGTGCATTCAATCAAATATATTACATATTTACTGCCACATTTGATGCAGCCCTCTGTATCAAAAATCTCAGACGTGTGCACTGAAGAAAAGTTTTAGAAACATGCATGTGATCACATGATTTGCATGTTCTTTTGCCACACTTATAAGTACCTTTAACCTGAAGCCATGACTGCCACTATCCCCTTGGGTAACAGACTTGGGGAAAGTAAGTTCCCTAAAGTTAGGTTTCGTTTATAGACAAAGTTACAATCATTGCTTATAAGTTCACGTTGAGCTTTATCTCCACGAAGGATGGGTAAATTCCTATTTATCACTTTGCAAACTTGGTGACAGTGGTTTTAAAAGGCCGTACTAGAGTAGGCTTTGTTTTATTTGATGGACTGACACTTAGTAGTCCTTTCTCTAGGATGCTCAAAGAGACAACTTTTATCCATTGAGGAGACTTCCTCAAATGCTTTATTTACCATTTTCTTGGGTAGCCCCTTTCCTTCAACCTATATTTAAGGTCCTTACTCTCTTCAAGGAAATCCAATCCAGCTACAGTTCCGCTTTATCCGCATGAACTGGCCCTTTTCAATGTCTTTAAACACGTGCCTTGGATGGCTACTTCGGGCATGCAGGAGTGTATTCTCAGAAATTGGTTTCCTGTAGAGAGTTGAGGACACATTTCTTGACTCATAGTTGAATGTTAGTGTTATGTCTAGATAGTTGATCTTGGTTTGATTCCATTTGAAAGTGAATTTTCAAGCCTATATTATTCTGGTTAAATATTTTAACCAGATTTTCGGCTTGAGAGTGAAGTAGCAGACCAAATGACTAGCAAATCGTCAATACTCTAACGCAGTTCAGTGTGACTATTCATGTGTTGTAGTGCTGTTAGGAGTACCAAATTGGACACATCTACTAATGCAGCGCAGTCTCATAAAAACACATTTAAAATACAAAGTCTCATAAAAATGCGCATAAATGTATCGGAACATCCATCCATCAAATATTTAAAACTTGATAAGGGGGATAATTGAATATTAAAAAAGTAAAAAAGCAATAAGTGACAAAAACAAAAATAAAAATATTTCATACATTGATTAGGACAATCCAAGATATAAATCTATGATTCTATAAATACATATAACAAAACTAGATCTAATGAAAAAAATTAATATTACATAACAATGATATATAAAAATATTAAAATAAATCTAACTGAATATAAGGATATAAATATTATTATACACTCTCAAACGAGTACTATACAAAATTAATATTCACATAATCTGATCCTAAAGTGCTAGAAGGTTGCAGGTGTGTATGAATAATAAGATCTCCCTAAGTCGCAATAAGGAGACGTGTATTATAATACAAACCCTCAAAAAATAGCTAAGGGTTCGATGTCTCTATATGATTACCCATAACGTTGTTAGTATAGTCTAATAGAGTAAGTGGCGAGATACACATCCACAAAATCTGATGGCTTAGAGATAATACCTACGGTGTTGTTAGTCTAGTCCCATCTGGTTAGTGTCGGCATACTCCACACTAATAACTAATGGTTTGTTGGAGTATACTCACCAGACAGTGGGTACCATTCGTACAACAGTGATTGCCTTGATAACCACAACTCCACACTACTAACTATTAGTTAATTTGAATTTACTCAACAGACCATGGGTACCGTTCGTACAACAGTGGATACCTTGTTTAACAAAACTGATCGATCAGCACTGTATAAGCGGACCATAGGTGTTCAAACATAAACAATATATAAATGTATATATATATACACATATGTGTAAATGAACATACATTACACATATACATGGGGAGGCTAAACATATGCTATTGTGACAATCGGCAAGAATACCATATGGTATACTGATACAGTGATGTGTGAATAAATAGGGACCCCAAATTATTAAAGTTATCAGAGATACATTCAGACTATGGTGAAGAGGGAGAATAACCAGAATATGGGAATGTAAAGGAAGAGGGATATCTGCACTATGGGATATCAATTGAAAGCTGCCATATCAATATTTGCATTCAAGCCATAGGGAGACAAAGTTCGAAGTTTCCAGATCCAGAATGTCTCCCTCTGTCTCAAATGCAAGTATCTATTTCTACCCCATTTGGGGGTGACCAATTCTAGTGGGAAAATACAAAAGGAATCAGATGTACCTACATGACAATGATTGGCATGTCTAGGAACGCTATGATTTTAAATATTCTTCGTAATATTCCTCTTATGTTCCCCCCATCTTTTCTTTAGGGGTCTCGAGGTTCTCCCCACGTACTGGACCCCACAACTGCACTCTAGCATATAGACTACAAATGCTGAATCACACGTGAAGCGTGTTTTAATGTTAATTTTTTCCTTGCTCACATAGGATACAAATTCTGTCCTTTAGCTATTAGTATATTCACAAAGACCACAATTGGCACGATTACATTTATAAAAACCCGGTTTACCTAGGGATCTATTGTCAAATATAGCATTATGATTCATACTCTTTTTAACACCTGGAGTATGTTTCTTCATTAAAATCTTACTTGGAGCTAACATGTTTTTTAATGTTGGGGCCCTTCTGAAGGTACATACTGGCCATTTCCCTATACAATCCCTCAGAAGAGGGTCCCCTGCCAGAATATGCCAATATTTGCCCAAAATATTTTAAATCTTATTGTGGTTGTTGTTGTATTGTGTTATAAATCTAACATTCTTGGTTTTAGCTTCCTCTATTTTACCCACAGTAACTTTATCCTTCTTAATGAAAAATTCCTCTGTACATTTATTTCTCGCTTTTATATAACTTTTATCTAACAGATCTTTAGGGTAATGTTTCTCGAGGAACCTATTTTTCAATATAGATGCCTGATTGTCAAAAGTTTCTAAGTCAGTGCAGTTCCTACGGATCCTGCAAAATTGATTTTAAGGGATGTTTTTCTTCCATGGCAGATGATGATTGCTTTGTAATTTAGATAACTATTCGCATCCACTGACTTAAAGAAAGTTTTAGTAGCTATATTCCCTGCAGTATCCCATTCAAGTATTAAGTCCAAAAAATCTATACTAGTGGTGTCTATTTTAGAAGTGAAATTAAGACCCAATTCGTTATTATTTAAACTGTTTATAAAGTTTTGGGCTTCTAGTGGGCTACCTTCCCAAACAAACAGGAGGTCGTCTATGAAGCGGCCATAGAAGACCAGGTTCGCCCCATATGTCGAGGAATAAATATACTGTTCCTCAAAATATCCCATAAAGAGATTAGCAAAGCTTGGGGCGAACCTGGTCCCCATGGCCGTGCCCTTGATTTGCAGATAAAAAAATTCTTGATATACAAAATAATTGTTTTTCAATACAAATGTGATACATTCTAGTAAAAATTCCCTCTGCCTGTCTGGCATATATATATCTGTCCTCAAATAATGCTCAATGGCTCTAATTCCAAGATTATGGGCAATATTGGAGTACAAAGCAGAGACGTCACATGTTAGCCATAAAAGGTCTCTCCCCTCCTTTTTGATATTGGATAACTTATATATTAGATCTGGTGGGTCTTTTATGTATGATCGTAAGGTCACTACTGATTTTTTCAGGAATTGGTCGACATATTCAGATAAGTTGCACGTTAAGTTGCCGATCCCTGAAATAATCAGCCTCCCTGGCGGATCCACCATACTCTTGTGGATCTTAGTGAGGTGATAGTAATATGCTAAATTCAGTGTGTAAGGTATTACATAATCTCTTTCTTTTTTAGTAAGTATTCCTTATAACCATCCTGAATCAACCATTTTGATTAAATTAGCAAGGAACTTAGTTGTAGGATTGAATGTTAATAATCTATAATATTCAATATCTAGCAATATTCGATCTGCTTCTTTAATATAGTCTTTGATATTCTGCAATACTATTCCTCCCCCTTTGTCTGCTTGTCTTATCGCTATGTCATTATTAGCCGCTAATCTAGATAAAGCTTTCATTTCATATACATTTAAATTTGGATTCTTAATGTTACTATCAGATAATTTACCAAATTCTTCCAATACTAAATTCTGAAACAACTCAATACTCAACCCTGTAGTAGGAGGGTTGAAATTTGATCTTGGATTTAGATCTGAATGTATATAATTATCAAATAATTTGTCACATAGTGTCTCAGGTTCAAAATATATAATATCTGTTAGTGGCCTTTCTACCATTTCATCCGTTAGGATGGGTTTAAGGCCTGAACCTTTCAATTTCTTATCGCAAAAATAGCGTTGAATTGACAACTTGCGCACAAATTTATTGAGGTCAACAAATAATTCAAAGAGGTTATGATTTTTAGAGGGACAGAAGGAAAGACCCCTATTTAATACACAGACCTCTTCATTCATTAAAACATGATCAGACAAATTGTATATATTCTCTCTCATTCGTTTAAATTTCTCCTTTTGGGATGACTTAGCTCTCCCTCTGATGCCACGTTGGTGTATGATCTTTTTTTTTGGTGTAGTTGTTAAATTCTCTTTTTCTAAACCTCTTTCGAATTGTTTTAGACGTATCGGGGCATGTCTCAAATGCGGGGGATTGTGTATTGGTCTCTGATCGTGCTGAAAAACCTGGGGATTGTTAGTATGTTCCCTCTCATCTCTTTGATAATGATTCATTTGACTCCTAGCATCTGTTCGATATTTGCTCCTAGGTCCACTGGGACTGTATATTCTTGAATTGTCTGTAAAGTGCTGAGGTTTGTGGTGATAATCATAATTGCTATGATAATCCCTATTAGATTTGTAATCAAAATTATTGTGGAAATCTCTATTGGGCCTATGATTATAATTAACCTTTTCCCAAGAGGTAGAAGGTTGTTTCTGTTGTTTAGGAGTAGAACTATAATCAACCCTCTCCCCAACATGAGTGGAAGCCTGTTTCCGCTGTTTAGGAGAAAAACTACCATATGTGTTTTTACCACGGTAGTTATTACTGTTCCTAAACTGCACATTTTTCTTCTTATCTTTGGGTTTCCTATACTCCACTTCCACCCAGGTGTTATCCCCTGCTATATCAGATGGGGAAATTTGGTTATTAGATTCCTCTCCCCTCTCTTTAGAGTATATATCATAAACTCTATCCTCTAATCTTGCTCATCCCTAGCCAATTTTTTAATTTTAGTATGTATAATTTTCTTTTGGAAAGCATCAGATTTATCTTGTACTTCCTTAGTGAATTTAAATATATTCCGTATTAGACTCAAATCTACTTAGAGTATTCTGAATCTCCTCAATCTCTAACTCTGTTTTTTTCAAAAGAGTTTCTCTGAATTCAATTAAAAGATCTATGAGTTTAAGAGAGCATTCCATTAAAATACACTGCCATTTAGTTGTAAGGTCTGGATCATGTTTAAAAGAACAGTGTTTAGAAATCCTCAGACCCCTGGGTATGTGCCCCCTCTCTTTATACTTTTGTAATGTGTCTATGTCCCACCAATGTCTATGTTCATTCTTAAGAGCTTCTTCTAGTTTATGACATAATTGTACCATAGATAAATCACTAATGGATTCACTACACATATCTGCTATGTTTTCATTACTGCTTAATGCTTTCCTATTATTAATCCTCTGGTCTTTACTTTGCATAATGTTACAAGATTGATCAAATTATAAACGTGATAAAATATATATAAAAAATTCAAATTTATCCAATAGTGAAAGTGACAAAATATATAAATAAGTGTATTTTTGAAAGATTCCAATATGGTGAATCTAATGTAGGAAATACCCAAATATCATATATTAAACTAAAGTGAAAAGTGCAATGATAGTATATAAATATAATGTGTATACAGAAATGTTAATAATAATGACAAAGTGACCGTGGCGCTGACTGATCAATTCCCAAACAAAAAGGTATTCAAAATAACACAAATGAATCAGTGCGCCAACGGTTAAGTTACTATAATGTAAGTGGCGAATGTGAGGACACTAAAATCCCTCAAAAAATAATAATATAATATACTGATTTGTAGTGATAAAACTGCTCAGAATAAATATACGACATTCCCAGTAAAATGCAAAAAAACACATAAATCAAGTGCAATCCGTAAAAAAAACAAAAAGATACTGTGAATTACAAATACTTAGTAACCATTCATAGGAAACAATATGTCCACATATGTGTTCAAACCATGTTGGGTTTCATATCAGGTGGCAAATGGCAAGCAACTTCTTCAAATTAATCTTGTTGGTGACCCAAGACGATGTACCTACAGATAGAATGAAACAAAAGAAGGCGCCAACATAGTGCACAATCAGTAAGGCATGACACGCCGCTGCTGTAAGTGTTATTATACTCACAAGACACTTGAGAAGTGTCACAAACGCCTTCTGGACTCTTGGAGTCGTCCAGCTAACTCCCACTCCTGTGTGGTATGGATACTGGTCCGCAACCAACACGTCCTCTCTTGTGTGCAGCCTGTGCTCTCCTGGATGGTGACCGGCACTGCAAGCTGATAATGTGTCCAGCAAGGCTCCAGACCCAGCAAACCAGCAGATCAAAGACACTAATCAGACCCAGACCAAAAGCTGGAATAAGTGTGTATAAATGGCAATGTAACCGTATTGGTGAGAATAAAATAAAGGTTGTGGCACAAAGTCTTAAAAACAATAACAAGACTTTATTAGGCACAATGTTTCTCGGTTCTGTACGTGGACCGTTTCCTCAGGTGCATATATGTAAAATAAAACACAGTAACCACAAACTTATAACACCCTGTTCGGCGTCTTAAAACTCATACTGCGCTTGCTTGTAGGTGTGTCAGCATTCTGGTGTTCCAATTGGAGTTGTAAACACCAATGGGGTGCTGTGTAAAAGACAACCCTCCATATTCACGGAGGTAAAGATGTACTTCTTTGATACAACTGAGATCAGCTAATGATTCCCAGTTAAAACAGTCAGTGCTCTAACGCAGTTCAGTGTGACTATTCATGTGTTGTAGTGCTGTTAGGACTACCAAATCGGACACATCTACTAATGCAGCGCAGTCTCATAAAACACATTTAAAATACAAAGTCTCATAAAAATGCGCATAAATGTATCGGAACATCCATCCATCAAAAAAATACAAAGTCTCATAAAAAATGCGCATAAATGTATCGGAACATCATCCATCAAAATATTTAAAACTTGATAATGGGATAATCGAATATTAAAAAAGCAAAAAAGCAATAAGTGACAAAACAAAAATAAAAAATATATCATACATTGATTAGACAATCCAAGATATAAATCTATGATTCTATAAAATACATATAACAAAACTAGATCTAATGAAAAAAATCATATTACATAACAATAATAATATAAAAATATTAAAATAAATCTAACTGAATATAAGGATATAAAATATTATTATACACTCTCAAACGAGTACTATACAAAATTAATATTCACATAATCTGATCCTAAAGTGCTAGAAGGTGCAGGTGTGTATGAATAATAACATCTCCCTAGGTCGCAATAAGGAGACGTGTATTATAATACAACCCTCAAAAAATAGCTAAGGGTTCGATGTCTCTATATGATTACCCATAACGTTGTTAGTTTAGTCCAATAGGGTAAGTGGCGAGATACACACCCACAAAATTTGATGGCTTAGAGATAATACCTACGGTGTTGTTAGTCTAGTCCCATCTGGTTAGTGTCGGCATACTCCACACTAATAACTAATGGTTTGTTGGAGTATACTCACCAGACAGTGGGTACCATTCCTACAACAGTGACTGCCTTGATAACCACAACTCCACACTACTAACTATTAGTTAATTTGAATTTACTCAACAGACCATGGGTACCGTTCCTATGAATATGGAGGGTTGTCTATTACACAGCACCCATTGGTGTTTACAACTCCAATTGGAACTCCAGAATGCTGACACACCTACACGCAAGCGCAGTATGAGTTTAAGACGCCGAACAGGGTGTTATAAGTTTGTGGTTACTGTGTTTTATTTTACATATATACACCTGAGGAAACGGTCACGATACAAGACCGAGAAACATTGTGCCTAATAAAGTCTTGTTATTGTTTTTAAGACTTTGTGCCACAAACTTTATTTTATTCTCACCAATATGGTTACATTGCCATTTATACACACTTATTACAGCTTTTGGTCTGGGTCTGATTAGTGTGTTTGATCTGCTGGTTTGCTGGGTCTGGAGCCTTGCTGGACACATTATCAGCTTGCAGTGCCGGTCACCATCCAGGAGAGCACAGGCTGCACACAAGAGAGGACGTGTTGGTTGCAGAACCAGTATCCATACCACACAGGAGTGGGAGTTAGCTGGACGACTCCAAGAGTCCAGAAGGCGTTTGTGACACTTCTCAAGTGTCTGCTATCTTGTGAGTATAATAGCACTTACAGCAGTGGAGTGTCATGCCTTACTGATTGTGCACTATGTTGGCGCCTTCTTTTGTTTCATTCTATCTGTAGATACATCGTCTTGGGTCACCAACAAGATTAATTTGAAGAAGTTGCTTGCCATTTGCCACCTGATATGAAACCCAACATGGTTTGAACACATATGTGGACATTTTGTTTCCTATGAATGGTTACTAAGTATTTGTAATTCACAGTATCTTTTTGGGTTTTTTACAGATTGCACTTGATTTATTGTGTTTTTTTGCATTTTACTGCGAATATCGTATATTATTCTGAGCAGTTTTATCACTACAAATCAGTATATTATATTATTATTTTTTGAGGGATATTAGTGTCCTCACATTTGCCACTTACATTATAGTAACTTAACCGTTGGCGCACTGATTCATTTGTGTTATTTTGAAAATCGTCAATAAATCATAGATATTTGACAATATGCTGTGAATATTCCATTCTTCCTCCAAAGACATGGAACCGCTCCCACCAACCCATGAATAGGTTTGTGTAGGTGGGGGCAAATTTGGCCCCCATAGCGGTTCCACGTCTCTGGAGATAGCACCGATCCTCAAACATAAAGAAATTGTGTTGGAGCAGAAACTGAACCGCTCTCAACACAAAATCCCTGTGTTCCTGTGACAGGTCTGACCCTCTGTCCAGAAAGTATGACACCACTTGTAATCCATATTCATGTGGTATAGAGGAATATAGCGAAACAACATCAATTGTTAACCAACTATATCCTGGTTTCCAAGAGGTGTCCTCCATCCTGGACAGTACGTGTACTGTGTCCCTCACAGAGCTGGGTAGTCTCTGGACCAAAGGTTGGAGAAACTGATCAACCCACTTAGACAGTGGCTCAAGTAGAGATCCAATTCCGGCCACTATTGGCCTCCCTTGTACATTGATTACACTCTTGTGGACCTTGGGCAGATGGTGGAAGATGGTCATTATAGGATTTTCCGCCATTAAACAGAAATATTGTAGTTTAAAGATGCCTAGCTGATAAACATGAAGGTTAAAAACAAATGAAGGACTCTCTACATAGAAGACTGTCTATGAGGTGTACGGTCAACACCCTCACCAAATACCATTGACTCTAAGCCAATTTAAATACATGTGTCCTATATCTATTTAAAATTGGAAGGGGGATTTATGTAAAGGTATTTGAAATATTATTAGATGATATACACAGGTATACTTATTATTATTCAATAGATCTGTGGCTATGTGCATCAAATAATATCATTTAGTTTTTAAAAGCTGCAAATGGACACTGTATAGAAACCAGCCCCCTCCCTCACTCATCAAATGGATTGCTTGTAGAACAAAGAAATGTTTTCAAAGTAATCTCAGAGAAAACATTTGGTCTACCCAAATTAAACAACCATTTCAGAGAAAAGACAGATTGCTTCAAAGATAATCATCTGTATATTCTATATATTCCACATCGGAAAACAGAGGACTGTTTCCAAAGGATGTCCGACTGAGGCATGAATTTAAAATCCCTATCAGATGATTACTGACCCCTATTTCTGCTATGAAGCCATCTATATTGTGTCTCATAAATTTTGGATACAACAGTTCTATTATACTATAAAACAACCCCCCTTGCCAAATGGTTTTGGCTGGGTGAAGACATGTTTATCCTAATTAAAAGATAAGCATAGTATTTATGTTACAGGAAACACTTTGGTTATTTGGAGTCAATAGTCTGTGTTTTGAATGGAAAATATTGCTAAGAAGCCCTCTGAAATATCTCACACAAATCTTTGTGACTTGAAAAGAAACACATGCTAAGAGACACATGTGAATCTCTGACACTTGAATTTACATACTGAAGACATACAGCTGGGGGAAGGTAACACACAGTGGCCTATATTTGGAGTTTGGCGGTAGATGGGTTGTTAACGCTACGCGGGCTTTTTTCTGGCCGCACCATAAAAATAACTCTGGTATCGAGAGTCCAAAAAAATGCTGCGTTAGGCTCCAAAAAAGGAGCGTAGAGCATTTTTACCGCAAATGCAACTCTCGATACCAGAGTTGCTTACGGACGCGGCCAGCCTCAAAAACGTGCTCGTGCACGATTCTCCCAAAGGAAACAATGGGGCGGTTTGAGCTGAAAAAAAACCTAACACCTGCAAAAAAAGCCGCGTTCAGCTCCTAACGCAGCCCCATTGTTTCCTATGGGGAAACACTTCCTACGTCTGCACCTAACACTCTAACATGTACCCCCGAGTCTAAACACCCCTAACCTTACACTTATTAACCCCTAATCTGCCGCCCCCGCTATCGCTGACCCCTGCATTATATTATTAACCCCTAATCTTCCGCTCCGTAAACCGCCGCAACTTACATTATCCCTATGTACCCCTAATCTGCTGCCCCTAACACCGCCGACCCCTGTATTATATTTATTAACCCCTAACCTGCCCCCCACAACGTCGCCGCCAGCTACTTACAATAATTAACCCCTAATCTGCTGACCGCAAAGCGCCGCCACCTACATTATAGCTATGTACCCCTAATCTGCTGCCCCTAACACCGCCGACCCCTATATTATATTTATTAACCCCTAATCTGCCCCCCTCAACATCGCCGACACCTGCCTACACTTATTAACCCCTAATCTGCCGAGCGGACCTGAGCGCTACTATAATAAAGTTATTAACCCCTAATCCGCCTCACTAACCCTATCATAAATAGTATTAACCCCTAATCTGCCCTCCCTAACATCGCCGACACCTAACTTCAATTATTAACCCCTAATCTGCCGACCGGAGCTCACCGCTATTCTAATAAATGTATTAACCCCTAAAGCTAAATCTAACCCTAACACTAACACCCCCCTAACTTAAATATAATTTAAATCTAACGAAATTAATTAACTCTTATTAAATAAATTATTCCTATTTAAAGATAAATACTTACCTGTAAAATACATCTTAATATAGCTACAATATAAATTATAATTATATTATAGCTATTTTAGGATTAATATTTATTTTACAGGCAACTTTGTAATTATTTTAACAAGGTACAATAGCTATTAAATAGTTAAGAACTATTTAATAGCTACCTAGTTAAAATAATTACAAAATTACCTGTAAAATAAATCCTAACCTAAGTTATAATTAAACCTAACACTACCCTATCAATAAATTAATTAATAAAATACCTACAATTACCTACAATAAAACCTAACACTACACTATCAATAAATAAATTAAATACAATTCCTACAAATAACTACAATTACATAAACTAACTAAAGTACAAAAAATAAAAAATAACTAAGTTACAAAAAATAAAAAAATATTTACAAACATAAGAAAAATATTACAACAATTTTAAACTAATTACACCTACTCTAAGCCCCCTAATAAAATAACAAAGACCCCCAAAATAAAAAAATGCCCTACCCTATTCTAAATTAATAAAGTTAAAAGCTCTTTTACCTTACCAGCCCTGAACAGGGCCCTTTGCGGGGCATGCCCCAAGAAAATCAGCTCTTTTGCCTGTAAAAAAAAACATACAATACCCCCCCCCAACATTACAACCCACCACCCACATACCCCTAATCTAACCCAAACCCCCCTTAAATAAACCTAACACTAAGCCCCTGAAGATCTTCCTACCTTGTCTTCACCTCAACAGGTATCACCGATCCGTCCTGGCATCCGGTGCTGAAGAGGTCCAGAAGAGGCTCCAAAGTCTTCCTCCTATACGGCAAGAAGAGGACATCCGGACCGGCAAACATCTTCATCCAAGCGGCATCTTCGATCTTCTTCCATCCGGTGCGGAGCGGGTCCATCTTGAAGCAGCCGACGCGGATCCATCCTCTTCTTCCGGCGTCTCCCCACGAATGACGGTTCCTTTAAGGGACGTCATCCAAGATCGCGTCCCTCGAATTCCGATTGGCTGATAGGATTCTATCAGCCAATCGGAATTAAGGTAGGAATATTCTGATTGGCTGATGGAATCAGCCAATCAGAATCAAGTTCAATCCGATTGGCTGATCCAATCAGCCAATCAGATTGAGCTCGCATTCTATTGGCTGATCGGAACAGCCAATAGAATGCGAGCTCAATCTGATTGGCTGATTGGATCAGCCAATCGGATTGAACTTGATTCTGATTGGCTGATTCCATCAGCCAATCAGAATATTCCTACCTTAATTCCGATTGGCTGATAGAATACTATCAGCCAATCGGAATTCGAGGGACGCCATCTTGGATGACGTCCCTTAAAGGAACCGTCATTCGTCGGGAGACGCAGAAAGAAGAGGATGGATCCGCGTCGGCAGCTTCAACATGGACCCGCTCCGCACCGGATGGAAGAAGATCGAAGATGCCGCTTGGATGAAGATGTTTGCCGGTCCGGATGTCCTCTTCTTGCCGGATAGGAGGAAGACTTTGGAGTCTCTTCTGGACCTCTTCAGCACCGGATGCCAGGACGGATCGGTGATACCTGTTGAGGTGAAGACAAGGTAGAAGATCTTCAGGGGCTTAGTGTTAGGTTTATTTAAGGGGGGTTTGGTTAGATTAGGGGTATGTGGGTGGTGGGTTGTAATGTTGGGGGGGGGTATTGTATGTTTTTTTTTACAGGCAAAAGAGCTGATTTTCTTGGGGCATGCCCCGCAAAGGGCCCTGTTCAGGGCTGGTAAGGTAAAAGAGCTTTTAACTCTATTAATTTAGAATAGGGTAGGGCATTTTTTATTTTGGGGGTCTTTGTTATTTTATTAGGGGCTTAGAGTAGGTGTAATTAGTTTAAAATTGTTGTAATATTTTTCTTATGTTTGTAAATATTTTTTTATTTTTGTAACTTAGTTCTTTTTTATTTTTTGTACTTTAGTTAGTTTATGTAATTGTAGTTATTTGTAGAATTGTATTTAATTTATTTATTGATAGTGTAGTGTTAGGTTTTATTGTAGGTAATTGTAGGTATTTTATTTAATTAATTTATTGATAGGGTAGTGTTAGGTTTAATTATAACTTAGGTTAGGATTTATTTTACAGGTAATTTTGTTATTATTTTAACTAGGTAACTATTAAATAGTTCTTAACTATTTAATAGCTATTGTACCTGGTTAAAATAATTACAAAGTTGCCTGTAAAATAAATATTAATCCTAAAATAGCTACAATGTAATTATTATTTATATTGTAGCTATATTAGGATTTATTTTACGGGTAAGTATTTAGCTTTAAATAGGAATAATTTATTTAATAAGAGTTAATTAATTTCGTTAGATGTAAATTATATTTAAGTTAGGGGGGTGTTAGTGTTAGGGTTAGACTTAGCTTTAGGGGTTAATCCATTTATTATAGTAGCGGTGAGCTCCGGTCGTCAGATTAGGGGTTAATAATTGAAGTTAGGTGTCGGCGATGTTAGGGAGGGCAGATTAGGGGTTAATACTATTTATTATAGGGTTAGTGAGGCGGATTAGGGGTTAATAACTTTATTATAGTAGCACTCAGGTCCGCTCGGCAGATTAGGGGTTAATAAGTATAGGCAGGTGTCGGCGACGTTGAGGGGGGCAGATTAGGGGTTAATAAATATAATATAGGGGTCGGCGGTGTTAGGGGCAGCAGATTAGGGGTACATAAGGATAACGTAGGTGGCGGCGCTTTGCGGTCGGCAGATTAGGGGTTAATTATTGTAAGGAGCTGGCGGCGACGTTGAGGGGGGCAGGTTAGGGGTTAATAAATATAATACAGGGGTCGGCGGTGTTAGGGGCAGCAGATTAGGGGTACATAAGGATAACGTAGGTGGCGGTCACCAGATTAGGGGTTAAAAAATGTAATCGAGTTGCGGCGATGTGGGGGGACCTCAGTTTAGGGGTACATAGGTAGTTTATGGGTGTTAGTGTACTTTAGGGTACAGTAGTTAAGAGCTTTATGAACCGGCGTTAGCCCAGAAAGCTCTTAACTCCTGCTTTTTTTCTGTGGCTGGAGTTTTGTCGTTAGATGTCTAACGCTCACTTCAGAAACGACTCTAAATACCGGAGTTAGGAAGATCCCATTGAAAAGATAGGATACGCAATTGACGTAAGGGGATCTGCGGTATGGAAAAGTCGCGGCTGAAAAGTGAGCGTTAGACCCTATTTTGACTGACTCCAAATACCGGCGGTAGCCTAAAACCAGCGTTAGGAGCCTCTAACGCTGGTTTTCACGGCTACCGCCAAACTCTAAATCTAGGCCAGTGAAAGCACATGGCTTGCATTATAATTTCAAATTTCACTGATTGAAATAACTTGCACTTAGATTCCAATAAAACATACTTCAAACAAAAAAAAACATAAAATGTCTTAGCCTCTGTGTTTTTAAGCATATGAATGTAGATAATTGTGGACCTAAGAAGCAGTGACAGATAGTGTTCATATTAGATAAATATTTGCTGAGATTGATAAACATTGCAAATAGATATATGAATATTTAATCATCTTTAACAATTGTTTCTTTGTTTTGCAGGCAACAATTGGCCATGGGCATCAATTTATATATTCAGGAAGAAATACACTGAATGTGAAACATGCTGTGTTATATATATGAATGCCAGGATACTGGTGACATTCTTAAATGGATTTAATAAAATATATATATATATATATATATATATATATATATATTATCAGCAATATTTTATTTATTTTGCACTTAAGAGGATTTTCTATAAGCGACTAGGATATTCCTGGTAATCAAAATATAATAAAGCTTGTATATGTATCAGAGGTGCTATCTCACATCAGCTGATGATAAGTTAACCCCTCTGAAGTTATTATGTGCCAAGAGAGAGTTGAGGTACAGACACAAAGTCAGCTTTAACTCAATAGGCAGGATATAAGTATAACACAAATATTCGTAAGTTATGGTTCAGAGAAACAATGTCAATGCTTGCAAGAGAAATTGTAAATAACAGCTTTAGCCCTGCATACAACCTGGCTCCTAGTTCCAGCTTAAGTGAGTAGACGGTTCCTGCAGAGATAGGCTAACTGTAGTAGCTTGACTGTGAGCAGAGATCAGACATACAGCGTGTCTGTGTGATGTGAGCTGAAGCGGCACTTCCCTCTGAGCTGGGACCAGCAATAGCTGATGACGTCAGCGGGTGAGACACAGGCAGCGTCTCACTCGATCTGAAGCACAGAACTGACAGGGAGAATGAGCACAGCGTCAGGTTACAACGGTGGTGAGCTTGGAGCCGGATTGGCTCATAGGATACACAAGGGTTTGTGTATTCAATAATCCAGCAATAAGGAATGGTAGTTCAGGATATTAAATAGGGTAGAGAGGATGTAAGGGGCCAATAGGAAGGAGGCAAAAGAGGATCTGACAAATCCCCCCCCCAAAGAAACCCACAGCAAGGGTTCAAGGACTAGGGCGATCCGGATTCCGGCGATGAAACAAAGAAACACAACGAGGTGCAGATACAGAGGATGCAGGTTCCCAAGAATCCTCAGTATGATCATACCCTTTCCAATGGATCAAGTACTCCAAGTGTCCTCCACGGCGTCTGGAGTCCAGAATAGACTGGACCTCATATTCCACATCCTGGGAGACATCATGTGAAACGGCATTAGACGGTAAATGGGCAGAAAGACATGGCTTGATCAGGGAGACATGGAAAGTGGGATGAATCCTGTATGAATCAGGGAGTCTAAGGGTGACCGTTGCTGGGTTTCTGATTGCCAGAATTGGAATGGACCAATGTAGAGTTTACTCAACTTCCGCGATGGGGTATGCAAGCGAAGGTTTTTGGTAGACAACCAGACTAGCTGACCAACCTGGTACTGAGGTTGAGGTGTGTGTCGCAAATCATAGAACTTTTTATGGGATGCTTGAGCATGTTTGATGTTGTTCTGGGCAACAGCAAAGGTTTCTGAAATATCATTGACAGTATCGTTAACTGTCGGATTTGGTGACGCAAGTAGGGTAGGTAGCTAATTCTAGGGTGGATACCATGATTGATAAAAAACGGACTGAACCCAGTTGATGAATTAGTGGCATTATTGTAGGCAAATTCTGCCAATGCAAGATGGTCGGGCCAAGAATCCTGTTGATTGGAACAGAAACAGCGGAGATACTGTTCCAACCACTGATTCGTGCGCTCAGCTTGCCCATTAGTCTGGGGGTGATAAGAAGTAGTGAGTTTTTGAGATATTTGTAAAGTCCTACAAAGTAGTCTCCAAAAGCGGGAAGTGAATTGCGATCCTCTATCGGTTAAAATGACCAAGGGTAGGCCATGTAAGCGGACTATCTCTTTGATGAACATGTCACTCGTTTGTTGTGCGGTGGGTGTGCCAACCGCCGGTAAGAAATGAGCCATTTTTGACAGGAGATCAACAACAACAAGTATGGAGGTGTAGGAGGACGATTTTGGAAGATCGACAATGAAATCCATTGCGAGGTGAGACCAGGGAGTGTCCGGGACTGGGTAAGGCTGTAGAAGGCCAACTGGGAAAGTATGAGATGGTTTGGTAGTCGCACAAGTGGTACAATGAGTGATGTATTCGTGTACTGACGTGGTCATAGCAGGCCACCAGTAGTGTCGTCTAAGGAGATTCAGAGTTTTCCATTCTCCAAGGTGTCCTGTAAGAGGAGAGTCATGATGAGCATGGAGAAGAGTGGTCCTGTAGGTAGGCGGAATATAAAGCTGATTACCATGGAAGTAAAGACCATTTCGTTTCTTGTGAAGCAGATGGATAGGTTTCGTGGGATCCTCAAGCTGAGATTTCTGGAAGGCTGGATCCGAGTTCACAATCATGCCTAAGAATTTTGAACTAGGGATGATACAGGTTGGGTTATCAGTCAAAGGTGGTCTAGTGTCTCTTCTGGATAAGGCGTCAGCCTTGCCATTACGGATCCCAGGGCGGTACATGATGATAAAATCGAAGCGAGAGAAGTACAAGTTCCACCAAAGTTGTCTGGCAGACAACGTCCTGTTTTGTTGCAAATATTGCAAATTCTTGTGGTCTGTTATAATGATAGTGGGAAACTTGGCACCTTCCAAGAGGTGTCTCCACTGGTCAAATGCTGATTTTATTGCTAGCAGTTCTTTCTCCCCAACGGGATAATTTCGTTCAGCTGCAAGCATGAGCCTGGACAAGTAGGCAACAGGATGCATAGAGTCAGTGAGCGATTGTTTTTTGTGACAACACTGCCCCCAGAGCGTAATCTGAAGCATCGACCTCTACAATATATTGCAATTCCGCATCAGGGAATGTAAGTATAGGTGCGGTGGTGAAGTCAGTTTTCAATTTCTCAAAAACCTTTTGACAGTCCGAAGTCCAGTTGAATGGTTGAGTATGTTTTGTTAAGTCAGTAAGGGGTCTGGCAGTATGAGCGAAGTTTTTAATAAATTTACGATAAAAATTAGCAAAACCGAGGAATCTTTGCACCTCTTTTCTGGTTTTTGGGGTAGGCCATTGAGTAATGGCTTGGATTTTAGAGTCATCCATCTTAATGCCTTTATTAGATATGACATAACCTAAAAATGCGACTTGCGAGCTATTAAACTCACATTTTTCTAATTTCGCATACAATCTATGTTCACGGAGTCGTGCTAGTACAGTTCTTACATGTGTGATATGTTCTTGTTGGTTGTCAGAAAATATAAGTATATCATCAAGATATACAACGATGAAATTGTCTAGAATGTCTTTAAATATATCATTTATGAAGCACTGAAATGTAGCTGGAGCATTACATAACCCGAAAGGCATGACTGTATACTCATACAGGCCATAACGAGTTCTAAAAGCTGTTAACCATTCATCTCCAGCCCTCATTCGTATGAGATTATAAGCCCCCCTAAGGTCCAACTTTGTGAAGACCTTTGCAGTGCGTAATCTCTCAATTAGCTCAGGTATGAGCGGTAAAGGGTAGCGATTTTTCTTAGTTCTTTTATTAAGCTCCCTATAATCAATGATTGGTCTAAGTGACAGGTCTTTGTTCTTTACAAAAAAGATACCAGCCCCGGCTGGAGAAGTGGAAGGTCTTATAAAACCCTTTGCGAGATTTTCTTGCAAATAAAGTTTTAAATGATCTAATTCGGGTTTGGAGAGTGGATATATGTGTCCTACAGGTATGGTTGCCCCTGGCAATAGGTCGATAGGACAGTCATACGGCCTATGTGGGGGGAGTGTTTGTGCATCAACCTTGTTAAAGACATCTTGAAAGTCAGAATAATCGTCTGGTAATGTGATAGTGGTTGAGAGTAATATGTTGTTAATGGGGTAGCATGTCTGTGAACAATATGATGAAGATAGATTAACAGTCATATGCTCCCAATCAAAGTCAGGTTTATGTATTTGTAACCAGGAGAGCCCAAGGATAATAGGATAAAGGGGACTTGGTATAATGTCAAAGCTAATTGACTCCCGGTGTCCAGTGTTAGTGTGCATAAGTAAAGGTATGGTTTCTAAAGTTATGGGCCCTGTTGAAAGAGTAGAGCCATCCACCAAATTAATAGAGACAGGAGACTGTTTTGCTTGTGTAGGTTTTTTATTACTATTTACAAGGTCAAAATCTATATAATTTTCTGAGGCGCCAGTATCGATAACTGCGTCAATCTTTATACTGTGTTGATCCCACTGTAAGGTAAGAGGTATAGATATATGAGGTCGTGTTAGCTTTGTTAAAGATAAAGTAAGAGAATTTGTAATATTCTTACCTAATTTCGTCTTCTTTAACAAAGGACAGGCATTCACATCATGCTCTGGGGCAGCGCAGTACATGCACAATCTATGTGCTCTTCTTCTTCCTTTTTCCTCTGCTGAGAGGGGGCCTCTAATGAAGCCAATATCCATGGGAGATTCAGACTCCTTAGGAAGACTTGAGGGAGGATTATAGCGTCTGTAAGAAGCTGGTGGGTTATTTGCCCTTTCTTGTTTGCGTTCGCGCAACCTTCTGTCAATAGTGGTACAGTGGATGAATAAATCTTCCAATCTCTCTGGGACACCTGTGCGTGACAGTTCGTCCTTGATGTCCTCAGAGAGCCCAGCTCTAAATTGGTGTTTAAGTGAAGGTTCATTCCACTTAGAGTCAATTGCATATATTTTAAACTGTGAGATGTAATTCTCAACTGGTTGTCTGCCTTGTCGCAGGGCCCTTAGAGAGGTTTCTGCAGACTCCTGCTTGAATGGATCATCATAGAGCAATGAAAATGCTGTTAAGAATTCCTGTATGGAATTTAGTATGGGGTTTTGTGTTTCAAACAGGCTGTCCGCCCAAGCACGGGGCTCACCCCTCAAATAAGAAATTGTTAGAACCTTTATTCTGTCATTGTTATATGTTCTTGGTTTAAGTTCAAACAGTAACAGACAAGCGTTTCTAAACTCTTTAAATGTAGCTCTATTACCAGTGAATTTGTCTGGCAATGAAACCTGAGGCTCAGGGAGTACTTCTGTATGTGCAGGTTTAGCTGTATAGAACTCTCTAAAACAATCTTTCAGTACCTGGTTTTCAGTTTGTACCTCCCTGAGTGTTTGAGTGATAGTATCCATACGTTGTGAAAGAGTGGTAACCTGATTTGCTAAATCATTCACATCCATAATTGCTTATAACCTCTAGATTTAGGCTGGATTATTATATCAGCGATATTTTATTTATTTTGCACTTAAGAGGATTTTCTATAAGCGACTAGGATATTCCTGGTAATCAAAATATAATAAAGCTTGTATATGTGTCAGAGGTGCTATCTCACATCAGCTGATGATAAGTTAACCCCTATGAAGTTGTTATGTGCCAAGAGAGAGTTGAGGTACAGACACAAAGTCAGCTTTAACTCAATAGGCAGGATATAAGTATAACACAAAGATTCGTAAGTTATGGTTCAGAGAAACAATGTCAATGCTTTGCAAGAGAAATTGTAAATAACAGCTTTAGCCCTGCATACAACCTGGCTCCTAGTTCCAGCTTAAGTGAGTAGACGGTTCCTGCAGAGATAGGCTAACTGTAGTAGCTTGACTGTGAGCAGAGATCAGACATACAGCGTGTCTGTGTGATGTGAGCTGAAGCGGCACTTCCCTCTGAGCTGGGACCGGCAATAGCTGATGACGTCAGCGGGTGAGACACAGGCAGTGTCTCAGTCGATGTGAAGCACAGAACTGACAGGGAGAATGAGCACAGCGTCAGGTTACAACGGTGGTGAGCTTGGAGCCGGATTGGCTCATAGGATACACAAGGGTTTGTGTATTCAATAATCCAGCAATAAGGAATGGTAGTTCAGGATATTAAATAGGGTAGAGAGGATGTAAGGGGCCAATAGGAAGGAGGCAAAAGAGGATCTGACATATATATATATATATATATATATATATATATATATATATATATAAAATATGATATTAAAAAAAAAGATATTAATGTTTCATATTAAAATAATCAGAAGAAATATTGTGACCTAGCCCAATACATTTGAACATGTAATTTATTAATGTAAAGATATGGCATTTATTACACATTTTAAAGAAATATGTTTAAATGTTAGAAATGATTAAAATGTATTGTGTTGTTGTCATGCTGCCCCCCGGTGTTGTGATGCAAAAATTACAGCCAGAAGGCCTTTTGGCTGTTAAAAATGAGATATCCCGGGGGGCGGAGTCAACCGCCAAAGCTGCAGGACGCCTTGCTTGGGAGCTCCTGACCTTAAACTTAAAAAAATATGGTATACCCCTGGTATAATCTAGTTTTTTTTGGCTTGTGTCTAAGGGACATAGATTCGGGAAGAAGCCTGAGACATGGGGATGGAAAATCGGTTGGTGTAATCATATCGATGAGCTGAAAGACTGCTGCGGAGCTCTATGCCACATACTACAGCGCCATTTTGGAGGGAGATATGCAACTGCCCGTCATGGAGACCCAGGAGTTCTACGCCGGCATCAGAGAATTGCTTGAGGAATATGGGAGGAAGATCTGTGAGAGATTCGATGCCCTTGATGCAGCTATCCAAGAGGCGCAAACACGTAGCAACACAGTTGCTGGAAAGTATGCAGCAGCACTGGAGCCGCAATGTCCCGCAGCGACTATGGACCCCCAGATGTGCTCTCAATCACTGCTGTCGGTGAGTGCGGACCCCAAGCTGGGGTTCCGTTCTCTCACTGTTACCAAAAGCAGCCTACAACTGTGGGAAGTAACGCAGTATAGAGGAGAAGGCTCCGTCGAGCCTGGCAGTTTACATGCATTGCTGTGCGCGCCTCTCTCGGACTCCGATACTGTGGACTTACCGCATGACTTAAATGGCTGCAGAGATTTCTTGATATCACTCCTGACGTGGCCTTATCTGGCAGAAGTGTTCATCTTTCAACATGCCGAACGGCAGACCCACAGGTACAGAACTGGCATAGGATAAAGCTACCCTCATCTTTGTGGCTTGTCTGGGAGTATTGTGGCCCCATAGCCTCAATGACGGCTCTTTAGCCTGACAGCTCAGACCTATGGTACCTAACCTACGAAGACAAGCAGTGGGTAAATGTTGCAGTCAGTTTATTATGTCATTGGGGTTCCCAGGTGGTGTGCTATGAAACTAGTCGACTTTTATCATGAAGATCCTAGGACCTGATACTTGAACTCCCACGCTAAAGTTGCTCATTTGTCCGGACTGTACTTCTATGCTGTATGATCATAATATACATTGCCCACATGTCCACTAATTTTCTTATATGTAATGCTCCCAGTGGATTGCACAGAAGGTTATCATAATAACTGAGTGGCACAGATCTTTCTATCGTATAGTACCTATAGTAATATCACTATAAAGCGCCATCCAAGAGCACACACTGTTTTCTTAATGCTTATCTATCGCGGAGTGGGCCACTCTGCTGAATCCCTTTGTGTAAATATATCTATACTGCCTGGTAATGGTTTTGTATTGTGTGAAAACCTTAAATGTATGTAAGCTGAATAGATTGAATTTTCCATTTGAAGTGTCACTACCTATCCCTTCCTTAGTCAGCTGATTACTTTAGACCACCAGCATGGAAGAAATTTTTTATATAAAAATATACGCATTTGTATTGCCATTATAGTTTAATGGTAGTAAGAGCTAATTATATCGTATTGCAGGAGGGGTTAGATTCAGGTTTTCCTGTTACTGTTATCTCTCTATTACACACTGACAATATTTTAGCACTGTGCTTTGCTTATAAAATTTGAAAACATGGCCCCCCCCTGCCCAGGTAGTCTTAAATAACAGGTATGTGACTTAGCAATCACAAAACACACTCTTACTGACTTAGTCTCTGCCCCCCACCCATCTATTCACTTATTTATTTAGTGTGGTTAGGGAGGAATAAATTTTATTTTATTTCCTTCTCCGCAGTTACGCAGCCTCTGCCCAACCCACAGAGCCTTGACTGAGTTTTCCTCTACATTTAGGTATAAAGGTTCTGGGGGGTCCTAATACAGAAAACTTAACTTCGGCTAGGATTTTCTGGTTCTCTGAGGAATGTTTTAGAATGATAGTTTTGCTAATGTTTATAGTTCTATGCATGTTCAGTGTTAATTTATAATTAAGCTAATAACACCTACTAAGGAATGGTCTGTCACCCCACTTCTATCGATGGCCTATACAACTGAGTAATGGTGGTGCCTTCTTATATTTCTTATGTTGATGCTGTATGTTTACTCCACAGTCTGTCTATATTCCATATGCACTGAAGCTACATTTTCTATTGTTCTTACAAGTTTTCATGTCCTCAATGGCTTTTTACAGTGTCTGGTCCCATGTCTGGACCTGTTGGTGGGGGACACCGCAAAACTAATATATATATAAGAAAATGAGGTGCCTGGATTGATATGTCATGTCAGTATAATGTATAATTTTACTTGTAACTTGGTTGAAGAGACTGTTGTGTATAAGATATGTTAACCTCAATAAAAACAAAATTTATTAAAAAAATGAGATATCCCAGATATCCAATCCGAGACAAGCTTCCTTGGGGCGTTTCCAATCTCACCAATGATGGGTACTAATCAAAAAAGGGGAGGGGTGAGATCAGATGATTTAACCCCAAGCATTGAGAGAGAAGGAGGCTGCTGGCTAACTGACTGGAAAACCGTTTTTGCTGAAGGACAAATAACTGCTACAGTTATACAAGCAAACAGCTACTTTTTATTCTCCATATGCAGATATCCCCAATTTTAGTATTTCTGAGGTGAGATTGTTCTTGTTAAGAAATATTGGATATCGATTATTTATCTGGGTAAAGTATAAAGAAGAATAATGTGCTATTACATGTGATATTTTAAAATAGTATATAGGCATAGTCACTGCAGTTTAAAGTATAGTTGAGAGATTTAAAAGAGCAGTTGTATTTTAGTTTATATCCATAGTCTGTGTATTGTTAAACATATATCCTTAATGATAAGCTGTTTTATCTGTGCAAATATAGAGTTATAACTCAGAGTTTGATTGTTGGCACAAATAATATATATAACTTCTGGTGTTTCAATTAAAGTATATATCTATCTATCTATTGGGTACTTGTAAAGCGCAAACTAATCACCTGTGAGGGTCTCAAGGCGCTATTTACTGTCCTATTGTTTAACTAAGCACTGTTAAAATTGTATTGCTTGGATGTTAGCAGTTAAAGATCTTGGAATCTCATTGTGTTAACTGAATGAAATTCTTTTGTAAATAAGGAAAACTTGTATGAACTCTGCATAGCATATTTTAATAGTTTGTAAACGTATATAATATTGATTCATATTCTAGTTCCTACAAATATATTTCAATGTGTTCATAGAGATTAACTAATAATAAAGAATTCAGGAATTTATATTAATTTTATTGTCTTAGCATATGCATATTGATTGAGGGTTTATTTTAAGGAATAATTATTAAATATATTGTGTTATAACCTTGCCATATACTGACAAATTATTTGGAGAGTACTGCTGAGATTCTTATAAATATACTGACAAATACAACAAACGATTAAAATCACACTCACATGCTGGAATCTCAAACAATATGAGGTATGATAAGTGCACTTAAACTCTCATTAGTTAGTACAGTATTATCTTGTAATACCAGCAAACAATATAAAATGTAAAAAGTTCCTTTACGTGTTTCATTAGTTAAGGCTTTGTGAAGAATAAGATCCATATATATATATAATGAAGGCAGCACACCCTCCAGTTCCTATTGGTCTAACTACGGGCATATGATGTATTGGCCATGTTTGGTATTGGTCGAGTCAGGTCATGTGACCTTAAAGGACCTTGACATGCATCTCAGTTAGAGGATAAATCGTATATTTTTCATATTTGGGGAATAATTTGTTTAATTATACACAGTATACTGATGTTAATAGAGTCTAAACTTATGTTGTACAAATAAACCTGACAAATTTGATTAAAAAAATCGATACAAATATAAAAGACATTCTTGCAAAGTGTTACTATGTTATTCAGTTCATTATCAGAATGTCACCAGCAGGCCAATTTACCCCCAGTATTTTAGGTCCTTTATGCAATTATTGTTTATTATTAAAGAACCTAAAATACTGGGGGATCTGTAAAGCCAGAACAGATTGGCGTGGAGGGGACTTTGAAAATAAATTTTAAAAAAGAGGCAGAAAGGATTTATAAAATTAAAACATTATACCCTATGGGGTTAAATTCTGAATGGGACTTAAACCCGTTTACACTACGATGAAGATATGCCTTTTTGAAAGTTTATACAATATGTGATCTATTATGTGATTTTGTGATATATTGACAAATAGTATTTAAAATTTTAGACACATTAACATAAGTGTATGTAATTATCTTTATAATATGTATATTACTAGCAACACTAGTGGAATAGAACATTCCACCTTTAATCAAAACAGGAATAAACCAATAAGGACAAAGGGTAGTGTATAAATAAAGACTCAGGATTGAGCTAAACCATCTTGAAAAAGTCGTGGAAATGGTGAAACGCGTTGATGGACACACTCTAAACAAGTGTAATGACTTTTGCTAAACACTCTCTTGAGGTATCTGATAAAAAATGTATTTGCCGATTATATATCCAGATACAAAGTTCTATGCAACATCTTATGGTCCGGTAAAGGTACATTTCCATTGGCCGCCACTATCACATGGCACTGAGGAACCAATCATCAGGAACCTGTCTTCTCAGCCCGATTTTTAATCTAATCCAGTGGAGAGCTACACTGAATTGCTGGGGTCTGTGGGAAAGGACAGAGGGTCCGGTCAAGCCCAGGGAGCTATTACCAGAGGCAATGGACTACTAGCGATTTTCTACCATTACACCTTAATTATTATAAAAAGGGGGGTGTGGAGTGAAGTTTAGATCAGACTCAACTTGCTTCCCCAAGTCTGATATGCTCCCAGTATCAGATGTGTGAAAATGTTCAAGGTGGGGGTGGGGAGCGCTCAAACAGAGCTGTGAGTTGGACGGTGATTCTATTAACTATTTCATAAATTCCTTAAAATCTTCTCATGAAAATCGTAAATTAATGTGTCTGTGTTTTTCTACAAAGTGTTTACTTCGTGTTACGCTACTAGTGAAAAAATTGTATTAGTGGTTTTTCCCCTAATCGGCAATTGTAAAGTTGCCTGATGTAACAATGTATATAGTTTCAAAGTTAGTGTGAAGTGAAGTGTATGTATATATATACGTATATAATTGTTTCCATCCACATCAGATGCTGTTGATATTGCTCCTATTCTTATTGTTTCTGGTTATTATAGGCTGATTACTGACTTTCAATATTTTAATGTTCTATATTCCTTAAAACTTATATCCGTGATGCATGCACAATATTGTAATTATACTTATAAGTGAATAATAAAACTAAACAGTTGTGTAGAAAAAAACGTTTACTTAAAACTTTGGTTTTAAACAGGTACTACTGATATAGGCACTTCATATGATGTTCCGTATCATTATAATTAAAGCATATATATTAGAGCATGTCCATATCCTATGAAAAATACAATTTAAAACTTGGTAATGTTCAGTGAGTTCAGATATTGTAATCCTTTGTAATATATCTGATAGGATATTCCTCAGTTGTGGCCACAACTAGTCCTTAGATTAAAAAGTCCCAATGGCTAAAATACAATATCAGCTAGACTCCCCCTAACCGGACCTCCGATATCCCTTACCTCCGTGATATTGTGAACTTTTTGTGGTACCGTGGGTTCTGGGAAGAGTGCTTCTGTGTACAAGCTGAGTTTGCTGCTTCTCCAGTCGGCGTGCCGCCGTTTGAATCTCTTCTGCAACTGCTTCCTACCCAGGTGTGTTTGATGTCCGTCTGACGTGGTGCACGGAGGACCTATCGGGTAGCCGGATTGTGGGGGGAGTGTTCCTGTAGTTCTTCTGCTGGAGCCAATAGTATCCACACTCTATGTCGGGTTTTCTACGTGTTTCAGCGCTGTAACTTGAGCCTTTATCAAGACTGTGTAATGCAGTGTGTTCTTTGGGCTCCTTTATAGTTCTTTAGGAATTCGGATAATCCCCCTAATCAATTGGAGGCTACGCTCATAATATGCTAATGATATGCTAAATATTGATATTATTTGTTATATACATATTAATCTAATCTTTTATAAGATCAGTTAACAAAAAGCAATGCATTTATTTAATCGATCACTACATAGAAATAAAATAAAATAAAATTAAATAGAATATGAGGATTTTGTACTGAGTGAAAAGATATATGGTGACTGTGAATGTGTAGATTAGGTGTTCTCAATGTATATATTCTATATCCGTCTCAACTTTTTTCCCAAATTAAAAAATTATTCTGGTGTACACTATGTATTGTATATAAATAAAGATTATATATCTATAGTAGTCTGTTTAGCTGATTCCATGTATATTGCCTGTATATTTCTGATATAGGATAGAAATTGGAAATGTATTGTTTTTTCCACAATATCAGAAAATATTCTGGTGTAAACTATATATTATGTATAGGTAAAGATTATATATCTATAGTAGTCTGTATAGTGGATTTCCTGTATATTGCCTATATATTTCTAATATAGGATTGAAATTGGAAATGTATTGTTGTTCTGATGTAAATTTCTTTTATTATATAAATGGATTTAGGTTGAGTTCTGCATTCAGGCCATTGGGGGTGAGTGTATTGAACTTAAATATTAATTCAGATTCTTTTAATAATAGCATTTTTTCCATATCACCTCCTCTGTCGTTGTATACTTTTTTTATGCCCCAGTATGTAAATCCTACTGGGTTTTTTTGGTGTTTTTCTGTGAAATGTTTGGAAAGTAAATGTTTACAGTTGCCTCTTTTAATATTAGAAAGGTGTTCTCTTATTCTATCGTGTAATGGTCTGCTCGTTTGTCCCAAGTACTGTAATTTACACTGGCATTGAATTAAGTAAATTATGTTTATGTCAGAACATCTAATGGTATCTTTTATGGGATATCTGTAATTGTTATTAGAGGATATTACTTCTTTACTTTTTTTTACCAAATTTGTATGCTTTACAACTGGTGCAGGGAAAAAAACCTTGCAGTGCATTTCCCTGTAGATCTTGATCTTTTGATTTTGGTGTTTTATTAAACTGACTGGGTGCTAGTATACTTTTCAAATTATTTGTCTTTCTGAATATTAATGTTGGGCGTTGTTTGACAATGTCTGATAGTAGTGGATCCTTTCTAATTATGTGCCAGTGTTTATCTAAAATCTTTTTTATAATTTTATGATCCTCATTGTATTCTGTAATAAATGATATTTGGTTATGAAATTTGTTTTTGTTCTTTTTTGTATATTTTATTAATTCTGTTCTATCTTTATTTATTGCTTGAGCTTTAGCTTCTTTTATTATTGTTTCTTTATATCCTTTCTCTTTGAATTTCCTTTCCAAAGTATTGGCTTGTTTCTGAAATGTGTTTTCCTCTGAGCAGTTCTTCCTTATTCTATAAAACTGACCTTTAGGTGTATTATTGATCCATCTTTCCAAATGACAGCTGTCAGGATGTATATAACTATTTGTATCTGTGGGTTTGAAATATGTCTCAGTTGTTATGGTATTGTTTTTGATATTTATTTGAACATCTAAAAAATGTATATTTGTTTTACTATATTCATGGGTATAACTTAGACCCCAAGTATTACAATTTATGTCTTCTAGAAATAAATTCAGGAGTTCCTGATCTCCTTTCCAGATCAGAAATATATCGTCTATGAATCTCCTGTAGAGCACGAGGTTTGCACCCCATGGGGAGTGTAGGATATGTTTATCCTTAAATCTCCCCATGAATGAGTTTGCATAGCTGGGTGCAAACCTCGTGCCCATAGCTGTTCCTTGTAATTGCAGATAGAATGTTTTGTTGAAATTAAAATAATTATTTTCTAATATAAATTGCATACAGTTTAGAATGAATTTAATCTGAGGGGTTTTCATTTCATAATCTGTGTTTAAGTAATGTTCTGAAGCTTCTATTCCTAATTTATGTTGTATGTTGGTGTATAATGAGTTTACATCGCATGTAACTAATGTATAGTCTTCTTGCAATGTTATGGTTGTCAGTATATTCAGAAAATCTGTAGTGTCTTTTAAATGTGACGGCAGGTTGTGTACGTATTTTTGCAAAAAAGTATCCACGTATTGTGACATGTTGGAAGTAAGGGCATCAATTCCGGAGATTATGGGACGGCCTGGCGGATGATCTAATGTTTTGTGTATTTTGGGGAGGTAATAGAAAACTGGTGTTTTTGGATATTGTATATTTATGAATTGGTACTCTTGATTATTTATTATTCCTGCTGTTTTGGCAGTGTTTAGAATTATTTCAAATTTTTTTGTTTGTTTTTGAATTGGATTGAATGGTAATTTTCTATAGGTTTCTGTATCTCCTAGTATTCTATTAGCTTCTGTTATATAGTCTTTGGTATTTAATATAACCAACTCTCCACCTTTATCTGCTTGCTTTATTGTAATTGTTGGGTCTTCTTTAAGTTCTTTTAGGATAGTTTTCTCCTTCCTAGTCAGATTAGATGGTTTCCTTTTGTTAATTTCACATTTTTTTATATCCTCTTTTATTAATCTTTCGAACATTTCAATATGTGTTCCTTTATCCTGTGTTGGGTAATATGATGATTTGGGTTTAAGTTATGTATGAATGTATTCTGTTCTTTTAATTTGTAATTGGCTTTCTTGAGGGTTTTTTAGGGTGAGTTTGCGTATGAATTGATTTGCATTGATTAAAGTATTAAATTTATTTAACCGTGTGTTTGGGGCAAATGATAGTCTTTTGGCCAGAATATTATCCTGTTCTTTATTTAAAGGTTTGTCACTTAAATTGAAGATACCTTTATTTGTGTTGTTGGTGTCTGTATTGTTTATCTCAATTTTTTGTGATTTCTTGGACTCTCTACCTCCTCTTCCTCTACTACCTCTAATCTTCTTTTCTTTTGATTTTTTAATCTCTCTCTGTTTTCTTGCTGTAAGGTGTTGGATGTGGATGGGTGTTCTTGTCCTATCCCTAAAAAATGTTGGTTTCCATTTGTATTTTCATCTAAGGATTCCAATACATCATATCTATTCTTTAATTCCATCTTTCCGTGTAGGTCTCTAGTTTCTTTATTATTACTTTGGTATCTGTTATAATTTGATTTGTGTTCCCTATAGTATTGATGTCTTGGGTAATCATTATACGTAGTGTATGTTCATCTGTCATAATTTGAATTATGTTCTTCCTGATTGTATTGTCTGTAATCCTGTCTTTCTTGATAATTCATATTTGAATTTTGTGTATGTCTCCTCCAATTTTGTCTTCTATCCCAATCATTCGTGTAATGTTCTCTATTCCTCCAATTATTTGTATAGTTATTTCTATTTGAATTTTTATATTCCCAATCATATGTTTGGTTATAGTTGTGATTATTAAATCTACTTCTGTGATTGATATCTCTTCTTCTATCATAATCATCTCTATCTTTATAGTTTTGCCCATATCCATTTCTGTGGGTTCTATAATTCCTATTTGGATAATATCTGAAATTATCTTCCTCCCTATGTCTATCTGGGCGTATCCCTGTGTGTTGTTCATGGTTTTCTTCATATTCTATGTTATTAGTCCATTTTTCTCTATTCCCATAGTCATTTCTATTGTTTGAATATTGTTGATTCTTTTTATTGGATTTTTTAAAAAGATCGTTATTTCCATTTTTATTTTTATTAGTCGTATCTTTATTTGTTATTCCCATCTCTATTTCTTCTATGTCTGTGTCATTTTCTTCAATGCATTCTCTGTTTTTGGATATAATTGTTTTATTTTGATTATAATCAGTTTCATCTCTTTCTAATTTTTTCCTTTTACTATTATATATACTAGCATTTAGATCTTTCATATTTTGAATGATAGTTAGTTGTTTTTCTTTAAATTTGATGTCTTCCATATATGGTTTTAATGTTTCTTTAAATTGATTCATTTTTATAGAGAGGTTCCCTAATGTTCTAGTGCGAGATTTTATAATCACTTGCATTAGATCTAAAGATGCTTTTTCAAGCACATTGCACCATTCGTTTTCATGATCTTCTTCTAATTCAAAAGTGCAGTTTTTCTTTAATCTAAGTCCTCTTGGGACCATATTGGAACTGGTGTATTTTTCCATAAATATTATTTCAATTTTATGTTTAATTTCTCTCATCATTGTATTTTCTAGTTCAGTCATCTCTTCTTGTATATCTATATTTATATTTGTGTTATCTGATTGTATGTCATTAGAATTGTTGGATATGTCAGATAATATGTTATCTCTAAGGTTAAACATGTTCATACTGTTTCTAACGTTCACTCGACGGGAGAAAATTTTTGAATTACAAAAAGGGGGGTGTGGAGTGAAGTTTAGATCAGACTCATTTATTACAGAATACAATGAGGATCATAAAATTAAAAAAAAGATTTTAGATAAACACTGGCACATAATTAGAAAGGATCCACTACTATCAGACATTGTCAAACAACGCCCAACATTAATATTCAGAAAGACAAATAATTTGAAAAGTATACTAGCACCCAGTCAGTTTAATAAAACACCAAAATCAAGAGATCAAGATCTACAGGGAAATGCACTGCAAGGTTTTTTTCCCTGCACCAGTTGTAAAGCATGCAAATTTGGTAAAAAAAAGTAAAGAAGTAATATCCTCTAATAACAATTACAGATATCCCATAAAAGATACCATTAGATGTTCTGACATAAACATAATTTACTTAATTCAATTCCAGTGTAAATTACAGTACTTGGGACAAACGAGCAGACCATTACACGATAGAATAAGAGAACACCTTTCTAATATTAAAAGAGGCAACTGTAAACATTTACTTTCCAAACATTTCACAGAAAAACACCCAAAAAACCCAGTAGGATTTACATACTGGGGCATAAAAAAAGTATACAACGACAGAGGAGGTGATATGGAAAAAATGCTATTATTAAAAGAAGCTGAATTAATATTTAAGTTCTATACACTCACCCCCAATGGCCTGAATGCAGAACTCAACCTAAATCCATTTATATAATAAAAGAAATTTACATCAGAACAACAATACATTTCCAATTTCAATCCTATATTAGAAATATATAGGCAATATACAGGAAATCCACTATACAGACTACTATAGATATATAATCTTTACCTATACATAATATATAGTTTACACCAGAATATTTTCTGAAATTGTGGAAAAAACAATACATTTCCAATTTCTATCCTATATCAGAAATATACAGGCAATATACATGGAATCAGCTAAACAGACTACTATAGATATATAATCTTTATTTATATACAATACATAGTGTACACCAGAATAATTTTTTAATTTGGGAAAAAAGTTGAGACGGATATAGAATATATACATTGAGAACACCTAATCTACACATTCACAGTCACCATATATCTTTTCACTCAGTACAAAATCCTCATATTCTATTTAATTTTATTTTATTTTATTTCTATGTAATGATCGATTAAATAAATGCATTGCTTTTTGTTAACTAATCTTATAAAAGATTAGATTAATATGTATATAACAAATAATATCAATATTTAGCATATCATTAGCATATTATGAGCATAGCCTCCAATTGATTAGGGGGAGTATCCGAATTCCTAAAGAACTATAAAGGAGCCCAAAGAACACACTAGATTACACAGTCTTGATAAAGGCGCAAGTTACAGCGATGAAACGCGTAGAAAACCCGACATCGAGTGTGGATACTATTGGCTCCAGCAGAAGAACTACAGGAACACTCCCCCCACGATCCGGCTACCCGATAGGTCCTCTGTGCACCACGTCAGACGGACATCAAACACACCTGGGTAGGAAGCAGTTGCGGAAGAGATTCAAACGGCGGCACGCCGACTGGAGAAGCAGCAAACTCAGCTTGTACACAGAAGCACTCTTCCCAGAACCCACGGTACCACGAAAAAGTTCATAATATCACGGAGGTAAGGGATATCGGAGGTCCGGTTAGGGGGAGTCTAGCTGATATTGTATTTTAACCATTGGGACTTTTTAATCTAAGGACTAGTTGTGGCCACAACTGAGGAATATCCTATCAGATATATTACAAAGGATTACAATATCTGAACTCACTGAACATTACCAAGTTTTAAATTGTATTTTTCATAGGATATGGACATGCTCTAATATATATGCTTTAATTATAATGATACGGAACATCATATGAAGTGCCTATATCAGTAGCACCTGTTTTTAAACAAAGTTTTAAGTAAACGTTTTTTTCTACACAACTGTTTAGTTTTATTATTCACTTATAAGTATAATTACAATATTGTGCATGCATCACGGATATAAGTTTTAAGGAATATAGAACATTAAAATATTGAAAGTCAGTAATCAGCCTATAATAACCAGAAACAATAAGAATAGGAGCAATATCAACAGCATCTGATGTGGATGGAAACAATTATATACGTATATATATACATACACTTCACTTCACACTAACTTTGAAACTATATACATTGTTACATCAGGCAACTTTACAATTGCCGATTAGGGGAAAAACCACTAATACAATTTTTTCACTAGTAGCGTAACACGAAGTAAACACTTTGTAGAAAAACACAGACACATTAATTTACGATTTTCATGAGAAGATTTTAAGGAATTTATGAAATAGTTAATAAAATCACCGTCCAACTCGCAGCTCTGTTTGAGCGCTCCCCACCCCCACCTTGCACCTTAATTATTACACACATATGTGGGTCTACTGAAAAAGATTTTTTTAAAATATACATGTCCCCACCTTGAATAAACTTTTTAAGTTTTTGACCGGTCAAACAGAAGACTTTTTACATTATTCTTTTTTTTTTTTTATAAGCAAGCTTTATTGTTTCTTATCTTTCCGACATACAAAATTAAGATACATTTTCCAATACTCATAGATTGAAAATAATACTCCTTACATCACAATGCCATAAACGAAATTATAACATGATCAAAAGAAAAGAAAAAAACACAAAAATATAGATTAGTCATTATAATGTAGGATGGAATACTCTATTTTACACAACAAATAAACTGAAATATCTTAGGTTTTCTCATAATCATATCTTCTTTTTAAAGCTTGACATTTTAGTACATTCTAATCAACATAACCAGAGTAAATAGAAATTCTAATCCGATCAAATAAGAGATCAACTAGGTGCGGTCCCGGAGGTGGGGGGGGGGGGGGAGAAAAAAAAAAAAGCCACGACCCCATTGCCTGATATAAATTAAGTTCTACCCCAGCTTTGGGGAAATAGGCCTGCAATAATATTAATCAAAACATATTCAGTATCCCTAAGCAGAGATATCAATTGTATTTGGACATTCATAGGTAAAGAAAAAATTTAATTTTTCCATTTATTAACAAATTTTGCTAACTGAAAATTAGATAAGTCACGTAGGGCATATTGTTCTAACATACATTGTTTAATCAATGCATTTTTGCAGGTCACTACTTTGGGCACCTTCATTCCTTTCCAGTCTTTAACCCCTTAATGACCACAGCACTTTTCCATTTTCTGACCGTTTGGGACCAAGGCTATTTTTACATTTCTGCAGTGTTTGTGTTTAGCTGTAATTTTACTCTTACTCATTTACTGTACCCACACATATTATATACCGTTTTTCTCGCCATTAAATGGACTTTCTAAAGATACCATTATTTTCATCATATCTTATAATTTACTATAAAAAAAATATAAAATATGAGGAAAAAATGGAAAAAAACACACTTTTTCTAACTTTGACCCCCAAAATCTGTTACACATCTGCAACCACCAAAAAACACTCATGCTAAATAGTTTCCAAATTTTGTCCTGAGTTTAGAAATACCCAATGTTTACACGTTCTTTGCTTTTTTTTGCAAGTTATAGGGCAATAAATACAAGAAGCACTTTGCTATTTCCAAACCACTTTTTTTCAAACTTAGCGCTAGTTACATTGGAACACTGATATCTTCCAGGAATCCCTGAATATCCCTTGACATGTATATATTTTTTTTTAGAAGACATTCCAAAGTATTGATCTAGGCCCATTTTGGTATATTTCATCCCACCATTTCACCGCCAAATGCGATCAAATAAAAAAAATTGTTCACTTTTTCACACATTTTGTTACAAACTTTAGGTTTCTCACTGAATTTATTTACAAACAGCTCGTGCAATTATGGCACAAATGGTTGTAAATGCTTCTCTGCAATCCCCTTTTTTCATAAATAGCAGACATATATGGATTTGGTGTTGCTTTTTGGTAATTAGAAGGCCGCTAAATGCCACTGCGCACCACACGTGTATTATGCCCAGCAATGAAGGGGTTAATTAGGGAGCATGTAGGGAGCTTGTAGGGTTAATTTTAGCTTTATTGTAGTGTAGTAGACAACCCTAAGTATTGATCTAGGCCCATTTTGGTATATTTCATGCCACCATTTCAACGCCAAATGCGATTAAATAAAAAAAAAAGTAAAATTTTTCACAATTTTAGGTTTCTCACTGAAATCATTTACAAACAGCTTGTGCAATTATGGCACAAATGGTTGTAAATGCTTCTCTGGGATCCCCTTTGTTGAGAAATAGCAGACATACATGGCTTTGGCGTTGCTTTTTGGTAATTAGAAGGCCGCTAAATGCCGCTGCGCATCACACGTGTATTATGGCTAGCAGTGAAGGGGTTAATTAGGTAGCATGTAGGGAGCTTGCAGGGTTAATTTTAGCTTTAGTGTAGAGATCAGCCTCCCACCTGACACATTACACCCCCTGATCCCTCCCAAACAGCTCTCTTCCCTCCCCCACCCCACAATTGTCCCCGCCATGTTAAGTACTGGCAGAAAGTCTGCCAGTACTAAAAAAAAAAGCTATCCTTGATAAAACATAAATAAAAAAAAAGGCATATTTACATATGCTGCTCTGGAGGATCCCCCCTTAGCCCCCAACCTCCCTGATACCCCCCACACAGCTCTTTACCCATCCCCCTCTAACTTATTAGTAGCCATCTTTGGTACTGGCAGCTGTCTGCCAGTACCCAGTTTATAGTAAAACATTGTTTTATTATTTTTTTAAAATAATTTTCTGTAGTGTAGCTTGCCCCCCCCCCAAAAGACCAACCCACCACCCCTCCCAGATCTCTTAGATCGATATATATATAAATATATTTGGCAATCACTGCCACTTTTCTCCCATAAATTTTCTGTAGTGTAGCGGTTCCCACCCGCTTCCTACCCCCGCGCGCGCACCCGGCATTCCCGCCCATGATCCCGCCCCCCTCCACATCATACGGCCCATCGATGGCCGCCCACCCGCCTCCCAGACTGGATCCCACCCACCAACGAAACCGGCCATCGATGTCCGGTACAGAGAGGGCCACAGAGTGGGTCTCTCTGCATCGGATGGCCAAGGGGGGTTATTGCAGGATGCCTCGATGTTGAGGCATCACTGCAATAACCGGAAAGCAGCTGGAAGCGAGCAGGATCGCTTCCAGCTAATTTCCAGACCAAGGACGTACGCCACACGTCCTCGGTCATTAACTGTATTTTTTTTGAGGACGTGTGGCGTACGTCCTTGGTCGTTAAGGGGTTAAGAATCAGGTTCCTAATTACAAAAAATGATTGTATTGATTAAATCATTTTCTTTCTGTTTTTCTGAATATTTTACTAGAAAGAAGACATGAAAACTTTGGATATCAAATTCTATAAGGAGCTTCCTTTTTAACCAAAAATGAATTTGCCTCCAAAACTGAGCATTCTTTGGACATAGCCAAAAATAATGAATAATGTCTGCCTGCTCTGCACTGCACTTAGGTCATACCAAGTTAAATCCATACCATTTATTTAGGCTAGCATTAGTTATATAAACTTTCCTGATCAATTTCATATGTGATTCTCTCCAGTTAGTAGGGACCCAAGATGTATTACTTATTTTAAAGGATTGTTCTATTTCATCTATCGATAGACTGGGGAACTCTTTTTGCCACTTGTCTTTTATAGCCATCAAATACTCTTCATTCATGAAAGAGTTAATCATGTTATAAACTATTGCAATTGATGTCTTACCATTTTTATATAATTTAATGGCACTATCTAAGATCCCCAGTGACCAATTAGATTTGTGTTTAGTTTGAAGATTATTAATAAAATGATGTATCTGTAAGAAAGCAAAGAAATCATTTTTTGTAAGATCAAAACTTCTGGCTATGTTTGCAAATGAATTCAATGTCAAATCTTCAGACAGTAATTTTCTAACATATATTAAACCTTTACTTTTCCACCGGTGGAATACTGCTTGTGTGTAGCCGGGATAGAATTCTGGATTTCCACTAATACTAAGTAAATTTGTGCAAAAGGGGTTTACTTTCACTCTAAAACAGACATGCTGCCAAACCTTTATTGTATTTTTAAATATTAACATATTCAGAATTCTCTTAGGGATTTTATTTAAAGGACAGTGTAACTAGATTAAATGGAACAATCAGATTATTTTCTATATAAACAAAAGTTAAATATTCCTGGGCTGTTATCCAATCTATTGCATATTTCGCCATAGTTGCTAGGTTATAGGCTTCTATGTCTGGAAAATCTAGACCTGCCGCACTTTTGTTATATTGTAATTTATCTAAAGAAATTCTTGACCTTTTCCCCGCCCATATAAATTTAGAACATTGTTTTTTAAAATATATATCTCTTTTATACAATAGTAACAGAATATTTTGAAGTAGATATAGAATTTTGGGGAAGAGAATAATAGACATGCGTCTAGATTTAGAGTTTTGCGGCCAAAGGGGTGCGTTAGCTACGCGTGGTTTCTTTTCCCCCGTACCTTTTAAACAATGCTGGTATTTAGAGTTCTCAGAAGGGCTGCGTTAGGCTCCAAAAAGGGAGCGTACATTCATATTTACTGCCACTGCAACTCTCAATACCAGCGTTGCTTACGGACACGGCCAGCTTCAAAAACGTGCTCGTGCACGATTCCCCCATAGGAAACAATGGGGCAGTTTGAGCTGAAAAAAAACCTAACACCTGCAAAAAAGCAACGTTCAGCTCCTAACGCAGCCCCATTGTTTCCTATGGGGAAACACTTCCTAAGTCTGAACCTATTACCCTAACATGTATCCCTATGTACCCCTAATCTGCTGCCCCTAACACCGCCGACCCCTATATTATATTTATTAACCCCTAATCTGCCGCCCCCAGCGTCGCCGCCACCTACCTACAATTATTAACCCCTAATCTGCGGACCGGACCTCACCGCTACTCTAATAAATGTATTAACCCCTAAAGCTAAGTCTAACCCTAACACCCCCCTAAGTTAAATATAATTTTATTCTAATGAAATAAAATAATTCTTATTAAATAAATTAATCCTATTTAAAGCTAAATACTTACCTATAAAATAAACCCTAATATAGCTACAATATAAATAATAATTATATTGTAGCTATTTTAGGATTAATATTTATTTTACAGGCAACTTTGTATTTATTTTAACTAGGTACAATAGCTATTAAATAGTTAATAACTATTTAATAGCTACCTAGTTAAAATAATTACAAAATTACCTGTAAAATAAATCCTAACCTAAGTTCCAATTAAACCTAACACTACACTATCAATAAATTATTAAATAAACTGCCTACAATTATCTACAATTAAATCAACTAAACTAAACTACAAAAAAACAAACACTAAATTACAAAAACAAACACTAAATTACAAAAAAAGATTACAAGAATTTTAAACTAATTACACCTACTCTAAGCCCCCTAAAAAAATAACGAAGCCCCCCAAAATAAAAAAATGCCCTACCCTATTCTAAAATAAAAATTTAACAGCTCTTTTACCTTACCAGCCCTTAAAAGGGCCTTTTGCGGGGCATGCCCCAAAGAAAACAGCTCTTTTGCATTTAAATAAACATACAATACCCCCCCCAACATTACAACCCACCACCCACATACCCCTAATCTAACCCAAACCCCCCTTAAAAAACCTAACACTAAGCCCCTGAAGATCTTCCTACCTTGTCTTCACCACGCCGGGTATCACCGATCCGTCCAGAAGAGGGTCCGAAGTCTTCATCCTATCCGGCAAGAAGAGGTCCAGAAGAGGCTCCGAAGTCTTCATCCTATCCGCCAAGAAGAGGAGATCCGGACCGGCAAACATCTTCATCCAAGCGGCATCTTCTATCTTCTTCCATCCGGCACGGAGCGGGACCATCTTGAAGCAGCCGACCCGGATCCATCCTCTTCTAACGACGTCCTAAGTCCGAATGAAGGTTCCTTTAAATGACGTCATCCAAGATGGCGTCCCTCGAATTCCGATTGGCTGATAGGATCCTATAAGCCAATCGGAATTAAGGTAGGAAAAATCTGATTGGCTGATTGAATCAGCCAATCAGATTCAAGTTCAATCGGGTTGGCTGATCCAATCAGCCAATCAGATTGAGCTCGCATTCTATTGGCTGTTCTGATCAGCCAATAGAATGCGAGCTCAATCTGATTGGCTGATTGGATCAGCCAATCCGATTGAACTTGAATCTGATTGGCTGATTCAATCAGCCAATCAGATTTTTCCTACCTTAATTCCGATTGACTGATAGAATCCTATCAGCCAATTGGAATTCGAGGGACGCCATCTTGGATGACGTCATTTAAAGGAACCTTCATTCGGACTTAGGACGTCGTTAGAAGAGGATGGATCCGCGTCGGCTGCTTCAAGATGGTCCCGCTCCGCGCCGGATGGAAGAAGATAGGAGATGCCGCTTGGATGAAGATGTTTGCCGGTCCGGATCTCCTCTTCTTGCCGGATAGGATGAAGACTTCGGACCCTCTTCTGGACGGATCGGTGATACCCGGCGTGGTGAAGACAAGGTAGGAAGATCTTCAGGGGCTTAGTGTTAAGTTTTTTAAGGGGGGTTTAGGAAAGATTAGGGGTATGTGGGTGGTGGGTTGTAATGTTGGGGGGGTATTGTAGAATAGGGTAGGGCATTTTTTTATTTTGGGGGGCTTTGTTATTTTTTTAGGTGGCTTAGAGTAGGTGTAATTAGTTTAAAATTCTTGTAATCTTTTTTTATTTTTTGTAATTTAGTGGGGTTTTTTTTTTTGTAATTTAGTGTTTGTTTTTTTGTAATTTAGTTTAGTTGATTTAATTGTAGATAATTGTAAATAGTTTATTTAATTAATTTATTGATAGTGTAGTGTTAGGTTTAATTGTAACTTAGGTTAGGATTTATTTTACAGGTAATTTTGTAATTATTTTAACTAGGTAACTATTAAATAGTTATTAACTATTTAATAGCATTGTACCTGGTTAAAATAAATACAAAGTTGCTTGTAAAATAAATATTAATACTAAAATAGCTACAATATAATTATTATTTATATTGTAGCTATATTAGGGTTTAATTTACAGGTGAGTATTTAGTGTTAAATAGGATTAATTTATTTAATAAGATTTATTTTATTTCATTAGATTTAAATTATATTTAATTTAGGGGGGTGTTAGTGTTAGGGTTAGACTTAGCTTTAGGGGTTAATACATTTATTAGAGTAGCGGCGAGGTTCGGTCAGCAGATTAGGGGTTAATACTTGAAGTTAGGTGTCGGCGATGTTAGGGAGGGCAGATTAGGGGTTAATACTATTTATTATAGGGTTTTTGAGGTGGGAGTGAGGTGGATTAGGGGTTAATACATTTATTATAGTAGTGGTGAGGTCCTGTCGGCAGATTAGGGGTTAATAATTGTAGGTAGGTAGCGGCGATGTTGGGGGGGGGGCAGATTAGGGGGTAATAAATATTATGTAGGGGTCGGCGATGTTAGGGGCCTCAGTTTAGGGGTGCATAGGTAGTTTATGGGTGTTAGTGTACTTTAGAGCACAGTAGTTAAGAGCTTTATGAACCGGCGTTAGCCCAGAAAGCTCTTAACTCCTGGCTTTCTTCTGCGGCTGGAGTCTTGTCGTTAGAATTCTAACGCTCACTTCAGCCAAGACTCTAAATACCGGCGTTAGAAAGATCCCATTGAAAAGATAGGATACGCAATTGACATAAGGGGATCTGCGGTATGGAAAAGTTGCGGCTGGAAAGTGAGCGTTAGACCCTTACCTACAAGACTCTAAATACCAGCGGTAGACCAAAACCAGCGTTAGGACCCCCTATCGCTGGTTTTGACGGCTAACGCAGAACTCTAAATCAAGGCGTTAATTAGCATTACTCGAGCTGTTAGAGATATAGGTAAATTGGACCAAATCAATAATTTCCTTTTGCAATCTTCAAATACTTTAGGGTAGTTTAATTCATAACAATCCTTCATACTTTTAGACAATATAATACCTAGATACTTAATTTGTACTATTTCCTTGAAGGGTAATGGCTTTTTAAAATCATGGGGCTTATATAGTCATAACAATTCCGATTTTCCCATAATTAATTGTGTATCCCGATACCTCACCAAAAAGCTGATTTCTTGATAAGGGGCATCCCTGACAGGTCCCTCTTTGGAGCCCAAAGTTCTCTGACGTTGTCCCATTAACTACAACCGCTGACCTTGGGTTATTATATAAAACTCTTATTAAATTGTAATATTATCTTTAAATCCAAATTTGTCCAGTGTCGTGAGTAGATGGTCCCAACTGATATAGTCAAAAGCTTTTTCAGCATCGACTGAAAGGATTGCCGCATCCAACATCCCTCCCCCATTCCTATTCTTAATTTTATCTTGAATATATTCCATTATCAACATTGTTTTCCGTATATTTTTAACAGGATTCCTCCCCGGCATAAAGTCGGTTTGGTTTTCATGAATAATATCTGATAAATGTGGTTTCAGCCGATTGGCAATTATAGAGGTCAATAGCTTGTAATCTGTATTAAGTAGGAATATTGGACGGTATGAGTCAGGATTTTCTGGATCTTTAACTTTTTTGAGAATAAGTGAGATGTTGGATGTGGCAAAGCCAGTCGAGCATTGATTATATTGTACAAAATAACTATTATATAAATTAAGTAATATTGGAGAAGTTTCTTCTATTAATATTTGATAGAATTCTGCAGGTAATCTATCAGGCCCTGGAGCTTTATTGGCTTTAAGAGTTTTTATTCCCTGTTCAATTTCTTTTAGTGAGACTGGGGCATTAATAATTCTCATTATCTTTTGTGATAATTTTGGTAGTTTAATTTTATCCCGAAATTTATTCTTCGTCTCTTGATTAATTGTACCTGCCGTATATAACGTTTTGAAGAATTGAATTTTTTGTTCTATTTTTTGTTCTATGTGCTAAGTATTTGGCAGATCTTCCCCTAAAGCCTCCATAAAGCGCCCTCATACGTACATCCTCCTGTATCATGTTTTAAAAATAAATCTCTCTGCATCTTTAGGCTTATGTACTTATCCCAATGAACTTTATTTGGCTGTGCTAAATAAGCATTAAAGCCATTCTTCACAGAATTAGAGAACTGTTCCTCCTGCTGTTTATTTTTCTTTTTGATCTTACAGAGATAAGCCTTTATCTCCCCCCTTAAAACTGCTTTCCCACATTCTCAAAATAATTTAATTTTTTTTTATATGTATGATTATTTGTTGTATATTCTTGCCATCTGCTCTTAAGCCAATTTTGAAATGAATTATTTTGTGATAAATGCCTGGGGAAGAATACCTCATTAGTAGGATGTCTTTGATAAGGTTTTCATTCTACATCTAATAAGATTATAGCATGATCAGATATCATTATGTCACATATCTTTGTTTTTACTTTCTTACCAGTCATTATATCAGCTATTAGGAACATGTCAATTCGTGAAAAACTCTGATGTGATTTAGAGATACAAGTGAAAGCCTTAGTATCTGGATTTTGGAGTCTCCAAATATCTCTTGTCCCAGTTTTATGGCAGAATTTATGTATTATACGTGTTTTCCTATCTCTTTTATTCTCATATTTATTGTTTAATCTATCCAGGTTTGGAGAGAAAGCCAAGTTGAAGTCTCCACCTATTATCAAATTTTGATCTCTATAAACCAGTAATTTTGCTGCTAGTGAATCCCAAAATTGAGAATCCACCTTATTGGGACCATATAGATTACATAAAATAAATAATATATTGTTTATTTCGATATGAAAGATCAAAAATCTACCTGTTGGATCTATTATTTTTTAAATTATTCTATGTTGTAGCTGCTTATTTATTAGGATTGCTACTCCATTTTTCCTATTGTCATAATCAGAGGTAATTACTTCACCCACCCATTTAATTTTTAATTTTAAAGCTTCTTTTTCTTTCTATATCAGGTTTGTGGGAACCTAAAAGTTTAATTATGGATTTTTGTTTTATTGGAGATGAAATTCCACCCACATTCCATGACACTATTTTTAGGTTCTCACTCATTTATCCTCAACATATAGAAATCAGCCATACAAACTACAGTCAACCCACTATGTCTACAATCAACAAGATGGCCCCGTATATTTAAGTTCTCATTCATCTACAACAAATATATAAACTTCCCAATGGATCGCTACAAGGAGGGCAATTCTTATCAATATATTTACTCATTTACGATCCCGAGAATATAATTAAATGCTTGCTCTTTTGTAGAAGGAGAGAAAAAAAGAAAAGAACAAAAAACAAAAGAAAGCTATTTTATAGAAAGAGAGAAAAAAAAAAAAAAAAAAATAAGAACACCCTATCCCCTCCCCACCCCACCCCCGGTAACCAGCACCATACAAATGATCATAGAGTGTAACAATCTTAAAAATGGAAGTATTTTCGACTCTGGCTACTTTATTGTAGTTTGATATTTGTTGTTGTTTAGCATACTTCATGAAAGAAATAGAACCAAACAACACCATCTAATTTACAATTCTAGGAATAAAATTACATAACATCTTTAAACACAAAAACATAGAATACTAACCACATTTCCTACCTAGGTAGTTTATAGTATACACTTTTTTTTTCATTATTTTAGTCAATGCCCATATCTTTACAGAGTGCTTTAGCTTCTTGAGGTGTATCTAAGACCTTGGATTCTCCATCTATTAACAGTATTCATTTAGCTGGGTATATTAACCGTACATTGTAATTTTGCTTTAATCAATTTTGTGCAAAAAGGAGACATTAGTCTTCTTTTTGCCGAAGTTTCAGCCGAAAAATCCTGAAATAACATTTGTTTACTTTGTGCTAATAATACTGGGCTCGCTTTTCTGTAACTTCTCAGCATGTTAACTTTGTCTGTAACTTTTAAAAATGTCACCATTATGGGTCTGGGTTGAAGTGTGCCATCAGTGTTCTTACGATTTATCCCAGTCCTATGTATTCTCTCTATTTGTATAGGTTGCATATCCGAGTGCATATTCAGCAGCTTTGGGAGAGTGCTAGTAATAAAATGTACTAAATCTTTAAATTCAGTGGACTCGTGAAGGCCTATAATTCTTATATTGTTACGACGTGCCCGGTCTTCAAGATCTTCTAACTTTTTTTGCATATTACCTGTGTTTGTTTGTTTGTAATAGTGAATTGATTTGTTCTAACTGCGTTAGTCTGTCTTCTAGGTCCGAGACCCTAGTTTCTATCTTGTCTAGTCTAGAGGTAAACTGTCTGACTTCATTTGATAATGAGTTAATGTCTTGTTTGATCTCTAATTTTAAGGAATTTAATTGGGAGGAAAGCATTTTAGATATTTGTGTAACTATGTCAGATGCATTACTTATAGTGAATTGGGTCATAGTGTCTGATTGCGGGCAGTCTATACTTGATTCTGTGTTTTTAATGGTATTTTTCTTGTCTCTATGTCTCTGAGGCATGGCTGGGGAGTTCCGTTTGGATGCAGACATATATCTTTCCATTGAAATGTAGTGACAAGTAGGGAACACGTGAAATAACTCAGTGCAAGGTATTAAGTGTTCATATAACTCTATTAAAAAAAAAAGGGGAAATGTGTATCTTATCAGCTACCAAATAGCTTCTTTGTTGCTTCTTTGCTGCCTAATGATTAGGGTAGTTCAGTGCGTGTACATGTCAATATGAGGGAAACACACACATAATAGTGAAGTGAGAGTGCTTATTGCCTCGTCTCCAAAACACTGATTCAGGTTACAGTTAACCTTAGATGTATTAAAATTACCATTAATAATTCAGATCCTGCAAAAGTCTATATTGAATCTTAATAAATCAGATTCCACACTTTACATACAAAATTAACTATTGTTATATATTATATTTGTGAAGTTATTAAACTGTATGTATCGCTTTAAAGAACAATTCCTACAGAAGTTTTGTTCACGTATTCTATCCAATTTTAACAATTTGTACCTTTTAATACAGTCAAATCCAACCAATAATATTTCCTATATCTTAAACCAAAAAAACACTTCAGTGTCTACCCAGACCTGTATTTAGCATAAACATATCAAATTCTGCTATTTAACAGATAAAAATACTTATTACTCCTTATTGCCCAAGGATACAGTTCAGAAAGAGCTAATATACAAACTTTTAAACTAGGTCTTTACTTGCACACCTGCATAACATCAAAGTATACCCTAAATTAACATAAGAATACAAGGAAATAACACTTTATGCAGGAAAGATTATTTGTTGGCCTTTTAACCACAGCTATACTTATATAATATTAGTCATAAGAATAAAGATTTGCACAAAGATAGAATTACAGCGGAAGGAACGTGTATATACCTATAACTTCACTCACAGAGCCGCTATAAATTGACTCAAACAATTATATGTAAAAATCTCCTTTCACAGACGCATATCAAATTCTACTATTTAGCAGCAGGGTATTTCTTATTACTCCTTATTGCCCAAAGAATACTACAAGGGGGCTTGCACACCTGACAATTGACTGCTGTATATCCTAAAAAGATATAACACAATGGGGCATAGTTATCAAGCTCTGATTGGAGCTTGATGGCCCATGTTTCTGGCGAGTCTTCAGGCTCCCCACAAACAGCAGTTATGAAGCAGCGGTCACAAAGACCGCTGCTCCATAACCTGTCCGCCTGCTCTAAGCAGGCGGACAGACATTGCCGGAAATCAACCCGATCGAGTACGATTGGGTTGATTGACACCCCCTCTTGTGAGCTGCTGGTGCAATGCTGAATAGGGAGAGCGTATTGCTTGCCATATTAAGCAAGGACTGGCGGACCTGATCCGCACTGTCGGATCAGGTCCGCCAGACTTTGATAACTTGGGGCCTTTATGTTAGAACAAATTATTTGTTACATTTTTAACTATTAATTGACTCAAACAATTATATGTAAGGTGGTCTCCTTTAGCATAGATACGTCAAGTTCTACTATTTAGCAGAAAGAGATCTTTTATACTGGATCTTTTACTCGCACACCTAAATATTGTCTACTGTATATCCTTTATTGACATAAGGGTATAACACTTTATGCTGTAAAAATTATTTGTTACATTTTGAACCACAACTAAATTTATATAATATTAAACCATATGGATAGCGACTTGCACAAAAGGTGTATTATTTAGCGATGTCATTTCCAGCTCATCATTCTTATGATTTTAAGTCGAATAGTCCTGGGCATAAGGAATTTTGAAAGTCCCAGTTTGTTTTTAGTGGGGATCTTTCCTATTGAGCTCCTACCTAAGGGTTATTGGAGATCCCAGAGTCCCACTTGATAGAATTATAAGGGGAAAAGAATGTAGATACTTGTAGCTTCACTCCCAGAGCAACTATGAATTTGCTCAAACAATTATAAACACAGTCTACTTCTGATCAAATTGCCGCTCCTACCCGTGGGTTATGGGAGCTATTCGGAACAGTACTCCTACCCGGAGGATTATGGGAGTTTTATTATAATGTTATAGTCACCACTAATGATGTTCCCCAATATTAAATATTTAGGCAATTGGTTAGTATGTCAGGCCTGACTTAGAAACAGACAATTATTCCTTTCCCCAGTTTGTTATTGGTCTCTCCTTAACTAGTAAATACAATTGGGGTATATCCAGCATTGAAGTTGGTCTACAGGATTACCTGCCTGTGCTTCAGCGCCACACCAGGGGAGAAAGGACAAGTAACTGCCAATACCTGCAAAAGCTATAACTCCAAATGATCTTCGTTTCTGCAGCAGCAGTCCGAACATAGGCCCCCAGCACCAGTCAGCATGGAGTAATAAGGAAACTTTTTAATCAGATACTCGTCTGTGTTATGGGGCCATCGGCAAATTTTCAGCCTCTCCCCATATGCGGCATCTCCGGCGTCTTCCGTGCTCGTTCGGGTCACCCTAGCAGGTGATTCACCATAGGTCATGTGGTCGCTCCTTCTATGAGAGCCTACTTGTAATCTGGTCTTCCGTGGTGCTTCAGAACCTGCTAATCCAAGCCGCGGGCTGGCGGCCAAGAATCACTGTGCCAACAGGGAGCTGATAGTAGGAGCTCAAATGAAGAGGCGCACAAGTGCAAGCAACATGCTTGCTCCGCCTCATCCTGGAAGTCAATCCATCGGAACTTGCTGACTTGCCCACACTTACAGCAAGCAGGAGAGCAGTGCCTTTTTACATTATTCTTAAAACTTAATTGTTCTACAAACCTATAAAATGGGAGAAAGAGAAAGTGGACTCTCATGGAGGTGCGCAAATGATGAAATGAGGCTTGACCAAGGAGTGATCGCAAAGATGAGGATATTCTTGAGCCAACAGTACACTCGGAAGGTGAGGCAGCACTCTTAGAGGAGAAGACAGAGAGTGTCCTCACAGATTTTCACTCTACAAACCTATAAACAGGGTGGATCTTATTCATTTTATAACACGTGTGCATTGCTTTGTTATGTTATCATATGATGCAATAACTGCTAATTTATGAACCTATGACATTTTATGAATTTATTTGTTGGATTTATTTGTTGGAATTAAAATATTACATTTTAATTTAAGACCTTTCGGTGCTTTTTCAATTTAGATTTTTTTTATCCTATCGTCCCCCTAGCCTAGAGCGCTCTATTTTTAACCTTTCTCCTTCCTTTAGCACCTTTTTGATCTGTGAGTGCAAACAGGTCTTTTAAATAGAGCATTTAGGAGTTTGTTAAGTGCTACTCATTTCTTTTTGTCTGTCAACATGTGTGTAGCCACCAATATGTAAATATTTCCAGCAAAGGATACCAAAAGAACAAAGTACATTTGATAACAGAAGTGAAATTAAACGTGATATAAAATGACACATTCTATCTGACTCATGAAAGTGTAATTTCCTATCCCTTTAAGTATGATTTAAGTAACAGAAAATGTCTGTGTATAAAGTCTTGGTGGTGATTAATAATCTGGTTTGGAGTAGATCGGGGGTTAATTTAATATTATTTTATGTACTCTTAAAGGGACAGTAAAGTCAATATTAAACTTAAATGGGTTGGAAAGAACATGACATTTCAAATAACTTTCCAATTTATTTAAATGATCAATTTGTGCTTTTGGTATCCTTTGTTAAAGAGTAATCCTAGGTGAACTCAGGAGCGAGCACATGTCTTCAGCCTGCAGAAATTGCAAAAACATTAATAGCAATCTTCTACATAGTTACAAGCACTGCTACGCAGAGTGTTAAGGACATGTGCATGCCCCTAAACTCATATTAGCCTTCTTGGTTTACTCTTTAACAAAGGATACCAAAAGAACAAAGCAAATTAGACAGGTGGGTAAAATTGCTGCGCTATCTGAATTATCAGCGTTTATCTTTTACTGTCAGATTTGGCTTCTGTTTTTGATGATTTATTCCTAATTATTCTGTGATATTTAGTTTTTAATTAGACCAAAAACACAAAATACTGGTCTGGATTCCAATCACTTTTTATTTGCATGAAAAAACAAACTAGAAAAAAAGAACCCAGCACATAGAAGGTGGGATCCAAATGATGAATAAAAGTTCCAGTGAAAAAAAGGATAATAAAACGTAGCCTTTATTCAAGTCAGTAAGACTTATACATAAAACCTGCAAAAACACATCTGACCGGTTTCGGCGTGGATAGCCGTAATCCTAGATGTGGATTACGGCTATCCACCCCGAAACCGGTCAGATGTGTTTTTGCAGGTTTTATGTATAAGTCTTACTGACTTGAATAAAGGCTACGTTTTATTATCCTTTTTTTCACTGGAACTTTTATTCATCATTTGGATCCCACCTTCTATGTGCTGGGTTCTTTTTTTCTTGTTTCATTACATAAGGAAATCAGGGATTCCTTCCTTTCCTAGCACTACAGGATTGTTTGGGAGCTCAGGATGCCTGACACGTCACTACTTGCTTGGGAGGCATTGGACTGTTAGTGAGGAGCCGCGCAGAGTGAGCATATGAATAATTATTGTGACTCCAGCCAATTATGAACTGCTTACACCGGACTACACCCACACAAGAGAAGAGGCACTGAAATCATACGGTAACGTTTAACACAGCAATTTCTCATGCATTCTTTTGAATTATTGACAATATTGTGTTTAAGGCTGTGAATTACCTGCAGACTGTGCTTTTTGCTGACAGCTGACTTTGAATACGTCATGCAGCAATTTTAGCTGATACAGCCTGGATATTTAAAGCGGTATACATGCAATCATATAAGTCACTGAAGTGTGGCTATTATCACTTTCATGCATGTTGTGTCTTCATTGTGACTTGCAATATCATCCTTACTTCAGAGTTTTACCATATTAGGACCAGTGTGCCATTATTATTGTGTGGGACATAACGGTTTTATTTTACTTTGGCTTGGTAGTTGAAATCCTGAATGAACAGTGTTTATTTCTCATACACTCCCTGCCAGTTGCGCATGGTAACAGCTCCCCCTAGTCTTTCTGTTTCACGCTGTGAACTGTTTTTTCTTATTTTGAAAAAACAAACTGTATATAATTATATAGTAAACAGCAGCATTACATGATATATGCACACATGGTATAAATATACCTAACACTTGTGCTCTTGATACAAAGGGATTTATCAGACATATAATGTTCCCTTTATATATACAGTATGTGCTATTATTAGTTCTTGTGGCTTCTAACTAACATGAAAACATCTAACAGACATAATATCAAGTTACAGAACATGACACACATATTACATACCCAGTATACATGTAGGTTATAGTAGCCATTTAAATTAAACTGATTATGATCACATGACACACATATTACATACCCAGTATACATGTAGCTTATAATAGCCTTTTAAATTAAACTGATTATGATCACGTATGTACCTGTTACTGATATTGTGTCTCATTAAGTAAAATCAGTTCCCCCTCAGTAATTCCTCTGGTATATAACATGTACAAATCTATTGCTATAAGAAAAGGTTTATCTACATGATGTGCACATTAAATATATCTCCCATGTGTCAATCATTTGAGACTGATGTTCTTGTTTATATAATTCTCTAACACTCTATTCATATAAAGACTCTTTATTCTGTAAATGTAATTATTTCCTCCCCTATGTAAAACAAAACGTACAACGCCTAACACTGGCATATTAATAAACAACACTGGGGGTGCTTTGGTGGTGAATATTTGTGTAAACTGGTCAGTATGAGGACAAAGTTGTATAATCCTGTGTGGTGTTTGGATTCTATCACATTGATATGAGAGAAACTGAGATGCACATATATAGAGGAACAAAGGACAGCAGGAGAGCACTTCCAATATGGAGATTTTGTAACTGGGAATTAGAAAGTATTATTTACAATAGGATGTCATTTTTTGTCCTTTTTTGACTCTTCTATTTAGAGAGTTTGTCCTCTTTAGGATAATTCTTAAAAGGTCGTTACACTGTGCATATAAAGTTTATTTTTTGAGTAAATATTTGGTGTTTTGTGATACCTGACTGGCATGGGATACCCTTTTCCACTTTATAAACATGTGAAAGGGTTTTCTCCGGTGTGAATCATTTCATGAGTTTTCAGATTACTCTTTACTGTAAATCCTTTTCCACACACTGTACATGTGAAAGGTTTTTCTCCTGTGTGAATCCTTTCATGAGTTTTCAGATTACTCTTAACTGTAAATCCTTTTCCACACTCTGTACATGTGAAAGGTTTTTTTCCTGTGTGAAACCTTTCATGAGTTTTTAGATTACTCTTTTGTGTAAAACATTTTCCACACTCTGTACATGTGAACGGCTTTTCTCCTTTGTGAATCCTCTCATGATATTTCAGTTCACTCTTTTGTGTAAAACATATTCCACACTCTGTACATGTGAAAGGTTTTTCTCCTGTGTGAATCCTTTCATGAGTTTTCAGAGTACTCTTTACTGTAAATCCTTTTCCACACTCTGTACATGTGAAAGGTTTACTTCCTGTGTGAAACCTTTCATGAGTTTTTAGATGACTCTTTTGTGGAAAACATCTTCCACATTCTGTACATATGAAAGACTTTTCTCCTGTGTGAATCCTTTCATGAGTTCTTAGATAACTCTTTTGTGGAAAACATCTTCCACATTCTGTACATGTGAAAGGTTTTTCTCCTGTGTGAATCCTTTCATGAGGTTTTAGATCACTCTTTTGTGTAAAACATTTTCCACACTCAGTACATGTGAAAGGCTTTTCTCCTGTGTGACTCCTTTCATGAGATTTTAGATTACTCTTTTGTGGAAAACATTTTCCACACTCTGTACATGTGAAAGGCTTTTCTCCTGTGTGACTCCTTTCATGAGTTTTTAGACTTTTCTTTTCTGTAAAACATTTCCCACACTCTGTACATTTGAAAGGCTTTTCTCCTGTGTGACTCCTTTCATGAGATGTCAGAAGACTTATATGTGTAAAACATTTTCCACACTTTGTACATGTGAACGTGTTTTCTCCTGTGTGAATCCTTTCATGAGTTTTCAGATTACTTTTCAGTGTAAAACATTTTCCACACTCTGTACATGTGAAAGGCTTTTCTCCTGTGTGACTCCATACATGAGTTTTTAGACTTCTCTTTTTTGTAAAACTTTTTCCACACTCTGTACACGTGAAAGGCTTTTCTCCTGTGTGACTCCTTTTATGAGTTTTTAGATTACTCTTTTGTGTAAAACATTTTCCACACTCTGTACATGTGAAAGGCTTTTCTCCTGTGTGACTCCATACATGAGTTTTTAGACTTCTCTTTTCTGTAAAACGTTTTCCACACTCTGTACATGTGAACGTTTTTTCTCCTGTGTGACTCCTTACATGAGTTTTCAGATTACTCATGTTTGTAAAACTTTTTCCACATTTTGTACATGTTAAAGGTTTCTCCCCTGTGTGGGTTTTTTCATGAGATATTAGATTTCCCTTGGATGTGAAACATCTCCCACACTCATTACAAGTGAAAGGTTTCACCGCTGTGTGGCTCTTTTTGTGATACATAAGGCTTCCTTTAGATATGAAATATCTCCCACATTCTGTAAACATGTGAGGTTTCTCCTTTGTATGAATCATTTGGCTAAATTTAAGACTTTTCCCTTCTTTAAATTCAGTAAATGTGTGTGGTTTCTTCTCTGGGATAATCATTTCACTAGATAAGGCAGAAATGTTGTCCTCTTGTTTGATGACTAAATTACTCTCTGTACATAATGATTGCTGCCCAGTTCCTGCCCATTCATCATCTTCTTTAAGTATCTGCTGTGATTTCCCCAATGTTTGTGAATAGTCATTAGTGTCTAAGACTTTTGGAGTTTGTGGTATCATTCTGATGCTTCCTGTAGTGAAGGATGGATATGAACTATTCAAGTGATTGTCTACATAAAAAGAAAAGGAAGAAAGACAATAAATAACATGTATTCTTTATAATGGGATCTATCTTAATACAATAATCATATTATTTATGTACACTCCATAAAGTGGCTTCTGTTTTGTGTTCATTTTTAAATTGATTACTCTGTAAATTACAAACTAAAACAACAAAAGACAAATAATGTAAATATTTCTACATCATAATAAACTAAACCACTGATTACTGATGAAAACAATTTATAGGGCCACATTAAACAATGTGCAGGTGAATAATATTCTCAGCCAGGGAACAAGTACATCTGTATTTCAGTCGAGAGGTGGCATCCACCATCCTCATTTAACATTGCACAAGCAAATGCACATACAGCCCTGTCCGGTTCATGATCACCTAGTGGTGTGAGAATATGATGGGGTTGATTTATTAAATGTCGGACGGACATGATCCTCTGTAGCAGACATGTCGGCCCAACATTACTAAATGCCAACAGCAAACTGTCAGTATTTATCATTGCACAACTATTTCTGGTGAAATGCTTGTGCAATGCTGCACCCTGCACATAGACAGCCAATCAACCACTAGCAGGGGGGGGGGGGTCCGCTGCTTTTTAACTCCTAAATCCGGTGAGCCAGAAGGCTCACGTGGAATAAGTAGCATTGACTGTTAATAAATCGGCCCTGAGGTCTTAATCATCACAGACTAATAATTATTGTGAGATGTTTTGAAAGGCTAAGAAGCAGTGATCTTATGATGATGTTTAGCTTTGGGCTGTGGTTGTTTGATTTATATAATCAGCCCAAACTTACTTTTAATAATACTCACTGTTAAACTAAGCACACAAATCAGTGGTGGTTCTGGAGTGGAGAACACTCACTGGGGGAGTTGTGAGTGTTCCACACATGGAAACAAGGTAGGCAAAAGTGTAGTTATGGGAGTTCCATGAGCTGGGTCAGGGGAAGGTAGAGTTGCAGGTGTTTTGAGAGCAGGTGTTGACACAAATGTTCTTAAAAATATAATTTATGTAACAACTTACCTGATAAATTAATTTCTTTCATATTGACAAGAGTACATGAGCTAGTGACGTATGGATATACAATCCTACCAGGAGGGGAAAGTTTCCCAAACCTCAAAATGCCTATAAATACACCCCTCACCACACCCACAATTCAGTTTAATGAATAGTCAAGTAGTGGGGTGACAGAAAAAGAAGTAAAAAGCATCAAAAAAGCAACTGGAAATATAATTGTGCTTTATACAAAAAAACATAACCACCATAAAAAAGGGTGGGTCTCATGGACTCTTGCCAATATGAAAGAAATTAATTTATCTGGTAAGTTCTTATATAAATTATGTTTTTTTTTCATGAAATTGGCAAGAGTCATAAGCTAGTGACGTATGGGATAGTAATACCCAAATTGTGGAACGCCACAGAAGAGTCACTAGAGAGGTAGAGATAAGAATAAAAAACATAATTTATGCTTACCCGATAAATTTATTTCTCTTGTAGTGTGTTCAGTCCACGGGTCATCCATTACTTATGGGATATATTCTCCTCCCCAACAGGAAGTTGCAAGAGGATCACCCAAGCAGAGCTGCTATATAGCTCCTCCCCTCACATTTCATATCCAGTCATTCGACCGAAACAAGATGAGAAAGGAGAAACTATAGGGTGCAGTGGTGACTGGAGTTATAATTTAAAATTTAGAACCTGCCTCAAATAGACAGGGCGGGCCGTGGACTGAACACACTACAAGAGAAATAAATTTGAAGACCAAGTTGCAGCCTTGCAAATCTGTTCAACAGAGGCCTCATTCTTAAAGGCCCAGGTGGAAGCCACAGCTCTAGTGGAATGAGCTGTAATTCTTTCAGGAGGCTGCTGTCCAGCAGTCTCATAGGCTAAGCGTATTATGCTACAAAGCCAAAAAGAGAGAGAGGTAGCCGAAGCCTTTTGACCTCTCCTCTGTCCAGAGTAAACGACAAACAGAGAAGAAGTTTGTCGAAAATCTTTAGTTGCCTGTAAGTAGAACTTCAGAGCACGGACCACGTCTAGATTATGCAAAAGACGTTCCTTCTTTGAAGAAGGATTAGGACATAAGGATGGAACAACAATCTCTTGATTGATATTCTTGTTAGAAACAACCTTAGGTAAAAACCCAGGTTTAGTACGCAGGACTACCTTGTCTGAATGAAAGATCAGATAAGGAGAATCACAATGTAAGGCAGATAACTCAGAGACTCTTCGAGCCGAGGAAATAGCCATCAAAAACAGAACTTTCCAAGATAAAAGCTTAATATCAATGTAATGAAGGTGTTCAAACGGAACACCCTGGAGAACTTTAAGAACCAAGTTTAAGCTCCACGGAGGAGCAACAGCTTTAAACACAGGCTTAATCCTAGCCAAAGCCTGACAAAAAGCCTGGACGTCTGGATTCTCTGCCAGACGCTTGTGTAAAAGAATAGACAGAGCAGAAATCTGTCCCTTTAGTGAACTAGCGGATAAGCCCTTTTCTAAACCCTCTTGTAGAAAAGACAATATCCTAGGAATCCTAACCTTACTCCATGAGTAACTCTTGGATTCACACCAATATAAATATTTACGCCATATCTTGTGGTAAATTTTTCTGGTGACAGGTTTCCGAGCCTGTATTAATGTATCAATAACCGAATCCCGAAAAGGGACCCTTGTGAGTGGTAACAGAGAACTCTTTTCCACGTTCACTTTCCACCCATGCGACCTCAGAAATGCTAGAACTATCTCTGTATGAGACTTTGCATTTTGAAAACTTGACGCTTGTATCAGAATGTCGTCTAGGTACGGAGCCACCGCTATGCCTCTTGGTCTTAGTACCGCCAGAAGAGAGCCCAGAACCTTTGTAAAAATTCTCGGGGCCGTAGCCAACCCGAAGGGAAGCGCTACAAACTGGTAATGCCTGTCTAGAAAGGCAAACCTTAGGTACCGATAATGATCTTTGTGAATCGGTATGTGAAGGTAGGCATCCTTTAAATCCACTGTGGTCATATATTGACCCTCTTGGATCATGGGTAGGATGGACCGAATGGTTTCCATCTTGAAAGATGGAACCCTTAGGAATTTGTTTAAGATTTTTAAATCTAAGATTGGTCTGAAGGTTCCCTCTTTCTTGGGAACCACAAACAGATTTGAATAAAACCCTTGCCCCTGTTCCGTCCGCGGAACTGGGTGGATCACTCCCATCACTAAGAGGTCTTCTACACATTGTAGAAATGCCTCTTTCTTTACTAGGTTTGTTGATAACCTTGACAGATGAAACCTCCCTTGTGGAGGAGAAGTCTTGAAATCCAGAAGGTATCCCTGAGATATAATCTCCAGCGTCCAGGGATCCTGTACATCTCTTGCCCAAGCCTGGGTGAAGAGAGATAGTCTGCCCCCCACTAGATCCGTCTCCGGAAAGGGGGCCCTGACTTCATGCTGTCTTAGGGGCAGAAGTAGGCTTTCTGGCCTGCTTGCCCTTGTTCCATGACTGGTTGCCTTTCCAACCCTGTCTGTAACGAGCAGTAGTTCCCTCCTGTTTTGGAGTGGAGGAAGTTGATGCTGCTCCTGCCTTGAAATTACGAAAGGCACGAAAATTAGACTGTTTGGCCTTCGATTTGGCCCTGTCCTGAGGAAGGGTGTGGCCCTTACCTCCAGTAATGTCAGCAATAATTTCCTTCAAGCCGGGCCCGAATAAGGTCTGCCCTTTGAAAGGAATGTTTAGTAATTTAGACTTAGAAGTTACATCTGCTGACCAGGATTTAAGCAAAAGCGCTCTGCGCGCCTGTATGGCGAATCCGGAATTTTTAGCCGTAAGTTTGGTTAAATGCACTACGGCATCCGAAACAAATGCATTAGCCAGCTTAAGGGTTCTAATCTTGCTCAGAGACTCATCCAATGGTGCTGTGCGAATCGCCTCTTCCAGAGACTCAAACCAGAATGCCGCTGCAGCAGTGACAGGCGCAATGCATGCAAGAGGCTGTAATATAAAACCTTGTTGAATAAACATTTTCTTAAGATAACCCTCTAATTTTTTATCCATTGGATCTGAGAAAGCACAGCTATCCTCCACCGGGATAGTGGTACGCTTGGCTAAAGTAGAAACTGCTCCCTCCACCTTAGGGACCGTCTGCCATAAGTCTCGTGTGGTGGCATCTATAGGGAACATTTTTCTAAATATCGGAGGAGGGGAAAAAGGCACACCGGGTCTATCCCACTCCTTACTAATAATCTCTGTAAGCCTCTTTGGTATAGGAAAAACGTCAGTACACACCGGCACTGCATAGTATTTATCCAGCTTACATAATTTCTCTGGGATTGCCACCGTGTCACAATCATTCAGAGCCGCTAACACCTCCCCTAGCAACACGCGGAGGTTCTCAAGCTTAAATTTAAAATTTGAAATTTCTGAATCCGGTCTCCCCGAATCAGAACCGTCACCCACAGAATGAAGCTCTCCGTCCTCATGTTCTGCAAATTGTGACGCAGTATCAGACATGGCTCTCGTGTCATCGGCGCGCTCTGTCCTTAACCCATAACTGTCGCGCTTGCCTCTTAACTCTGGCATATTGTATAATACTTCTTTCATAACATTAGCCATATCATGTAAAGTGATTTGTAAGGGCCTTGATGTACTTGGCGCCTCAATCTCACGCACCTCCCGAGTGGGAGACGAAGGTACTGACACGTGAGGAGAGTTAGACGGCATAACTGCCCCCTCGTTGTCTGGTGATAATTTTTTAAGCGGTACAGATTGATTTTTCAAAGTAACATCAATACAATTGGTACACATATTTCGATTGGGCTCCACAACGGCTTTTAAACATAATGAACAAGCCGATTCCTCTGTATCAGACATGTTTAAACAGACTAGCAATGAAGCTAGCAAGCTTGGAAAATACTTTCAATAAGTTTGCAAGCAATATAAAAAACGCAGCAGCGCTTTTAAAAAACACAGTTGAGTAACTAAAGAATAATTCAGTTATAGTCAACAATTCTTTAAATGTATTAATTAGCAGAGGATTGCACCCATTAGCAACCGGATGATTAACCCCTCAGTACCCAAAAAAACGGATATCAAATTAATATAAAACGTTTTTATCACAGTCTAACACACTGTCACAGGTCTGCTGTGACTGATTACCTCCCTCAAAAAACGAATTTTGAAGACCCCTGAGCTCTCTAGAGACGTCCTGGATCAAGGAGGAAGAAGCAGGAAGACTGTGCTAGAATTTTAACTGCGCAACAAGGCGCTAAAAAGAGGCCCCTCCCGCTCATTTACAACAGTGGGAGACCTGATATAACGGTTTCTATGCAGAAATATACGTTAGCCATGTGGAAAGAAATTCATGCCCAAAGGATTTATCACCAAAGTACCTCACAAAACGAATAACATGCCAGTAAACGTTTTGAAAATAAACTTCTTTAAATGTCATGCAAAGTTATTACTAAGCCTGCAACCAGTCGCTACCACTGCAGATAAGGCTTAAGCATTATTTCAGTATTAACAGTATTTTCACAGTCAAATTCTAGTCTCTAGAAAATAACTCTACTGTGCATACATTTATCAGCCTTATACCAGTCACTACTACTGCATTTAAGGCTGTACTTACATCATACGGGTAACAGCAGTATTTTCTTAGTCAATTCCATTCCCAGAAAATATTGTACTGCACATACCTCATTTGCGGTGGACCCATGTTCTGAAGTTACCCCACTCCTCAGAATGTCGAGAACAGCCAGTGGATCTTAGTTACGCCTGCTAAGATCATAGAAAACGCAGGCAGTTTCTTCTTCCAAATACTGCCTGAGATAGAAAAAACAGCACACTCCGGTGCCATTTAAAATAACAAACTTTTGATTGAAGAATAATTAAGTAAAAACTCCAACTCCTCCCGCGACCTCCTTCTTTGTTGAGGGTTGCAAGAGAATGACTGGATATGACATGTGAGGGGAGGAGCTATATAGCAGCTCTGCTTGGGTGATCCTCTTGCAACTTCCTGTTGGGGAGGAGAATATATCCCATAAGTAATGGATGACCCGTGGACTGAACACACTTAACAAGAGAAACAGCCATTTTCCGCTGAAAAAAAATAAATCCACATCCAAATAAATACATTTTTTCTCATAAGCAGAGGAATCAAACGGAAACAGCTGCCTGGAGAAATTTTCTCCCAAAAACTGCTTCCGAAGAGGCAAATATATCACAGCGGTAGAATTTAGTAAATGTATGCAAAGAAGACCAAGTTGCTGCTTTGCAAATCTGATCAACTGAAGCTTCATTCTTAAAAGCCCACAAAGTGGAAACTGATCTAGTAGAATGAGCTGTGATTCTCTGAGGTGGGGCCTGACCCGACTCCAAATAAGCCTGATGAAACAAAAGCTTTAACCAGGATGCCAAAGAAATGGCAGAACCTTTCTGACCTTTCTTAGGACTAGAAAAGACAACAAATAGACTAAAAGTCTTCCTGAAATCTTTAGTAGGTTCAACATAAAATTTCAAAGCTCTTACAACATGTAGAATGTAAGCATCTCTCCAAAGGATTCTTAGGATTAGGACACAAAGAGGGAACAACAATTTCCCTATTAATGTTGTAAGAATTCTCCACTTTAGGTACAAACTTAAATGAAGTCCACAAAACTTCCTTATCCTGATGGAAAATCAGAAAAGGAGACTCACAAGAAACAGCAGATAACTCGGAAACTCTTCTAGCAGAAGAGATAGCCAAAAGAACAACACTTTCCAAGAAAGTAGTTTAATATCCAAAGAATGCATAGGCTCAAAAGTTGTTTCACGGGGACTAACACCTGGACTGTGGCATGCCGGAGGGGGATCCATGGCAAAACTCCCACGGAAAATTACATAGTTGATGCAGAGTCTGGTTTTAAGCCATAAAGGGCCTAAATCACCTAACATTCCTAAATTGTTTGGAATAACGTGCTTTAAAACATCAGGTATGATGTTGTATCGATCAGGTAGTGTAAGGGTGACGCCCGCTTGACAGTGACAGACCAAACTCCCCGTGTAACGCACCGCAAACAATCGCAAACAGTCCATTTGCACAACCACGAGATAGATAGATTTGATAGATAGATTACATAGATCAATAGATGCAATATACATATGATAGATACGAATTACATAGATCAATAGATGCAATATACATTTGATAGATACGAATTACATAGATCAATAGATGCAATATACATTTGATAGATACGAATTACATAGATCAATAGATGCAATATACATTTGATAGATACGAATTACATAGATCAAAAGATGCAATATACATTTGATAGATACGAATTACATAGATCAAAAGATGCAATATACATTTCATAGATATGAATTACATAGTTCAATAGATGCAATATAATTTTTTTAGATACGAATTACATAGATCAATAGATGCAATATACATTTGATAGATACGATTTACATAGATCAATAGATTCAATATACATTTGATAGATACGAATTACATAGATCAATAGATGCAATATATATTTGATAGATAGATTCGTTAAATAGATAGATTTGATAGATATATAATTTCCCTGACAGAGAATTACAAGACGTGCGGTCTAGGACCCATGGTAAGGTTCCCAGAGGCAGTTGCGGCGCCAGGGGACGTGTATATGGCATGGATTTTCGGAACCGGGATATGGAAAAAGATGCTTGGTCGGTCCTCCTTCTTCAAATTTGGGGCACTGCGCGTGCAATCTATTGTGCCACCAGATATGAGTGGTGTGTTAAGTAGTACTATTCTTAGCAGTTTAATACCTGTTACTCCCCTATCAGGGGAGGTGTATATGGCATGGAATTTAGGAACCGGGAGATGGAAAAAGATGCTTGGTCGGTCCTCCTACTTCAAATTTGGCCGAAACACAAGTGGCTGTCACAAAACAGTCCAGCCATGAGATAGATAGATTTGATAGCTAGATACATAGATTACATAGATCAATAGATTCAATATACATTTGATAGATACAGCATGAAAGACCCCATATGCCATGACTTACTTTTGCACAATGGAGTACAGGTATGGCATTGATTCTAGGAACCCGGAGATAATTTTTACGAACCGGGAGATGGAAAAAGATGCTTGGACACCCAGTACAGGTCGTTCTCCTTCAGCCTTTTTATACGAGGGTCCCCGACCCTCAACAGGCAAGACAGCATGAAAGACCCCATATGCCATGACTTAATTTTGCACAATGGAGTACAGGTATGGCATCGATTTTAGGAACCCGGAGATAATTTTTAGGAACCGGGAGATGGAAAAAGATGCTTGGACACCCAGTACAGGTCGTTCTACTTCAGCCTTTTTATACGAGGGTCCCCGACCCTCAACAGGCACGACAGCATGAAAGACCCCATATGCCATGACTTACTTTTGCACAATCGAGTACAGGTATGGCATCGATTTTAGGAACCCGGAGACTATTTTTAGGAACCGGGAGATGGAAAAAGATGCTTGGACACCCAGTACAGGTCGTTCTCCTTCAGCCTTTTTATACGAGGGTCCCCGACCCTCAACAGGCACGACAGCATGAAAGACCCCATTTGCCATGACTTACTTTTGCCCAATCGAGTACAGGTATGGCATCGATTTTAGGAACCCGGAGATAATTTTTAGGAACCGGGAGATGGAAAAAGATGCTTGGACACCCAGTACAGGTCGTTCTCCTTCAGCCTTTTTATACGAGGGTCCCCGACCCTCAACAGGCACGAAAGCATGAAAGATCCCATATGCCATGACTTCCTTTTGCACAATCGAGTACAGGTATGGCATTGTTTTTAGGATGCCGGAGATAATTTTTAGGAACCGGGAGATGGAAAAAGATGCTTGGTCGGTCCTCCTACTTCAAATTTGGGGCACTGCACGTGCAATCTACTGTGCCACCAGATATGAGTGGTGTGTTAAGTAGTACTATTCTCAACAGTTTAATCCCTGTTATGTGCCTTTTTTTTGGTTTGGGTTTTGTAGCCACAGCGCAGCACCAGAGGCCAGAAAAATTAGGCATGTTCAAATGCCTGAAAAATTAGCTATTGTTGCAGACGCTGCTGTAGCAGCGGCCAGAAAAATTGATGTTTGTTTGACAGTTAGAAAGTGCCCTAAAACATTGCGGCTTGAACCCTAGTTGTTGGCGGATAAGTCACGCAAGTCATCCGGCATTCGATGATAAAATACAGCAGCGTGTGTACCATTTGTAGCAACTCATCTCATCAGGCCTTTTTTACTCGACTGTATCGCACAATGTCAGTCCCTTTGGGATCCATCCCTCATTCATTTTAATAAAGGTGAGATAATCAAGACTTTTTTGACCTAGGCGACTTCTCTTCTCAGTGACAATACCTAATGCTGCACTGAAGGTCCTTTCTGACAGGACACTTGAAGCGGGGCAGGCCAGAAGTTCGATTGCAAATTGGGATAGCTCAGGCCACAGGTCAAGCCTGCACACCCAGTAGTCAAGGGGTCCATCGCTCCTCAGAGTGTCGAGATCCGCAGTTAATGCGAGGTAGTCTGCTACCTGTCAGTTGAGTCGTTCTCTGAGGCTGGATCCCGAAGGGCTGTGGCGATGCATAGGAGTTAAAAAGGTCCGCATGTCCGCCATCAACAACACGTCTGGAAAGCATCCTGTCCTTGCTGGCGTGGTCGTGGGAGGAGGAGGATTACTTTCATCTCTTCCCCTGTTAGATTCCCGTTGTGCTGTGACATCACCCTTATATGCTGTGTAAAGCATACTTTTCAATTTATTTTTGAACTGCTCCATCCTTTCCAACTTGCGGGAATTCGGTAACATTTCAGTCACTTTATGCTTATACCGGGGGTCTAGTAGCATGGACACCCAGTACAGTTCGTTCTCCTTCAGCTTTTTTATACGAGTGTCCCTCAACAGGCACAACAACATGAAAGACCCCATTTGCACAAGGTTGGATGCAGAGCTAATCATGTCCCATTCCTCGTCCTCACTGATCTCACTGAAGGTATCTTCTTCCCCCCAGCCAAGTACAACACCACGGGTACCAGATAGGTGACAACAACGAGCACCCTGGGATGCCTGTTGTGCTTGGTCTTCCTCCTCCTCCTCAAAGCCACATTCCTCCTCTGAATCCTCTTCCTCACAATCCTCTTCCTGCATTGCCACTCCTCCAGCAAGCGATGCTGATAAGGCTGTTTCTGGTGGTGATGGAGACCACAACTCTTCCTCTTCAAGCTCATCTACGGCCTGATCCAGCACTCTTCGCAGGGCATGCTCCAGGAAGAAAACAAATGGTATGATGTTGCTGATGGTGCCTTCGGTGCGACTGACTAGGTTTGTCACCTCCTCAAAAGGACGCATGAGCCTACAGGCATTGCGCATGAGCGTCCAATAACGTGGCAAAAAAATCCCCAGCTCCCCAGAGGCTGTCCTAGCACCCTGGTCATACAAATACTCGTTAACAGCTTTTTCTTGTTGTAGCAAGCGGTCGAACATTAGGAGTGTTGAATTCCAACGTGCCGGCCTGTCGCAAATCAAGCGCCTCACTGGCAGGTTGTTTCACCGCTGGATATCTGACAAGTGCGCCATGGCCGTGTAGGAATGCCTGAAATGGCCACACACCTTCCTGGCCTGCTTCAGGATGTCCTGTAAGCCTGGGTACTTATGCACAAAGCGTTGTACAATCAGATTACACACATGTGCCATGCACGGCACATGTATCAACTTGCCCAATTTCAATGCCGCCACCAAATTACTTCCGTTGTCAGAAACCACTTTGCCGATCTCCAGTTGGTGCAGAGTCAGCCACTGATCCCCCTGTGCGTTCAGGGCGGACAGGAGTGCTGCTGCGATGTGACTCTCTGCTTTCAGGCAAGTCAACCCTAAGACGGCGTGACACTGCCGTATCCGGGATGTGGAATAGTACCTGGGCAGCTGGGGGGGGGGGGTGCTGTTGATATGGAGCAAGACGCAGCAGCAGAAGAGGACTTAGCCGAAGAAGAGGTTATGGAAGAGGATGGAGTAGGAGGAGTTGAGGAAGGTAGCAGCAGGCCTGTCTGCAAGTCATGGCGGTGTCACCAACTCCTCTGCAGAGCCACGCATTCCATGCTTGTCAGCCGTCAGCAGGTTTACCCAATGCGCAGTGTAGGTGATATACCTGCCCTGACCATGCTTTGGATGCTGAAGATGCTGGACCAGGAGGAGGATGGCGGCTTTGAGTTTGTGTGCTGCTTCTACTCATGTGGACATCCCATCAGTGTTTGTGATGTTAGACCATGTGCCTTCGCAAAGCAGTTGTACCTAGGTGGGTGTTGGACTTCCCCTGCCCCGTTCCTCATCCTCACTGATCTCACTGAAGGTATCTTCTTCCCCCCAGCCACATACAACACCACGGGTACCAGATAGGTGACAACAACGAGCACCCTGGGATGCCTGTTGTGCTTGGTGTTCCTCCTCCTCCTCCTCCTCAAAGCCACATTCCTCCTCTGAATCCTCTTCCTCACAATCCTCTTCCTGCATTGCCACTCGTCCAGCAAGCGATGCTGATAAGGCTGTTTCTGGTGGTGATGGAGACCACAACTCTTCCTCTTCAAGCTCATCTACGGCCTGATCCAGCACTCTTCGCAGGGCATGCTCCAGGAAGAAAACAAATGGTATGATGTTGCTGATGGTGCCTTCGGTGCGACTGACTAGGTTTGTCACCTCCTCAAAAGGACGCATGAGCCTACAGGCATTGCGCATGAGCGTCCAATAACGTGGCAAAAAAATCCCCAGCTCCCCAGAGGCTGTCCTAGCACCCCGGTCATACAAATACTCGTTAACAGCTTTTTCTTGTTGTAGCAAGGGGTCGAACATTAGGAGTGTTGAATTCCAACGTGTCAGGCTGTCGCAAATCAAGCGCCTCACTGGCAGGTTGTTTCGCCGCTGGATATCTGACAAGTGCGCCATGGCCGTGTAGGAATGCCTGAAATGGCCACACACCTTCCTGGCCTGCTTCAGGACGTCCTGTAAGCCTGGGTACTTATGCACAAAGCATTGTACAATCAGATTACACACATGTGCCATGCACGGCACATGTGTCAACTTGCCCAATTTCAATGCCGCCACCAAATTACTTCCGTTGTCAGAAATCACTTTGCCGATCTCCAGTTGGTGCGGAGTCAGCCACTGATCCACCTGTGCTTTCAGGGCGGACAGGAGTGCTGCTGCGATGTGACTCTCTGATTTCAGGCAAGTCAACACCAAGACGGCGTGACACTGCCGTATACGGGATGTGGAATAGTACCTGGGGAGCTGGGGGGGGGGGGTGCTGTTGATGTGGAGCAAGACGCAGCAGCAGAAGAGGACTTAGCCGAAGAAGAGGTTGTGGAAGAGGATGGAGTAGGAGGAGTTGAGGAAGGTAGCAGCAGGCCTGCCTGCAAGTCATGGTGGTGTCACCAACTCCTCTGCAGAGCCACGCATTCCATGCTTGTCAGCCGTCAGCAGGTTTACCCAATGCGCAGTGTAGGTGATATACCTGCCCTGACCATGCTTTGGATGCTGAAGATGCTGGACCAGGAGGAGGATGGCGGCTTTGAGTTTGTGTGCTGCTTCTACTCATGTGGACATCCCATCGGCGTTTGTGATGTTAGACCATGTGCCTTCGCAAAGCAGTTGTACCTAGGTGGGTGTTGGACTTCCCACGACTCAGTTTCTTTTGGCACAGGTTGCAAATGGCATCGCTGTTGTCAGAGGCAGACACACACAAAAAATGCCACACTGCTGAGCTCTGCGATGACGGCATTCTGGTGGTGGCAACAGCATGCATTGATTGACGTGCTGTCTGGCTGACCCCAGGTGCCGATGCATGCTGTCTGACTGTGTCACTATCTCCTTCCAACTCGTCTCCTCCTCCTTCTCTCTGTCTCCCCATCTGAACTTTTCCCCTCTTCTTCTTCTCTTCTAGCGGGCACCCACGTGACATTCACGGACGCATCATCATCAACCGCTTCACTTGTATCTGACAAATCAACAAAGGAAGCAGCAGCGGGTACAACATCACCATCATCATCACACCGTACGTCCATGTCTGTAATGTTGCCTGACTGAGACATATCACTGTTATCTACATCCTCTGTCAATGATGGTTGCGCATCACTCATTTCTTCCAACTGATGTGTCAATAACTCCTCTGACAAATCAAGTGAAGCGGCTGTGGTGCTAGTGTTGGTGGTGGAGGCAGGCAGGCGAGTGGCACTGGTCACTTGAGAGGTGCCCGAAGCTAAGCTGGAGGTGGATGGTGCATCAAGGTTACGAGCGGAAGCTGTAGAAGATTGGGTTTCCTGTGTTAGCCAGTCAACTAGGTCCTCCTCAGAACTTTTCGCATTCATGGCACGTGGCCCCTGAGCACTGTGCATTATTGTAGGGTCAAAGGGAATCCCAGCACCACAACCACGACGGCACCTGTGGGGTGGCCTGCCTCTGCCTGTCATTTTTTTTTTTTAAATGTAGACTTACACTACTATTAAACAAAATATGAGTGGTGCCACTGGGCAAGTGGGCACAGTATACGCTGTGAGCCTGACACAAAAAAGCAGACTGATGTTTCACAATCCAAAAAGTTTATTTTTTTGTAAATGTACACTTACACTACTATTAAACAAGATATGAGTGGTGGCACTGGGCAAGTGGGCACAGTATACGCTGTGAGCCTGACACAAAAAAGAAGACTGATGTTTCACAGTCAAAAATGTTTATTTTTTAAATATTTAAACTACTGTTACAACAAATATGAGTGGTGCCACTAACTTGGCAAGTGGGCCAGGCACACACGCTGGCAGGCAGGCAGGCAAATGCAATAAGATTACAATAGCAGACTGATGTTTCACAGTCAAAAATATCTTTTTTAAAATATTTACAGTACTGTTATAACAAATATGAGTGGTGGCACTAGTTGGCAAGTGGGCCTGGCACACACGCTGGCAGGCAGGCAACTGCAATTAGATTGCACTAGCTGACTGATGTTTCACAGTCAAAAAAGTTTTTTTTTTTAAATATTTACACTACTGTTATAACAAATATGATTGGTGGCACTAGTTGGCAAGTGGGCCTGGCACACACGCTGGCAGGCAGGCAACTGCAATTAGATTACACTAGCTGACTGATGTTTCACAGTCAAAAAAGTTTTTTTTTAAAAAATATTTACAATACTGTTATAACAAATATGATTGGTGGCACTAGTTGACAAGTGGGCCTGGCACACACGCTGGCAGGCAGGCAACTGCAATTAGATTGCAATAGCAGACTGATGTTTCACAGTCAAATTTTTTTTTTTTTTTTAATATTTACACTACTGTAACAACAAATATGAGTGGTGCCACTAACTTGGAAAATGGCCCTGGCACACATGCTGGCAGGCAGGCAACTGCAATTAGATTGCACTAGCAGACTGATGTTTCACAGTCAAAAAAGTTTTTTTTTTAAATATTTATAATACTGTTATAACAAATATGATTGGTGGCACTAGTTGGCAAGTGGGCCTGGCACACACGCTGGCAGGCAGGCAACTGCAATTAGATTGCACTAGCTGAATGATGTTTCACAGTCAAAAAAGTTTTTTTTTAAAAATATTTACACTACTGTTATAACAAATATGAGTGGTGGCACTAGTTGGCAAGTGGGCCTGGCACACACGCTGGCAGGCAGGCAACTGCAATTAGATTGCACTAGCTGACTGATGTTTCACAGTCAAAAAAGTTTTTTTTTTTAAATATTTACACTACTGTTACAACAAATATGAGTGGTGCCACTAACTTGGCAAGTGGGCCTGGCACACACGCTGGCAGGCAGGCAACTTCAATTAGATTACAATAGCAGACTGATGTTTCACAGTCAAAAAAGTTTTTTTTTTTTAAATATTTACACTACTGTTATAACAAATATGATTGGTGGCACTAGTTGGAAAGTGGGCCTGGCACACATGCTGGCAGGCAGGCAACTGCAATTAAATAACACTAGCAGACTGATGTAAAAGTTTTTTTTAAAAAAATTACACTAATGTTACAACAGATATGAGTGGTGGCACTGAGGATGGAAGTAGGCACAGTATATGCTGGGAGCCTGACACACAGGCTGGCACTAGTGGCAGGCTGGCCTGGCAACTAAAATTAAATAACACTAGCAGACTGATGTAAAAGTTTTTTTTTAAAAAAAATTACACTAATGTTACACCAGATATGAGTGGTGGAAAACAGAGCAATTAGGCACAGTATATGCTGTGGGCCTGACACACAGGCCTGCTGGAAAATGAAATTAGATTACACTAGCAAACTGATGTAAAAGTTTTTTTTTTTTTAAATTTACACTAATGTTACACCAGATATGAGTGGTGGCAGTGAGCAAGTAGGCACAGTATATGCTGTGAGCCTCACACACAGGCTGACAGGCAGGCAAATGCAATTAGATTACAACCCCCCCCCAAAAAAAAAACGACTGAAGTTCTAGCCCTAAAAATGGCTTTTTTGGGTGCTATCCTTACAGCAGAGATCAGATGAGTCCTTCAGGACTGTAGTGGACACTGAATACACTAACCTAGCTATCAATTTCCCTATAAAATCACCAGCAACAGCAATATCACTCCTCTCACTAAGAATGCAGGATCAGAATGAACCTAAAATGGCTGCTGCCCAGGAGCTGGGAGGATCTGGGAGGGAGTGTCTGCTGCTGATGGGCTGAAATGTGTCTGCAGACTGTGAGATACAGGGTCAAAGTTTACTCAATGGTGACGAATAGGGGGCGGATCGAACATCGCATATGTTCGCCCACCGCGGTGAACACGAACAAGCTAAGATCGCCGGGAACAGTTCTCCGGCAAACTGTTCGCAACATCACTATTTTCCATAAGAATAGTAGTACGTTTGGCAAGAGTAGAGCCAGCCCCATCAACATTGGGGATTTTTTACCAAAACTCCAATCTAGCTGCTGGCAAAGGATACAACTTTTTAAACCTAGAAGAAAGAATAAAAGAAGTACCAGGCCTATCCAATTCTTTTGAAATCATATCATAAATAGCATCAGGAACTGGAACAACCTCTGGAGTAACCACAGGAGGTTTGTAAACAGTATTTAAACGTTTACTAGTTTTAGTATCAAGAGGACTAGATTCCTCTATATCCAAAGTAATCAACACCTCTTTTAACAAGGATCATATATACTCCATTTTAAAGAGATAAGCTGATTTGTCAGTGTCAATATCTGAGGTAGGATCTTCTGAATCAGATACTCATTGGAGGAGGATAATTCAGTATGTTGTCGGTCAATTGGAAATTCATCAACTTTATGAGAAGTTTTAAAAGACATTTTATGTTTATTAGAAGGCGGAAAAGCAGACAAAGCCTTCTGAATTGCATCAGCAATAAAATCTTTTATATTCACAGGGATATCATGTACATTAGATGTTGAAGGAACAACAGACATTGTACTAGTACTAATGGATACATTCTCTGCATGTAAAAGTTTATCATGACAACTGTTACATAATACAGCTGGAGATGTAATCTCCACTAACTTACAACAGATACACTTAGCTTTGGTAGAACTGTTATCAGGCAGCAGGATTCCAACAGTTGTTTCTGAGACAGGATCAGATTGAGACAGCTTGCAAATGTAAGAGAAAAAAAACAACATATAAAGCATAATCAATTTCCTTATATGGCAGTTTCAAACAGCATAGCCCTTTGAGAATAAAACAAAGGCAAGAGGCATATAGGAAGTGGGGTTTAAATAAATAAATCATTTGGTGCCAAGTATGACGCACAATGCAAAATGAAATTTATTTGGTGCTAACAACATCCAGAAATGATGCAACTCGTGTCATGACAGACACAACCTTGTGCAAGGAAACCTGGCATCAACTAAGATGCCAGAAATGATGAATTTGCATCACCGAACGTACCTTTGCACCAAACAAATTCTAGCGCCAATGAATGACACAATAAATATCAGCATTTTGCGACCTTGCAAGCCTAATTTTGCCCACGAAATTTAATGAAAAAGCAGTTGTGACCGATACCCCAGCTACCCCGACTGGGTAGCTCCTCCAAAGAGGTGCTGATTCCTCCCTGCCAAGTGCAGCTATGTAGCTGGCAAGTGGCCACAACCTGTAGCCACCCTTGATGCCCGACAGCACCAGTACTCATGGTCCTACCCTGTGGCAGAATAGATGGCTGTGCCAGAGGGTCCTTCGTCTGCCTGGAACAGGCTGCTATGTAGCCCAGGAAAGTGATTTTAGCAGGAGCCCACCCAAATAACTAGACATACTAGCATTCAGGTGAAACAGGAACTGATTTTATTGGAAAACACACACTCTTTTATACACAAAGCTCATCTTGATTAGACACTGGACAATCCCACAATTTTCCCGCCATTCCCGCCCCTCCAGACAGACAGGCGCCTCCATAGCAGCCATAGTCCCACAGAATCCCAGGACCCAGGGGTGATGGTTTCAGGGTGATCCCAGGGGAGTGGCGGCACTTCCAGATGCCACAGTCCAAAAAGATGCGTGATTCGTTACTGAGAACTGGAGTTACAGACAGGTAAAAAATTTGGGGGTAGGGGTGTCCAAAACCCCCAGTTCCCCAAGTAGCACCCCTCCGGCAATTCCACCATCTCTTGTCCTCCCTAGGAGTTACCAATCCCCAAAAGAGCAGAGCTCTGGGACAAAGGGCCGCTGGAGCGACCAGGGTTAAAGGTAGCGGGTGTCCTGCTGTTCTGTGGCCAACCGGGAGTTCCAGGAGCCCGGCCAGCCTAGGAGGGTTTTTGCGGTCAGAGGCCAACTCTTCTCTGACAAAGTACTGGTGACAAAACAAGCAACCAAAAGCTTCCAGAGACCACGGTTGCTCTGTGGAGCCCAAAACCACTGAGAAACAACAGGGGTGAGGTAGTAAGGGGATGGGGTTAGCTTTGGGGGTCTGGTATCCATGAGAGCAGTTAATTTAAAGAAAAGACTATACCCAAGGTAAGAGAAAATTACTTCCTAAAATTTTTCTCAATTTTGAAACTGATAGTCTATAAAAGGAAATATACATAAACCTGACTCATGGCAAATATAAGTACAATACATATATTTAATACTTTATATTAATACATAAAGTGCCAAACCATAGCTGAGAGTGTCTTAAGTAATGAAAACATACACCCATCCACATATAGCAGATAGCCAAACCAATACTGAAACAGCAACAGTAGAGGTAATGGAATATGAGAGTATATCGTCGATCTGAAAAGGGAGGTAGGAGATGAATCTCTAAAACCGATAACAGAGAACCTATGAAAAGATTTCCCGTGAGGAAAACCATTGAATCAATAGGTGATACTCCCTTCACATCCCACTGACAAACACTGTACTCTGAGAGGAATCTGGCTTCAAAATGCTGAGATACGCATATTACAGAAGAAAATCAAGCACAAACTTACTTCACCACCTCCATAGGGAGGCAAAGTTTGTAAAAACTGAATTGTGGGTGTGGTGAGGGGTGTATTTATAGGCATTTTGAGGTTGGGGAAACTTTGCCGCTCCTGGTAGTATTGTATATCCCATACATCACTAGCTCATGGACTCTTGCCAATTACAAAAGAAAGATGCAGATATAAATATAATACATACAGAGAGAAGCGCACTCATAGGAATGAACAACTAGCTCAATACCATTGTTAGCCTGTTCTATGGTGATTTACTACCTTGGTGAAGCTTTTTTCTTTCATGTAATTGGTAAGAGTCCATGAGCTAGTGACGTATGGGATATACAATCCTACCAGGAGGGGCAAAGTTTCCCAAACCTCAAAATGCCTATAAATACACCCCTCACCACACCCACAATTCAGTTTTTACAAACTTTGCCTCCTATGGAGGTGGTGAAGTAAGTTTGTGCTAAGATTTCTACATTGACATGCGCTTCTCAGCATTTAGAAGCCTGATTCCTCTCAGAGTACAGCGAATGTCAGAGGGATGTAAAGGGAGTATCACCTATTGAATGCAATAGTTTTCCTCATGGGAGATCTATTTCATAGATCCCTTTTCAGATCGATGATATACTCTCATATACCATTACCTCTACTGATAACTGTTTCAGTACTGGTTTGGCTATCTGCTATATGTGGATGGGTGTCTTTCGGTAAGTATGTTTTTATTACTTAAGACAACTCAGCTATGGTTTGGCACTTTATGCATCAATATAAAGTTCTAAATATATGTATTGTACTTATATTTGCCATGAGTCAGGTTCATGTATTTCCTTTTTGCAGACTGTCAGTTTCATATTTGGGAAAATAAACATATTAAGAAACATTTTTCTTACCTGGGGTTTAAATTGACCACATTTTTCTTTGCAAATTGCAGGCAGGATTAGGCCCGTGGGTGCGCCAAATGCTAGACTTTATTACGTCATTCTTGGTGCGTTCGTTTTGACGTCCGTTTGACGCAAGTTCGTCATTTCTGGCGTCATAGTTGATGCCGAGTTCCTTACACAAGGTTGCGTCGTTAGTGACGCGAGTATCCGGACGGTGTTGGTGCCAAAAAATTTTCAGTTACGCTGTGCGTCATACTTGGTGACAAATTTTTCATTATTTTTGTCACCCATTTGCTATTTGCCTCTTGCCTTTTTCTATGTCAGAGGGCTATGCTATTTGCATTTTTTCCCATTTCTGAAACTGTCATATAAGGAAATTGATCATTTTGCTTTAAATGTTGTTTATTCTTTTTACATTTTGCAAGATGTCTTAATCTGATCCTGTCTCAGAAATATCTGTTGGAACTTTGCTGCATGATATCGGTTCTACCAAAGCTAAGTGCATTTGTTGTAAACTTATTGAGCTTATATCTCCAAATGTCATTTGTAATAGTTGTCATGATAAACTTTTACATGCAGATAATGTGTCCATCAGTAATAGTACATTGCCGGTTGCAGTTCCCTCAACTTCTAATGTACATGATATACCTATGAATTTTAAAGAATTTGTTACTGATTCTATTCAGAAGGCTTTGTCTGCTTTTCCGCCTTCTAATAAATGTAAAAGGTCTTTTAAAACTTCTCATAAGATTGATGACAACATAATGAATTATCCTCCTCTGATGAGGATCTATCTGATTCAGAAGATCGTTCCTCAGATATTGACACTGACAAATCTACTTATTTATTTAAAATGGAGTATATTCGTTCTTTGTTAAAAGAAGTGTTAATTACTTTGGATTTTGAGGAAACTGGTCCTCTTGACATTAAAACTAGTAAACGTTTAAATTCTGTTTTTAAACCTCCTGTGGTTACTCCAGAGGTTTTTCCTATTCCTGATGCTATTTCTGATATGATTTCTAAGGAATGGAATGGTGATTTACTACCTTGGTGAAGCTTTTTTCTTTCATGTAATTGGTAAGAGTCCATGAGCTAGTGACGTATGGGATATACAATCCTACCAGGAGGGGCAAAGTTTCCCAAACCTCAAAATGCCTATAAATACACCCCTCACCACACCCACAATTCAGTTTTTACAAACTTTGCCTCCTATGGAGGTGGTGAAGTAAGTTTGTGCTAAGATTTCTACATTGACATGCGCTTCTCAGCATTTAGAAGCCTGATTCCTCTCAGAGTACAGCGAATGTCAGAGGGATGTAAAGGGAGTATCACCTATTGAATGCAATAGTTTTCCTCATGGGAGATCTATTTCATAGATCCCTTTTCAGATCGATGATATACTCTCATATACCATTACCTCTACTGATAACTGTTTCAGTACTGGTTTGGCTATCTGCTATATGTGGATGGGTGTCTTTCGGTAAGTATGTTTTTATTACTTAAGACAACTCAGCTATGGTTTGGCACTTTATGCATCAATATAAAGTTCTAAATATATGTATTGTACTTATATTTGCCATGAGTCAGGTTCATGTATTTCCTTTTTGCAGACTGTCAGTTTCATATTTGGGAAAATAAACATATTAAGAAACATTTTTCTTACCTGGGGTTTAAATTGACCACATTTTTCTTTGCAAATTGCAGGCAGGATTAGGCCCGTGGGTGCGCCAAATGCTAGACTTTATTACGTCATTCTTGGTGCGTTCGTTTTGACGTCCGTTTGACGCAAGTTCGTCATTTCTGGCGTCATAGTTGATGCCGAGTTCCTTACACAAGGTTGCGTCGTTAGTGACGCGAGTATCCGGACGGTGTTGGTGCCAAAAAATTTTCAGTTACGCTGTGCGTCATACTTGGTGACAAATTTTTCATTATTTTTGTCACCCATTTGCTATTTGCCTCTTGCCTTTTTCTATGTCAGAGGGCTATGCTATTTGCATTTTTTCCCATTTCTGAAACTGTCATATAAGGAAATTGATCATTTTGCTTTAAATGTTGTTTATTCTTTTTACATTTTGCAAGATGTCTTAATCTGATCCTGTCTCAGAAATATCTGTTGGAACTTTGCTGCATGATATCGGTTCTACCAAAGCTAAGTGCATTTGTTGTAAACTTATTGAGCTTATATCTCCAAATGTCATTTGTAATAGTTGTCATGATAAACTTTTACATGCAGATAATGTGTCCATCAGTAATAGTACATTGCCGGTTGCAGTTCCCTCAACTTCTAATGTACATGATATACCTATGAATTTTAAAGAATTTGTTACTGATTCTATTCAGAAGGCTTTGTCTGCTTTTCCGCCTTCTAATAAATGTAAAAGGTCTTTTAAAACTTCTCATAAGATTGATGACAACATAATGAATTATCCTCCTCTGATGAGGATCTATCTGATTCAGAAGATCGTTCCTCAGATATTGACACTGACAAATCTACTTATTTATTTAAAATGGAGTATATTCGTTCTTTGTTAAAAGAAGTGTTAATTACTTTGGATTTTGAGGAAACTGGTCCTCTTGACATTAAAACTAGTAAACGTTTAAATTCTGTTTTTAAACCTCCTGTGGTTACTCCAGAGGTTTTTCCTATTCCTGATGCTATTTCTGATATGATTTCTAAGGAATGGAATAAGCCGGGTACTTCTTTTATTCCTTCTTCAAGGTTTAAATTTTTTTATTTTTTACCAGCAATTTCAATAGAGATTTGGGAAAAGATCCCCAAAGTTGATGGGGCTATTTCTACTCTTGCTAAATGTACCACTATTCCTTTGGAAGATAGTACTTCTTTTAAGGATCCTTTAGATAGGAAACTTGAATCTTATCAAAGGAAAGCTTATTTATATTCAGGTCATCTTCTCAGGCCTGCAATTTCTTTAGCTGATGTTGCAGCTGCATCAACTTTTTGGTTGGAAAATATAGCGCAACAAGAATTGGATTCTGACTTATCTAGCACTGTTCGCTTACTGCAACATGCTAATAATTTTATTTGTGATGCCATTTTTGATATTATCAAAATTGATGGTAGATCCATGTCTTTAGCTATTTTAGCTAGAAGAGCTTTATGGCTTAAATCTGGGAATGCTGATATGACACCTAAGTCTAGATTTCTATCTCTTTCTTTCCAAGGTAATAATTTATTTAGTTCTCAGTTGAATTCTATTATTTCAACTGTTACTGGGGGGGGAAGGGAATTTTTTTGCCTCAGGATAAAAGACCTAAGGGTAAATCTAAGGCTTCTAACCGTTTTCGTTCCATTCGTCAAAATAAGGAACAAAAACCTAATCCATCCCGCAAGGAATCTGCCTCCAATTGGAAGCCTTCCTCAAATTGGAATAAATCCAAGCCATTTAAGAAACCAAAGTCAGCCCCTAAGTCCGCATGAAGGTGCGGCCCTCATTCCAGCTCAGCTGGTAGGGGGCATTTTAAGGTTTTTCAAGGATGTTTGGATAAATTCTGTCCAAAATCAATGGATTCAGAGCATTGTGTCTCAGGGGTATCTAATAGGATTCAGAGTAAGACCTCCTGTGAGAAGATTTTTTCTCTCACGCATCCCAGCAAATCCAGTAAAAGCTCAGGCTTTCCTGAAGTGTGTTTCAGACTTGGAGTTTTCAGGGGTAATCATGCCAGTTCCTTTTCAGGAACAGGTTTGGGGTTTTATTCAAATCTATTCATTGTCCCAAAGAAGGAAAATTCATTCAGACCAGTTCTGGATCTGAAAATTTTGAATCGTTATGTAAGAGTACCAACTTTCAAGATGGTGACTATAAGGACTATTCTGCCTTTTGTTCAGCAAGGATATTATATGTCTACAATAGACTTGCAGGATGCATACCTTCATATTCCGATTCATCCAGATCATTATCAGTTAATGAGATTCTCTTTTCTAGACAAGCATTACCAATTTGTTGCTCTTCCATTTGGCCTAGCAACAGCTCCAAGCATCTTTTCAAAGGTTCTCGGTGCCCTGCTTTCTGTAACCAGAGAGCAGGGTATTGCAGCGTTTCCTTATTTGGACGATATCTTGGTACTAGCTCAGTCTTTATGTTCTGCAGAATCTCACACGAATCAACTAGTGTTGTTTCTTCAGAAACATGGTTGGAGGATCAATTTTTCCAAAAAGTTTCTTGATTCCTCAGACAAGGGTCACCTTTTTAGGCTTCCAGATAGATTCAGTGTTCATGACTCTGTCTCTAACAGACAAGAGACGTTTAAAATTGGTTGCAGCCTGTCGGCACCTTCAGTCTCAGTCATTCCCTTAAGTGGCTATGTGCATGGAAGTTTTAGGTCTCATGACTGCAGCATCGGACGCGATTCCCTTTGCTCGTTTTCACGAGACCTCTCCAGCTTTGTCTGCTGAATCATTGGTGCAGGAATTATACAAAGATATCACAATTAATATCCTTAAATTCCAATGTTCGACACTCTCTGACGTGGTGGTTAAATCACCAGCATTTAGTTCAAGGGGCTTCTTTTGTTCAGCCAACCTGGACTGTGATAACAACAGATGTGAGTCTTTCAGGTTGGGGAGCTGTTTGGGGATCTCTGACAGCACAAGGGGTTTGGAAATCTCAAGAGGCGAGATTACCAATCAATATTTTAGAACTCCGTGCAATTCTCAGAGCTCTTCAGTTTTGGCCTCTGTTGAAGAGAGAACCGTTCAATATCACAACAGTGGCATATGTCAATCATCAGGGTAAAACTCACAGTCCCCAAGCTATGAAAGAAGTATCTTGGATACTTGTTTTGGTCGGAATCCAGCTCCTGTCTAATTTCTGCGGTACATATCCCAGGTGTAGACTATTGGGAGGCGGATTATCTCAGCCGTCAGACTTTACATCCGGAGGAGTGGTCCCTCCATCCAGATGTGTTTTCTCAGATTGTTCAGATGTGGGGGTCTTCCAGAGATAGATCTGATGGCCTCTCATCTAAACAAGAAACTTCCCAAATACCTGTCCAGGTCCAGGGATTTTCAGGCGGAAGCAGTGGATGCGTTGACACTTCCTTGGTGTTATCAACCAGCTTATATTTTCCTGCCTCTAGTTCTTCTTATAGAGTGATCTCCAAAATCATCATGGAGAAAAAGTTTGTGTTGCTGGTGGCTCCAGCATGGCCTCACAGGTTTTGGTATGCGGATCTTGTTCGGATGTCCAGTTGCCAACCTTGGCCACTTCCGTTAAGGCCGGACCTATTGTCTCAAGGTCCGTTTTCCCATCAGGATCTCAAATCATTAAATTTGAAGGTGTGGAAATTGAACGCATAGTGCTAAATCATAGAGGTTTCTCTGACTCAGTAATTAATACTATGTTACAAGCTCATAAATCTGTCTCTAGGAAGATTTATTATCGAGTTTGGAAGACTTAATTTTCATGGTGTTCTTCTCATAAATTCTCTTGGCATTCTTTTAGAATTCCTAGAATTTTACAGTTTCTTCAGGATGGTTTGGATAGGGGTTTGTCTGCAAGTTCCTTGAAGGGACAAATCTCTGCTCTTTCTGTTTTATTTCACAGAAAGATTGCGAAACTTCCTGATATTCACTGTTTTGTACAGGCTTTGGTTCGTATCAAGCCTGTAATTAAATCAATCTTTCCTCCTTGGAGTCTTAATTTGGTTTTGAGGGCTTTACAGGCTCCTCCATTTGAGCCTATGCATTCTTTGGACATTAAACTACTTTCTTGGAAAGTTCCTTTTGGCCATCTCTTCTGCTAGAAGAGTTTCTGAGCTATCTGCTCTTTCTTGTGAATCTCCTTTTCTGATTTTTCATCAGGATAAGGCGGTTTTGCGGACTTCATTTAAATTTTTACCTAAGGTTGTGAATTCTAACAACATTAGTAGAGAAATTGTTGTCCCCTCCTTGTGTCCTAATCTTAATAATTCTTTGGAAAAATCCTTATATTCTTTGGATGTGGTGAGAGCTTTGAAATATTATGTTGAAGTCACTAAAGATTTCAGGAAGACTTCTAGTCTATTTGTTATATTTTCTGGTTCTAGGAAATGTCAGAAGGCTTCTGCTATTTCCTTGGCTTCTTGGTTAAAGCTTTTGATTCATCAAGCTTATTTGTTGTAGGGTCAGGCCCCGCCTCAGAGAATTAGGTAGAGCTAATTCTACCAGATCAGTCTCCACTTTGTGGGCTTTTAAGAATGAAGCTTCAGTTGATCCGATTTGCAAAGCGGCAACTTGGTCCTCTTTGCATACATTTACTAAATTCTACCGTTTTGATGTATTTGCTTCTTCAGAAGCAGTTTTTGGTAGAAAAGTTCTTCAGGCAGCTGTTTCAGTTTGATTCTTCTGCTGATGTTTCAAGTTTTTCTTGTCATTAAAATTAAATTTATAATTTTGGTTGTGGATTATTTTCTCAGTGGAAAATGGCTGAAATTTTTTATCCCTCCCTCTCTAGTGACTCTTGAGTGGAGTTCCACATCTTGGGTATTGATATCCCATAAGTCACTAGCTCATGGACTCTTGCCAATTACATGAAAGAAAACATAATTTATGTAAGAATTTACCTGATAAATTAATTTCTTTCATATTGGCAAGAGTCCATGAGGCCCACCATTTTTATGGTGGTTATGATTTTTTTTGTATAAAGCACAATTATTTCCAAATTCCTTTGTTGATGCTTTTTACTCCTTTCTTTATCACCCCACTACTTGGCTATTCATTAAACTGAATTGTGGGTGTGGTGAGGCATGTATTTATAGGCATTTTGAGGTTTGGGAAACTTTGCCCCTCCTGGTAGGATTGTATATCCCATACGTCACTAGCTCATGGACTCTTGCCAATATGAAAGAAATTAATTTATCAGGTAAATTCTTACATAAATTATGTTTTTAGCCCAGTAAGGCTTTTCAAAGAGTAAAACTTTCCTGTAGTATATCAGTCTAGCGCCGAAATATCAGGAAATCCCTCTCTGAACAAGGAACACAGCAACCCCAGACGATCGTTTCGGCCTTCATTGGGCTTTGTCAGTGAGGTGTAGCCATATTCCTCTAAGAATACTGAGCAAGGAGTCCATGTCTCGTTTCCCCTTTTTTTCTTAGGGAGACTAAATACATACAGAGAGAAGCTCACTCACAGGAAGAAGCATCTAGCTCAATACCATTGTTAGCCTGTTCTATGGTGATTTACCACCTGGTTGCAGCTTCTTTTAGCCCAGTAATGTTTTTCACAGAATAAAACTTTCCTTTAGTATATCAGTCTGATCCCGTCAATTCTGGTCAGTCCAGCGCCATAATACCAGGCAATTCCTCTCTGAACAAGGAACACAGCAACCCCAGATGTGGACTCCTTGCTCAGTGTGTTTAGAGGAATATGGCTACACCTCACTGACGAAGCCCAATGAAGGCCAAAACGATCATCTGGGGTTGCTGTGTTCCTTGATCAGAGAGGAATTGCCTGGTATTTCTGAGCTGGACTGACCGTTATAGGCCGGATCAGACTTATATACTACATGAAAGTTCTACTCTGTGAAAAGCATTACTGGGCTAATGTCACCCCGCTTCGTCTCAGCGGCGGCCTGGCACTCTCCTTCCATGGCTGTTGCCATGGTTTCAGCGGCTGTTGTGGCATGTCAGGATGACATCATCGCCACACGCTGAGTCTTTCTCCTGATGCCGCTCACCTGTCTGCTATCCTTGGTGCAAACTTGCGCTTATGTAAGTACCTCCTTGCTTCCTATACCTTGCCCAAGTATAGGTTGTCTTGTGCTCCCTGGGTGCTATGTTTTATTGCGGTTTGCTAATGCTGATTGCCTTACTGTTGCTGAACTCTGCCTTGCTGTGACCACTCTACTGATTAACCCCTGAACTGCTGATTGCCTTACAGTTACTGAACTCTGCCTGTCTGTGACCACTCTACTGATTAACCCCTGAACTGCTGATTGCCTTACTGTTGCTGAACCCTAAAGCTCCAAACATTAACTAGAGCAAATGTAACGTATACACAAGTGCTGGATCTAAATGGTGGATTTTTGTAAGGTCCATATACCAGGCTGTAACGTATTTGATGATAGTTTTTGTAAGTTCAAGTATTTGCCTTTAAGGTCATAGGAAATTATTCCCTTACGTCAGGTCTGATAATTATAGTAACGCTCAGCAATGTTACTTGTCACTCAATATTCAAAACCCCCACTATGTGGGTATAAGGGAAATATGTATACTGTGTCTCTTAGGGTATTAAACTAATGTACTTGTTGGTTAATTGAGTCTTCGTAGTGTAAAAACACTTACTTTTAAGTCCTGCAATATGTATCCGTTGGTAGCCCGCCTGGTCCAGTGGTATTCTCACACACCTCCCTCGGCGTGTGCTACTCCACTCTTCTTGTGGGTTGCGGCGTTTTCCGTTCAGCGTTGCCGTTCCTATCACGTGTGTAGTTTGAACCACGTGTGCTCCTCCAACCAATGGGGACTCCAGAAAACTGGCTTTTTGCTGAATAAGGACTTTACGTTATTGAGGGTTTGGTTAACTCTGCGCAGAGTGTAGGCTTATAATTTTCTATATTCGTAACTGAATACAAAAGTTCCTTAGATCATCAACATGTTTCACCTTTTACAGGCTTTTTCAAGATCTTGCCCAAGTATAGGTTGTCTTCTGCTCCCTGGGTGCTTAGTTCTATTTGTTTGCGAATGCTGATTGCCTTATTGTTGCTGAACTCTGTTTGTCTCTGATCACTCTACTGATTAACCCCTGAACTACTGGATTGCCTTATTGTTGCCGAACTCTGCTTGTCTCTGACCAATCAATTGATCAACCCCTGAATTGCTGACTCCTTGGATTACTATGCTTAATTTATCTCTCTCTGCATTATACTTTGGTTCCCTGAAGGATTGGACTGTCTACCTGGTGCCTTCCTTGCCCTTTTTGGGACCACTTACCTGTTTTCTCATCTCTACTGTGAGTATTGGATTGTATCCTCATTTATTTATTTCTTCTTTTTTCTGGGATATTTTCTTATCTTGCCACTGGGATAAGAAGACTACTGGCCAGGATTGGTCTGATAAGGAAATATCCCATGAGCATTACAGCTAAAAGAAGATGCACCCAGGTGGTAAATTGCCATAGAACAGGATAACAATGGTATTGAGTTAGTTGTTCATTCCTGTAAGTGCGCTTCTCTCTGTATGTATTTAGTCTCCCTAAGAAAAAAAGGAGAAACCAGACGTGGACTCCTTGCTCAGTGTTCTTAGAGGAATATGGCTACACCTCACTGAAGAGGCCCAATGATGTGTTCCTTGTTCAGAAAGGAATTGCCTAGTATTTCAGCGCTGGACTGACGGTAATAGGCGGGATAAAACTGTTATACTACAGGAAAGCTCTACTCTGTGAAAAACATTACTGGGCTAATAGAAGCTGCACCTAGGTGGTAAATCACCATAGAATAGGCTAACAATGGTATTAAGCTAGTTGTTCGTTCGTGTGAGTGAGCTTCTCTCTGTATGGCTATAAATATAATAGTTTATATTTGTTTAATGAGTGATCTATTCTATTTTCCAGTAATTAAAGTCAGCATAATATCTATTTTACTCACCTAACACATATGAGTTCATGCTGATAACAGGCTCCAATGTCTGTGCTCAGGAAGAAGGTTCCCTTATTCACTCCAGTTACATCAATACCTGATATCTCTCAGTGCTCTGGCCGTGTCTGTAAAAAGTATATTAAATGGTTTAGACAGATAATAATAAATAATGGTTCTGATTAACTGTACGTATGGTATAATTAAAGGCACACATAACAATTCATGTGATACAGATCAGCTGATTAGGTTATTACATATGTGCTATTGATTCAGCACAAGCATTTAGTACAGTTAGCTCTGTGGGTGTTATAATTACATTGCATGTGATACAGATCAGCTGATTAGGTTATTACATATGTGCTATTGATTCAGCACAAGCATTTAGTACAGTTAGCTCTGTGGGTGTTATAATTACATTGCATGTGATACAGATCAGCTGTTTAGGTTATTACATATGTGCTATTGACTCAGCACAAGCATTTAGTACAGTTAGCTCTGTGGGTGTTATAATTACATTGCATGTGATACAGATCAGCTGTTTAGGTTATTACATATGTGCTATTGATTCAGCACAAGCATTTAGTACAGTTAGCTCTGTGGGTGTTATAATTACATTGCATGCGATACAGATCAGCTGATTAGGTTATTACATATGTGCTATTGACTCAGCACAAGCATTTAGTACAGTTAGCGCTGTGGGTGTTATAATTACATTGCATGTGATACAGATCAGCTGTTTAGGTTATTACATATGTGCTATTGATTCAGCACAAGCATTTAGTACAGTTAGCTCTGTGGGTTTTACAGTTGCACCTTAAATATTAATCTTTCCAGAACGTTACTCTATAAGCTCAGTTGTAGACAATCTATTTATGAGTGGGACAAAGCACAACCTTACAAATATATTATAATCATTTCCCCCCATTATTTATATCAAAAAGCAGCACTCAAACAAATGTTAAATAAGAGTTGTTTAAATGTAATTTAAATCTAATACTACAGTATTGATATTGTACTTTCTACAGATCCTCACTGTCAGACAATTTGTATTTACTAAAAATAAAATGTGTAACAAAAACCACACAGTGATAATAATACAGAGCAATATGCAGGAATATAACCAAAGTGACAAGAGTCTTTAATGGAGACAGAACCACAAATACAAATAGCCCATACGATGTTCCTCAGAAGGAAGAGAAATACATCATAGCATAATACTGTGTAATCTTCACTCCCCAGATGGAAGGCTGACCCAGAATACTCACATTAGTTAGAGCTTCAACAGCACAAGGTACTCAGCTCTATTGTGCAGACCCCAGGCAGACTGGATACAGACAAATGCTTAAAGCAAATGTACAATTTATTAACAACAAAAGACAAACCTCTTGTAGATCACTAAGGGTAACCGGTACAAACATACACAGATACTATGTGTGTGATAGTCTGTTGTTACAGACCGCATGAAACCTCTTGTAGATCACTAAGGGTAACAGGTACAAACATACACAGATACTATGCATGTGATAGTCCGTTGTTACAGACCGCATGAAACCTCTTGTAGACACACAAATAGTGATAATAATACAGAGCAATATGCAGCAATATAACCAAAGTGACAAGAGTTTTTAATGGAGACAGAACCACAAATACAAATAGTCCATACGATGTTCCTCAGAAGGAAGAGAAATAAACATATCATAGCATAATACTGTGTAATCTTCACTCCCCAGATGGAAGGCAGACCCAGAATACTCACATTAGTTAGAGCTTCAACAGCACAAGGTAATCAGCTCTATTGTGCAGACCCCAGGCAGACTGGATACAGACAAATGCTTAAAGCAAATGTACAATTTATTAAAAACAAAAGACAAACCTCTTGTAGATCACTAAGGGTAACCGGTACAAACATACACAGATACTATGCGTGTGATAGTCCGTTGTTACAGACCGCATGAAGCTACACACTGTATCTGTAGTCTTTCTGTACCGGATAGGAACCCCTCCTTGTGACCATTTTGTACAATGCTTAAAAGACTCCACATTTTATATTTGTCATGTGCTCTACCCCCAGTCCTTTAACTTCTCTTGGTGAGTAGTAAGTTGTCTTAAATCACACTGCAGGGGGGGGGGAGACAGGCACTAAAATGTTCATTTTTAATTGTTATCTAGGACAGAGATAAGAAAAGGAAGCCTTTGTGTTTACATAGATTGATAACACAATAAGATATGATCTCTTAGCAAGCTCAACCCATTTAAAATGTTTATAAAGAGGGGGCGGAGCTAGCCAGCAGCCTAGACAGTCGCAATCTAGCAGAGCTCCTGATAAAAATACTTAATTATTAGCTATAAAGCACAATTTGGGGGCTAACAACCCATAAAAATCTTTGGAGCAGTATTTACTCACTGCAAGTAATCCTAAACTGTAATTCAGCAGAGTTTGAGCTAATTTTCGATCTACCCAGAAAAGAGTACCACAGGATTTTCAGGAAAATCCGAGGCTTCAGCCTACCTCTGATCTTTCCGGCAAATCAAAGAGCCTGAAATCTTCAGGAAAGGATACAATAGAAGCAGGCAGAACTATACTTCTTGAAAAATAGCTGCATATCAGGACCCACGGTTTGCAGCTCCAGACACAGCCCTGAACTTCATAAGGGAGGACAACGCCATTTTATCTCAGAAGTGCGCAATAGAAAGTGCACACACACACAGGGAATATAACTTACCCCAGCTCTCCTAATCTACCCTAAACACCTACCTCAACTACTTGTTTGGCACTTTGAAGCAGTACACTATTATTCTGGACTTAATCTATCACCCCTGGGAACATTAGCAGGAGTGGACTGCTAGGAAGCACTGGTAGTGTGTGTTTGTTGGAACTTTCTCACTGGGGACAACTGTGTCTGAGAGTGTGGGACACTTAAATTGAAGCCCCCCTCCTCCACACGTAAATTACAAGAGGTTAATCTTTGTGATCTCAGGTGGGCTACAACCTAGGAAACAGGACCACAGATTACATGCTCACTAGCCCTGTTCTGATCTTACCTCCTTCGTCCACTGCAGACCATCTCTATGTAGTGGCCACTATTTGGGTTGGTGCTCACGAACTCCTCCAGTAAAAGAGAATTAACTCCTAAGACCCCACACACCGTGAGGAAGGCTCTCTAATAGAGGAATCACATTTGCAGTTACGCCAATAAAGACCACTAATCTTAGCAGTGGTAACCCTGATACCTATACCTTGTCCAAAGGGCCTGGAAGGTCCTGAGCTCCCTCCTTACCTGACCTGCCACATACTATCTTGGACTTCCTAAAGATCCTCCAGCATAGAGACTAGGAGTGACTCCTAGAGAAATTACTCATCCTGAACCCTTTAAATACTACTGTGCAGTAGTCCCTGTCACTAAACCCAGCCTCACCCCTTCTGGCCTGGTCCTCTTGGCTGGTCGCTTCCACTTACCTTTTCCCCTCCCTGTAGTTGTTCTCACTCAGGCCGTATCCCCTAGATCCCTGAGGTATGGGTGTTGAGATTAAGCTCTCGCTTGTAGCCACCCCTGGCTTGCTTAACCCACCTGTTCCTTCTCATGCTCCTACTCTGGGCCACCATGGAGTAAAATTTAATGTCTAGGCCCTGCTGAACCCGGGATGTAATACTCACACAGGGGAAGAACACAGTCATTCAGTATTGATCGCCTCTGTGCATATTTCTCAGCCCTACTGTATATCCCCATGTAGAAATGTCACAAGCATTTAAAAGAAAACAAAAAGGGACCTCTGCACCAAAGCACACTGTGGTTGAACATTTCCGCAATCAAACAATGTCCACTCACACTTCATCTGAAGAAAGGGCCCAACGATAAAGACCAGACCTGATCCTTCTCACCATAATGAACCTCTCACCATGGACTCTATCAAATCCCTCTTAGTGAACCATCACGAATCACTCTCTAAACATTTTGATAAAAGTCATGCAGAGCTGAAAAGGGACATTGCGAGTATTGGCGATAGAACAGACACCCTGGAACGTAAACAGGAAGATCTAACAGTGGACCATGCGAGTTTAGTAAGCTATTCCCAAAATCTTGCCAACCAGATCTCTGATCTAGAATCCAAACTCACTGATCTGGAGGAAAGATCCCGGAGGAACAATGTCAGAATCAGGGGAATACCGGAAACGGTTGGCCCACCTGAGTTGAAGGACTATCTCTTGAAACTCTTTACTGCCTTGGTAGGTCCCTCAAGTGATTCAGAGATGTTGATAGATAGAGCCCACAGAGCACTACGGCCTTGCAGCATGGAAGGTGATAAACCACGGGATGTCATCCGCCTTCATTACTTCACCTTCAGAGAAAAACTACTGAGGGCAGCGTCAAAAGAAGGTGCACTCACAGATAAATTTCCGGATCTCCAGATATTCCCGGATCTCTTGAAGCAAATTAATGGTGTGTTGGGGAAAACCCTCCAAAAAAGAATACACTTATAGCACTCACAGGCTGTTTGTACGTATATATATATATATATATATATATACATACATATATATATATATATATATATATGACAACAAAATTGTGATGAGATAACTATCAGTTAGTCACAACAAATGATTGAATAATAGTAGCAGGGGAGAGAAAAGTGAGATAATTAAATATAACTTTTATTTACATAATTACTTTTAAAATGGGGGGATGCAAACAATTTAAAAACACTCACAATATATATAGACTAATATGTAAAGCTACCATATATATATCTATGTAATTACCCTCTGTTGCCGGAGGATGAAGTTAGGATCATTATAAGGATCTAAACTGAGAATGATATTGGGAAATATTAGTATCCAGTTATAGTCTACAAATTGGATTGGTATGTTAGTATGAATATTGGAGCACATATTGTAATAGTATTAAGAAGATTAATCTTATCATCTGTCAAATGACTAATTTAAGTGTGTTTAATATCCCAACATTAAGAAGTATACATCCTTTATTCATATTGTACACCCAAAAAGTCAACAACCTGACTAGGATATTACCTATATTTGTTGTAACATATATACTGATATTATGTTTTGTGCTAAATAATAGCGAAAGTATTTCAGTTGTTTATGTTAGTTGGTAACACCATTAGTGTGGTGGTGCACATTATACATACATAGTCTATTTGTATTTGATTTTTTAAAATTATGTAATGTTGTTAAATATAATACCACTGATATAATGGTGCACTTAATTATTTGGATGACGAGAGTATATATTAGAATTGCAATTCGGGCTTCACTAGTGTCTGTGTAGTACACATGTACAGGTGGCCCTCATTTTACAACGGTTCAATTTACACCGTTTCAGAATAACAACCTTTTTTTTCCAGTCATGTGACTGCTATTAAAAAGCATTGAGAAGCAGTGCATTTATTAAAATAGCCAGTAGGTAGAGCTGTCCGCTTGTGTTGCAGTAAAGCCAAGCAAGCTGAAATTAATCAGTTTAACCAGACCTGAGCTATCGAGCAGATTTCAAAGGAACAAGATCCTCCTGTCTATAAATCAGTCCAGATTGGAATGCATAGAAAGAACTGTAGAAAAATGCAAGTGAAGTCTGTGTTGTGTGATTATTTTATTAGGTTTATAATGCTGTTTAGCAAATGTTTTTGTTCATTTAACTTAGTTTAATTATATATTCTGTGTTGTGTGATTATTTTATTAGGTTTATAATGCTGTTTAGCATTTAAAGTCTTCATTTCAAAGCTTTAAAAATAATGTATTAGATGTTACTTATGACAATTTTGAGAGGGGCCTGGAACCTATCTCCCTCACTTCCCATTGACTTACATTATAAACTGGGTTTCAATTTACAACGGTTTCGATTTACAACCATTCTTTCTGGAACCTAACCCCGGCGTAAACTGAGGGCTACCTGTATTGGTTTTTTGTAGTTCATATATAAGTGTTGCGGTTTGTGCTCAGTTTCTACATTTGTTTAAATTAAATATTACATAGTAGTAACAGTGTTGCAACTATGTATTTAATCATGCACATAGTAACAGTGTTGCAACTATGTATTTAATCATGCACAGTGTATATACAGGTATATATTTTTTATATGGATCTTCCAAAATATGTCTTCAAAAGAGTGTTTGAAATAGCAGCTATTAATATGTTGTATATTTATATTAGATCTAGAAAATTGTATATTAAAGCTGCAATTACGGCAGCAATTTAAATTATATTAAGATCTAGGTTTTGAGTTTTTAATATTCCTTACTTGGAATCAGAAATGCTGCAATTAATTTATAAAATGGTAATATCCATATTACTCACTAAATATAGCAACAGTGTTGCAGATGATATTAAACATATGTATTTAACTAAATATATATATTAAAGTTGTAAGCTGAGCTGCCACCACAAAATAATATAGTCAAAATAGCAGACTAGTGAGCTGTATACTGAAGTCTATTTATAGTGCAATACACCTCTTTATTGTGCTGGTGTATACTGTTTAATAAATGGCCACCGGAGCTGCAGTTGTATTGCTGCCAATAAAACACAAGCAAGTCAGTGTAGCGTCCCTTTAAACGGAATGGTAAAGTCAGCTTGCAGCACAATCTCAATCTTAATTGTGCTAGTGTGTGCTGCTAATTAGGTATAGCGTCCTTATGAGCTGTATGGTAAAGTCAGCTTGCAGCACAATCTCAATCTTAATTGTGCTAGTGTGTGCTGCTAATTAGGTATAGCGTCCTTATGAGCTGTATGGTAAAGTCAGCTTGCAGCACAATCTCAATCTTAATTGTGCTAGTGTGTGCTACTAATATAGAGTCCTTATGAGCTGTATGATAAAGTCGGCTTGCTGTTTAGTTAATAACCGTTGGAGCTGCAGTTTGTACACTGCTGTCACAGCACCTTGAAATAAATGCAGCGTCTCTATGTGTTAGGTTTAAGGATAATCTTATAGCATAATCTTCCTTTTAGTTATGCTATTGTGTATTGTTACGTAAAAAAACCCACCTTATTTTGTAATATTAGTTAGACTAATCGTTCAATTACATCCATACTGAAAAATCGAATTCCCATTTATCAATAGTTTTTAAAGTTCTAAGCCGCCATTATTAGAAATATCAGAAGTTCTAAGCAGCCATTATTGTTAGTAATACTCAGTTTGATTAAGTATCAGATACGGTAAATTTTACATAGATACTATTCAATTTTCATGAAGTCAATATTGCAGCACATTAAAAAACAGGAGTTCCCCTCAACTCCTAAGTCCCTAACATGTTTCGCCGTTTCACACAGCTTTTTCAAAGGGTATCGCGAGTATGGCCATAAACGTCTTGATTTATAGCGTTTCCGAGTATGACTCCACCCCTTCAAGACACGTCCATTGATGGGCGTGTGTAGATAGAATTCTGGGTCTTGTAGGCAGATATCGTCAAGCTACGATATTGTGCTGACTTTGGGCAGGTTCAGTGTTGGTTCTCTATATATAAGAGACTTTGAACAAGATTTCTTAATGTCATAAATATAGGATTTGAAATATGGTTAATGAATGTCATATCGTTTATTTATTCAACACATACTTATTTTGGCTCTCCATTAAATGGCAAACGGAATGTCTGTTCATCTTAGGTTATTCTCTTTAATCTCCTATGCCATAGCTAGATATGTTATAAGTTCATATATGTCAGCATAAGTAAAATAAATTAAACATGTATTTTATTTTATTACTAGTGAATAAATAAATTGTGAATTATAGTGCATAACTTATTATAGTGATTAACTAGAGGGATTATTAACATTGCCACTATATGCAACTATATATTATCATGACCACTAAGTTGAAGTTAAGTGAATGTTGGGGGGATGCATTATAGTTATTATAGAGTCATTGTACACAAGTATCCACCATGATCTAGGTTTAAAAGCAACCGAATATTTCTTAAAAATGGGATCTGAAGAAAATATGGACCATGATGATTTTATTCTCATGTTATTGAAGTTTGTCTTAACCCACAATTTCTTCACATTCAATCATCAATTCTATTTACAAATCCGCGGAACTGCGATGGGCACTGCAGTATATATATATATCAGTGAAAGAAGAAAAAATAAGGTAGGAATAGTAAAATTGAAATCAGTTGATGGTAGAATAATAGAAGGAGATAAGCAGATTGCAGATTGTCTCAATTATTACTTCTGTTCTGTTTTCACTAAAGATTGTGAAGATACAATGTCTACATTAAGGGATGCTACGCAAAATAGAAACAAGCTTAACAGTAATCTTTTTACAGAGGATGAGGTTTTGTTAGCATTATCAAAAATAAATGTTACAAAGGCAGTGGGTCCTGATAATATTCATCCAAGGGTTTTAAAAGAACTTCGATCAGTGCTAACTGTCCCATTAACTGATCTGTTTAATCAGTCACTATTAACAGGAGCTGTCCCAGATGATTGGAAAATAGCAAATGTAATACCTCTTCATAAAAAGGGCAGTAGAGAAGAATCTGGCAACTACAGGCCAGTTAGTTTAACTTCAGTAGTAGGGAAATGAATGGAAAGCCTCTTAAAAGAAAGAATTATGACTTACATAAAGACAAACAATTTAGAGGACCAAAATCAGCATGGTTTTACTTCAGGGAGATCATGTCAGACTAATCTAATTGACTTCTTTGATTATGTAACAAAAGTATTAGACAAGAGAGGAGCAGTTGATGTAGCATATCTAGATTTCAGCAAAGCATTTGACACCGTCCCACACAATAAACTTATTCACAAACTATATCTCCTTGGTCTAGATTCAAAAATTGTGAACTGGGTGGAATGCTGGCTTAAGGACAGAAAACAAAGTGTCTTAGTAAATGGAGTTCATTCAGCAGAGGGGGCTGTTGCTAGTGGTGTTCCTCAGGGGTCAGTTCTGGGGCCTGTTTTGTTTAACATATTTATCTGCGATATCAGCAAAGGGCTACAGGGGAAAGTATGTCTCTTTGCAGATGATACAAAAATTTGCAACAAATTGTGGATGTTCCAGGGGGGGTAGACAAAATGAGAAGTGATATACAACAATTGGAGGATTGGACAAACGACTGGGATCTAAAGTTTAACACAGCAAAGTGTAAAATAATGGATTTAGGGAAGAAAAATCCAAATGTTAATTACAGACTCAATGACACTTTACTGACTGTTACAGACGAGGAACAGGACTTGGGAATTATTATTTCAGATGATTTAAAACTTAGTAAACAATGTAGTAATGCAGCGAGTAAGGCTAGCAGAATGCTTGGATGTATTGGTAGAGGTATTTGTAGCAGAAATAGTAAGGTTCTTATGCCACTTTATAGATCATTAGTTAGGCCTCATCTTGAGTATTGTGTGCAGTTCTGGAGGCCATATCTTCAGAAGGATATTAACAAACTTGAATCTGTGCAAAGGAGGGCTACCAAAATGGTACATGGTCTAAAAAATAAAACTTACCAGGATAGGCTCAATGACCTAAATATGTATAGCTTAGAGGAGAGAAGGGAAAGAGGTGATATGATAGCAATTTTCAAGTACATTAAAGGGTTTAGTAAAACTGAGGCTGTGGGTATTTTACATAAAATGGAAAATTCAAGAACAAGGGGTCATGAGCTCAAGCTAAAGGGTAGTAGATTCAGGAGTAATTTGAGGAAGCACTTCTTTACAGAAAGAGTGATTGATTTATGGAATAAACTTCCTCAAGAGGTAGTAGCAACAAACACTGTGGGGGACTTTAAAAATGCATGGGACAAGCATAGGGCTATCCTACGAACTAGATAAGTTTATACTGTTAGGTAAGGTCGGGCAGACTTGCTGGGCCTATGGCTCTTATCTGCCGTCAATATCTATGTTTCTATGTTTCTATGTTTCTATGCTCCAACGTACGCCAACCTATTCTTAGGTTGGTGGGAACAAAAGATGGTATTTTCTGACGCCAATGACAAATATGTACAACATATACCATTATGGCTGCAGTACATTGATGATGTGCTATTTCTGTGGGAAGGATCGAAAGAAGAACTGAATCTGTTTCTGAAAGAACTCAACAACAATAAAGTAAACATAAAACTGACTTATGAGGCAGACTTAAAATCAATATCTTTTTTAGATCTCTCAATAACCAAAAGTGATAATGGAGATCTTATGACAGATGTCCATAGAAAACAAACAGCTACTAATAGCTTACTACAAAGCTCAAGTGCTCATGCCCCCAACACAATTAAATCATTACCCATTGGGGAATTTCTACGCATGAGAAGAAACTGCTCCACTGAACAGAATTACAACATTAGAGCAAAAGAGCTGAAAGAGAGACTAATAGCATGGGGATACAGCAAAAGATCTATTAAATCAGCCGAATTTAGAGCAAGAACCACACCAAGATCTACATTACTTGAAACCAAACCGAAAAAATCTGAAAACCAAGTAAGATTTATAACAATTTACAATCCTACATAAAATTTATTACCCCCTAAACCTAAGTCTATCCCTAACACCCCCCTAACTTAATTATTATTTAAATAAATATAAATAATATTACTATTATTAACTAAATTATTCCTATTTAAAACTAAATACTTACCTATAAAATAAACCCTAAGATAGCTACAATATAATTAATAATTACATTGTAGCTATTTTAGGATTTATTTTTATTTTACAGGCAACTTTGTATTTATTTTATCTAGGTACAATAGCTATTAAACAGTTAATAACTATTTAATAGCTACCTAGTTAAAATAATTACAAAATTACCTGTAAAATAAATCCTAACCTAAGTTACAAATACACTTAACACTACACTATCAATAAATTAATTAAATAAATTAACTACAATTATCTAAAATAAAATACAATTAAATAAACTATATTACAAAAAAAAACAAAAAACACTAAATTGCAAAAAATAAAAAAAATATTACAAGAAGTTTAATCTAATTACACCTAATCTAAGCCCCCTAACAAAATAAAAAAGCCCCCCAAAATAATAAAATTCCCTATCCTAAACTAAATTACAAAGTAAACAGCTCTTTTACCAGCCCTTAAAAGGGCTTTTTGCGGGGCATTGCCCCAAAGTAATCAGCTCTTTTACCTATAAAAAAAAAGAAATACAATACCCCCCCCAACATTACAACCGACCACCTACACACCCCTACTCTAAAACCCACCCGATCCCCCCTTAAAAAAACTAACACTACCCCATTGAAGATCAACCTACCTTGAGCCGTGTTCACCCAGCCGGGCACCGATGGGGCAGAAGAGGACATCCGGACCGGCAGACATCTTCATCCAGGCGGCATCTTTTATCTTCATCCTTCCAGAGCGGAGCCATCTTCTATCCAGCCGACGTGGAGCCATCCTCTTCAATCAAAGTCCTAACGAAGAATGAAGGTTCCTTTAAATGACGTCATCCAAGATGGCGTCTCTCGAATTCCGATTGGCTGATATGATTCTATCAGCCAATCGGAATTAAGGTAGGAAAAATCCGATTGGTTGATTTAATTGGATCAGCCAATAGAATGCAAGGTCAATTCTATTGGCTGATCCAATCAGCCAATCGGATTTTTCCTACCTTAATTCCGATTGGCTGATAGAATCATATCAGCCAATCGGAATTTGAGGGATGCCATCTTGGATGACGTCATTTAAAGGAACCTTCATTCTTCGTTAGGACTTCGATTGAAGAGGATGGCTCCGCGTTGGCTGGATAGAAGATGGCTCCGCTCCGCTCCGGAAGGATGAAGATAGAAGATGCTGTCTGGATGAAGATGTCTGCCGGATGTCCTCTTCTGCCCCATCGGTGCCCGGCTGGGTGAACACGGCTCAAGGTAGGGTGATCTTCAATGGGGTAGTGTTAGGTTTTTTTAAGGGAGGATCGGGTGGGTTTTAGAGTAGGGGTGTGTGGGTGGTGGGTTGTAATGTTGGGGGGGGTATTGTATTTCTTTTTTTTTACAGGTAAAAGAGCTGATTACTTTGGGGCAATGCCCCACAAAAAGCCCTTTTAAGGGCTGGTAAAAGAGCTGATTACTTTGTAATTTAGTTTAGGATAGGGAATTTTATTATTTTGGGGGGCTTTTTTATTTTTATTAGCGGGATTAGATTAGGTGTAATTAGTTTAAATAAATTGTAATTTCTTTTTTATTTTCAGTAATTTAGTGTTTTGTTTTTTTCGTGATTTAGTTTAATTTAATTGTAATTAGTTTAATTTAATTTAGGTAATTCATTTATTTATAGAGTAGTGTTAGGCGTAATTGTAACTTAGGTTAGGGTTTATTTTACAGGTATATTTGTATTTATTTTTGCTAGGTAGTTATTATATAGTTAATAACTATTTAATAACTATTGTACCTAGTTAAAATAAATACAAAGTTGCCTGTAAAATAAAAATAAATCCTAAAATAGCTACAATGTAACTAATAGTTATATTGTAGCTATATTAGGGTTTATTTTATAGGTAAATATTTTTTTTTTTTTAAATAACTTTATTTTCACAGATCCAAGTAGAGAGAGACAATACAAATCACCGTAGTAAACATGGTACAGAGATGTTTTTACAAAACTGATTTTGCAGCAAGTAGTGATGAAAAGTTTCTGCTGGTAGTACTCAGCTCTCTTCCTCCTGGGTCTGTTCACATTTTCTAAATAACTTGGGGGGGGGGGGTGAGGGTGTGGGGAAAGAAGAAGAGAAGAAGGGAGGGTAAAGAAGAAGAATTGGGTATGGGATGGAAATTAGGTAGTGGAGGGGTAGAGCGGGAATAGGGGGGGGGGGGGGTTAAGGGGGTAGAAAAGGAGGGGGGGGAAGGGAGGGAGGGAGGAAAAAAAAGAAAAAACAGGGGAACCAACATGGGAAACAAGGGAGAACAAACAATTATTTAAACCTGGTTTTACATTAGATGGCACCTGTTACTTTTGTCCGATTCTTTGTTTTAATCCATTTAGTCGTTTATTACTGGGGTGCCATCCAAAAATATTTTGCATGGTGATTAATTAACAACCAGCTTCTTTTTTTTTTTTAAGGATCTAAAATTAGGGCTGATAGTCGTAAGTACGGTGGTGAGGTGATTACCATGAAGTCAGTGTAGGAGTTGGCCAAGTAAGTGCCTCCAAGTTATGATGCTGTGTTAAGAGAGAGGCAGCCTAGGCCTTTCCCTAGTCAGAGGCTTTGCGCTAATTCAAAAAGGGTGCTTAAAGACTTTTAGGACCTTTAGGACATTGAGATATCGAGATTAGTTCAAAATAGTGTGGTGGTGTCTTAATATGCTTTTGTTATTGTCAGTAATCAAGTGGCTGTCGCAGAGGATGGGCATATGATAAGTAAATAATTTTCATAAGAGGCGTTCAAAAGTTGCACAGAGTTTACGGCAAATATTGCAAGCTAAGCAGGTGATCTGTAGCCAAAGAGAAAATGCGGCATGTATTTCAAGAATATGAGCAGTATTGGCTGATTTCATAACTACATTACCAAGGATTTCTCGCCATTAGTCTCTTAGACCCTCTAATTTTTAAACTTAATTAAACTAAACCTACATCAAATTAACAAAAAGTAATAAAACATAAAGCAAACAAACAAATAGACCACACAGAGGTACCCAATTCTACTCTAAGGGTAGCAGTTACATGTAAGCAGGGAGACAGGGCACTTTCGGTCGAAGAGATTGTAATAAACATATAATATTGTTAGTATAGTTAGTGGGGAGGTCAGAGTGGATAAGTGGATGATCCGGCTTTCCCAATGCCATGTATCAGTTAATGAATTTCTTGCAGGGATGAATAAGTCAGTTTAGATAGATAACTATTAGTTCTAACATTTATGACATAGAATAACAGTTATATAACAGTAGCAAGTGTTTAGCACATAGAGACAGTTATAGGGCTTAAAGTAAACATGATAGTCTTGCTACCATAATTAGAGATACACATCGCAATATTCCATGCACTATCCAACTAACTAGGGAGCATTTTAAACTAAGATTAAAAGGTGTTATTAGAAGTAAAGGGATGGCAACTCAGCCGATTCCAGTACAAAGGCGATGTTCATGTTGCCTGGAGTTCAGAGAAAGCAGCAGCATCAAACTCAGGGCGACCTCCCCAGACTGCTGCGTACAGGATAGAATAGGTTGCCTAGGTTGTGGTGTGTCCAGGGAGTTAAGCCACAGCGTCTCCCCCTCGCCACACAGGAAGATCGGTGATTGACCGGCACAGTCCCCTTGCCTAGTGCCACTGCTAGCTGATGTTTCCGTGTGGCGTTGAAGGAAACTCATCGGATCATAGAAAAGTAAGGCCTGCAGCAGCGTCTCTAAGTCCGAACAGTGTGGCTGAGCTGCAAGCATGACAGCTGGGTCTACCTGCATCCCACAATGTGGCATCACTCCCCCCATGTCCGTTTTACATGCAGTCCAGGGTCGGTGCTCCACAGGGCGGGTTACCAGTTTGTCATCCAGTACCATAGTAGGAGTGTGGATAGGTTCCCAGGGCTGATCGTGTATCCATGAGCCCTCACTTTCTGGGGCTTGCGGTTCTGGAGCAGGGCATTTTGCTTGGCGATCCGGCTCTGTAAAATGTTGTCGCCCAGCAGTATGGGCCAGCTGTATTAGTTTCTCACAGCTGTTAAGTAGGTGGTCAAATTTGGGTGCAAAGGTGGCTAACAGTGTCTCAGCAAGATCTCTCTCTGTAGTCGTTGCCACGTGGGCAGTGAAAGCCGGCACAGGCATGATACGACCACAGTGGGTGTTATAATGTTAGTATGGGGTGCAGCCACTGTATTAGTATGAATCAGGATTCCAGTATCAGCTGTAGATCAGTTTTAACAGTGTCCGATTCAGCTGAACTGATGCGCCAACATGGCGGACCACGAGGGTTTCTTGAGTTGCTCCCGGGGGCTAGGGCCGGTGTAATGCCCTGCACTTTCGAAAAGTCGGCTAGCGATGACAGTTTCCAAGTCTCCTAGCAAGACACTTAATGTGGGGAGCTGGATGGCGGTGTAAAAGTGAGAAATAAACGTTATTTGTAGCTCCGACATGCAGAGCTCCCAGCACTTGCTTCCACCCAGCAGTCCCGCCCACCGGAAGTCATAGGTAAATATTTAGTTTTAAATAGGATTAATTTATTTAATTATAGTGATTTTATTTAGATCTATTTAAATTATATTTAACTTAGGGGGTGTTAGGGTTAGACTTAGGTTTAGAGGTTAATAACTTTATTACAGTAGCGGCGACATTGGGGGCGGGAGATTAGGGGTTAATAATTGTAGGTAGGTGGTGCAAAGTTGGGGTGGCAGATTAGGGGTTAATAAATATAATGTAGGTGTTGGCGATGTTAGGGGTACCAGATTAGGGGTTCATAGGTATAATGTAGGTGGCGGAGATGTCCGGTCGGCAGATTAGGGGTTAAAAAAATGTATTCTAGTGTTTGCGATGTGGGGGGGCCTCAGTTTAGGGGTTAATAGGTAGTTTATGGGTGTTAGTGTAATTTGTAGCACTGTAGTTAAGAGCTTTATGTTCCGGCGTTAGCACATAAAACTCTTAACTACTGACTTTTATATGCGGTAGGAGTCTTGGAGGTAGAGGCTGTACCGCTCACTTCTTCCAAGACTTGTAATACCGGCGTTAGGCAAATCCCATTAAAAAGATAGGATACGCATCTCTATAGATCTGCTATATTTATCCAGCGAATTCTTGACTGGAGGGTTCATAAGATTCAGAAGAGGTGGATCTCGCTTGAGGAACACTTCCATAAAGACTCACACTTACACTCCATTTGCTGGTCCCCCCGGTCTGCTTCCAGCGTTAAAAATATAGATAATCCTATCACTAAGGAAACCCTAATTCAATGGGAGAGGGCAAACGGAACCAACCCATACCTTTCTTCCAGGCCTTCCCCGCTCACCTCGTTACTACACAACCCAGAGTTCTCTTTGACCGAGCTAAGAACCCACTCCTCACATATTGATCCCTCTCCTGATGTGGCCGTTCACCACCTCTCTGATAAAGATCACCTACACTCTCAGGCAAAACTACAAGAATTAAACTATAACTGGGCCCATAACTGGTTTAATTACAGGAGATTGCACCATTATATCACATCACATAAACATTCTTACAATATGCTCAGACCTATGACTAAGCTGGAGACGATATTGTCATCCCCTATCTCCTTGAATCATACCCTGTCCAAAATATACTCTATACTAACCCATCCTCCCCCTGGCAACTTACCGGGGACTATTGAGTCCTGGGAGAGGGAACTAGGAGTCATCATCCTACCTCATACAGCAACTTCTATTTTTATAAACACCAAATCTTCCTCATCTTCAGCAGCTCTGCTGGAGATGAACTATAAAATCCTCCATAACTGGTACCTCACCCCCAGACGTTTGCATAAATTGTACCCCACAACAAGTAACCGTTGCTGGCACTGTGGCCACGTTGGTAGTGGCATGGGCCACATGTGGTGGTGGTGCAACAACATAAACTTATATTGGAGAGCCCTCATAGGGGAAATTGAAAAAATCTTCAAGTTTACATTACCACTAGACCCACTAGTATTTCTCTTAAACAAACATAGTAAGCTCCCCTCTAAAGCCCACAGCATCTTGTTCCGCATACTTACAAATAGCGCCAAATCCCTCATCGCTAAATCCTGGAAATCACAGGATCCACCAAATTTAATACTATGGAGACACAAAGTCACTGACCTTATAGAATTGGAAGAGTATAGATCATTTAGGCTAGATTCCAGAGACATATTTCTCATTGCCCAAGATATGTGGACACAATATATGAAATCAGTAAAATCAGTCAGTGAATTACCCCTGCAAAAGTAGTTATTTCCCTGTGAATATAACAATTCTCATATTGTTACCCATATAAGAGATTACCTACTCCTTCTTACTATTTCAGCTGGTACATTTCAACTCAATCCAATTTAACTCAATTGTATTGCATTTTGTTTTACTTGAATTCTCTCATTTTCTTTTTGTTCTCCCCTTCCCTTTCTCTGGCCGTTAAGGCCATTCCCCGTTTAGTTTAGTTTCAAATTATTCTTTTGACCATTAAGTGATTGGTTAATGTTGTTAAACGTAAACGGTCATTATGTTAAATTCAAGAATGTTGTATTTTTGATATCTTGACTAATCCTTGTATTATGTTTGCTGAAACTATTTCAATAAAAAAGAACTTGGAATAAAAAGATAGGATACGAAATTGACGTAAGGGGAAGTCACGGAAAAAAAGTGAGCGGTACACCTGTACTTGCCAGACTTGTAATACCAGCGGGCATTAAAAAGCAGTGTTAGGACCCCTTAACGCTGCTTTTCAAAGCTAATGCCGAACTCGTAATCTAGCCGTTAGACTTTATAAGTACATGCTAAACATTCTGATATTATTAATCAGCTCCACTAGGTATACAGTTTACAGTTAGAAAGTTGCACATTTATACATGAAATATGAAAACAAGTCTTACCAAGATGAATACATGCTAAACATTACCAAGGAGGATATTATTCGGCTCTACTGGGCATACATTTACAATAAGGGAGCTGAATATTTATGCATGAAAAATGAAAATCAATCTTACCTAAATGAATACTCAACATCTAAATAAATCAAACAATATGAATTGACTATTGGTCCATAGAGGAAACAGAAACATATCCTATAAATCAAAAACACACAAGACAAATGTTATAGAAAAATCAGTAACATAGTATCTTAATGCTATATAGTTATTGCATTAACAACATATCTTTATGCTATATAGTTAACTAGATTTTCCAATAGCAAGCAACAAAGCACATTTATTGGACCTGCAAAATAACAACATAGACTGATGGGACAATTTATTTCTAACTAAATGAGGAATTTAAGTAAGAAAAATATATAGATCAAAAAGGATAGATATTAAAGACTTAAATTGATATATCAAGGGTAAAGAAAAATATGTATATAAATGCAATGCAGTTACTGTTCCCAATGATTTATAATATCATAAACAGAATTAAAGCCCCTAGGATATCTTGTTCCCAATTTAAAAATCCAAAAGGTCTCTCTGTGATTTAATTCCTTAATTCTGTCTCCTCATCGTTTTGGGCGATATACTATTTCAATGGCCTGCCACCTCAAGGACTACATAGATAGACAGCATACTGCAGTCAATGGTACGTAACACCAGCTCATTCCTACTGGATTCTACAAGCATGATCCAACTGCTACTTGAATAACCAGAATTACATGAGGAGACTATTCTAGTGACCCTGGACGTTACATCCCTTTATACGGTCATCCCCCAGTATGAGGGCTTAACAGCGGTAAGAAATCAATTGACGGGGTATCCTTACATAGGACCACCATTGGATGCCTTGATTGAACTTCTCAGGGCATATTTGGAATTAAATTACTTTCGATTTGAAAGAGTATACTACTTACAGATTGCTGGGACGGCTATTGGGTCCAATGTGGCCCAAGCCCACGCAAATCTGTTCATGGCTGAATTGGAAACCATGGGCACTTATTTGTTCCAAGACAGTAGGATCGCACTATTTCGTAGGTACATAGATGACATAGATTTCTGCTGTGGAGGGTAACAGAGGAAGACCTTCAAGAATGGTTCGGTGAACTAAACAATGTACATCCCATGGTAAAATTCAAACTAACCTACAACACAGTATCATGAGCTGTTGAATTCAAGTTATATGGTTTTTGTAGCTATTCACTTAATTCCAGCTCATATGGAGTTAATGAGCAGAAGCTGCGAAAGAATAGCAGTTCATATGAAAAACAAAGTGTCAGTTTACTTCACTTGATACTTTTAGTATTTATCACAGTGAATAGAGTACAGGGTTAAACTCTAAATGCTTCTAGGTAGTTTCCTTGATATATACAATAATTTGTAATGCAAAGATAGAGTTAACTCTTGCCCAAAAGTTAGAATGAATGATTACTTGGATATCATTGTAAACCGTTATTTACTTTATGAAGGTATACAAGTTCGTTGTTAGTATATAAAGTTTTAGGTAATTCAAAGGAGAGATAAATTGACTTACATGCAGTATAGTCTGGTATCGTATTATCCGTTTCTTTAACTGGAGGTGTTTTCAGTAATATGCAATCCATGACTCAGAGCTAGAAAGCAGGGAGAGCCGTTAGTGTAACTTACTTGATGGTTCAGCTTAGGACGAGTGTGCTGATCTCTGAAGTTGCTTAGAGTTAGATGGGTTCAGTCTGTGACAAGGAGCTACTGCAGAGGGAGACTTGAGCGGATAACAGCGTAGTCCGATACAAAAAACTACTTACAGCGTCCGGCGGTGAATGCAGAGACGATCAGCTGTGAGTCGTATGAAAATGACGTCAGGAGTTCCAGTTTATGAGCGTGAAGAGATATTTGGTGAAAAACAGGTTCCGTGATTACATGAAACAGAGTGAAGGAGGCTCAAGGAATAGCTGTAATAAGGCTTTGCAGAATTTGGAGGATAATAGGCTTGAGAATCAATTCAGAGTTGAAGCGAAGGATACCAGCATCAGCTAACAGATTGTAATAATCAAGCAACTCACAGGTCTTGCTGATACTGATTTATAGGGAAAGAGAAAGAGGCGATTACTATAGATTTAAAGGTACAGTGAAACATGACAGATCCCCCTTCTCAAGGTGACCCACCCGGGATCACCAACCCTGGTTTGGAGGGGAATTGCGTATGAAAGTCACAAAGCAGTTCAGGAGCGTGTATATCAAGAAGAGGTATCCAGGAGTCTTCTTCAGGTCCATATCCTGTCCATCGAACAAGATATTCCAACCTCCTCCAACAAATGCGGGAATCCAGAATCTTCTCTACCTCATACTCAGACTGATCAGCCACTAATGTAATGGAGGAATCATGTTCTCCAAGGTTCGGGTCAGTGTGCCCTGAGTATGGTTTCAAGAGGGAGACATGAAATGATGGATGGATTCTTAAAGTTGGCGGTAGATGCAGAACAACAGCATTAGAATTGATCATTTTCTTTATTTTGAAAGAACCAATAAACTGGTTAGCTAACTTTTTACAAGGAACCTTAAGTTTGAGATTTGTTGTGGACAACCAGACTTGATCGCCAGGTCTGTACTGAGGAGGGGATGCATGTTTCTTATCAAAGTAAAGCTTTTGTTTCGTCTTTGCACTCTCCAGATGGCTTTTCAACAAAGCCAAGGATTTTTTTATTTCAGTGAAGTATTCAACAGCATATGGTGATGAAGAAGTGGTTACAGAGGTGGGTATCGTTATTGGATGATAACCATAGGAGGCATAAAAAGGGGAAATTTTAGTAGAGGTGTTGATTGAACTATTATAAGCGAATTCCGCCATAGGTAGCCAGTCAGACCAATCTTCCTGTAACTGTGATATATAGCATCTGAGGTACTGCTCCAAAGTTTGGTTAAGGCATTCTGTTAAACCATTCGATTGATGGTGAAAGGCTGTTGACAATCTGGGGGAGATTTTTAACAAACGACACAGTTCTCTCCAGAATCTGGAAGTGAACTGTGTTCCACGATCTGTTACAATCAAGACTGGGAGAGCATGTAGTTTGACAATATGAGAAAAAAAAATGTTAGCAGTTGTGGTAGCATTGGGTACCTTTTTTAGTGGGATGAAGTGGCCCATGCGTGTGAGATGATCTACAACAACTAGTATGCATGTGAGATTGTTGGAAGGTGGTAAATCCACTATGAAGTCCATAGCAATCATTTGCCATGGTGTATCTGGAACGGGTAGAGGATTCAGTAATCCAAAAGGTTTATGATGAACCTTTTTATTTCGGGCACAGGTTTGGCAGTCTCTAACATATTCATAGACATCCTGTTTCATCCTTGGCCACCAGTATTCTCTATTCAGTAGTTCATGTGTCTTGGTAATACCCGGGTGTCCAGAAAAAGGTGAATTATGATAATGATGGAGTAGCTCTTTTCTAAGTGATGGAGGAACATTAATGTGAGTTCCATAATAAAATAGCCCAGAGTTCAGATCTTTGTTGCAAGTAGATGGGACAGTTGAATCTGTGCTTTGAGCAGCTAAAAGATCTGATTGAAAAGATGTAGCTGAAGCTAAGAATTTATGAGAAGGGATAATGTGTTGTGCTTCTTCTCGTTCTGGAACTGTATCGAAGGTTCTTGATAAAGCATCAGCTTGCATGTTTTTGGATCCAGGTCTGTAGTGTATTAGAAAGTTAAAATGATCAAAGAAAAGTGACCAACGCACCTGTTGTGATGATTAAGTTTTATTTTTCTTGAAGTATTGTAGGTTTTTATGATCCGTTAGAACCAAGAAGGGTTTGACAGTTCCTTCTAATAGGTGCCTCCAGTGTTCCAGAGCGGTTTTAATAGCCAGCATATCAAGGTCACCAACTGAGTAATTCCTTTTGGTGTCAGAAGTCTTGAGAAATAAGCAATGGGATGGCGATTACGTGACCCTATCCGTTGTTGTGATAGTATAGCTCCAACACCAATGTTCGAAGCATCCACCTCAAGAATGAAATCTGCATCAGGATCTGGGAGTTGCAGAATGGGTGCTGTGGTGAAGCTTCTTTTTAGGTGATCGAAAGCTTGTTGTGCTTTGTTTGTCCATACAAACCTCTGTTTGCCTGTTAGTTTGGTTAATGGTTGAACAATAGAAGAAAATCCTTGTATGAACCTCCTATAAAAATTGGAGAAGCCTAAAAATTTCTGAAGAGTCTTTAAAGAAGTAGGTGTTGGCCATTTTAAGACAGCTTTTACCTTATCAGGATCCATGTGTATACCATTTGGGGTGATGATATAACCCAGAAATTTAATTGTCTTTACATGGAATTCACACTTCTCAGATTTGGCAAACAGTTGATGTTCTCTTAACCTCATTAATACCCATCTTACATGTTTGATGTGTTCTGTCATAGATTTTGAGTAAATCAAGATATCATCCAGATAAATTACTACGCACACGTCCATTAAATATTTAAATATCGCATTAATAAAAACTGAAATGTTGTTGGTGCATTTGTCAAATATACTGAAATAGGCCATAACGTGTTCTAAATGCTGTCTTCCACTCATCGCCCTTTCTCATACGAATCAGATTGTATGCACCTTTTAAATCGAGTTTTGTGAAGATGCATGCATCTGTCAATCTTTCAAGGAGTTCGGGGATGAGTGGGAGGGGGTACCTGTTTTTGATAGTTATAGCATTAAGACCCCTGTAATCAATGATTGGGTGTAAAGTGCCATCTTTATTGGTGACAAAAAACATTCCAGCAGCTGCTGGAGAAGTGGAAGTAGAAATAAAACCTTTTCTGAGGTTTTCATCAAGGTATTCTCGGAGGTGTTGTAACTCTTTTTTAGACAAGGGATAAATTCTCCCAAATGGGATTGTTATGCCAGCTTTGTATCTATTGGGCAATCAAATGGCCTGTGAGGGGGAAGGTTTTCTGCCTCTTTGAGATCAAACACATCGGATAATTCAGTGTATTCTGGAGGTATTTGAGCTTGTATATGCTTTTTAGGAATGTAAGGAAAACAAGTGGAGGTACAATAAGTAGAACCAAATTGAATAGTGTTCTGAGGTCAATCTATTGCTGGGTTGTGTTTATGTAACCAAGGGAAACCTAGTATAATGGGGTGTAAAGAATTAGGAAGAATGTCGAATGTAATGTATTCTGTATGCCCTTTTCCAGAGGTAACTAGCAAAGGTATGGTGTGGTGGGTTATTGGTCCTTTTAGATAGGTAGACCCATCAATAACTTTTGCATGCACAGGAAATTGCTTAAGCACACTAGGGCCTAGATTTAGAGTTCGGCGGTAGCCGTCAAAACCAGCGTTAGAGGCTCCTAACGCTGGTTTTGGGCGCCCGCTGGTATTTGGAGTCAGTGATTAAAGAGTCTAACGCTCACTTTTCAGCCGCGACTTTTCCATACCGCAGATCCCCCTACGCCATTTGCGTAGCCTATCTTTTCAATGGGATCTTTCTAACACTGGTATTTAGAGTCGTTTCTGCAGTGAGCGTTAGAGCTCTAACGACAAGATTCCAGCCGCCTGAAAAAAGCAGGAGTTAAGAGCTTTCTGGCTAACGCCGGTTTCTAAAGCTCTTAACTACTGTACCCTAAAGTACACTAACACCCATAAACTACCTATGTACCCCTAAACCGAGGTCCCCCCACATCGCCGCAACTCGATTAAAATTTTTAACCCCTAATCTGCCGACCGCCACCTACGTTATACTTATGTACCCCTAATCTGCTGCCCCTAACCCCGCCGACCCCTATATTATATTTATTAACCCCTAACTTGCCCCCCACAACGTCGCCGCAAGCTACTTAAAATAATTAACCCCTAATCTTCCGACCGCAAATCGCCGCCACCTACGTTATCCCTATGTACCCCTAATCTGCTGCCCCTAACATCGCCGACCCCTATGTTATATTTATTAACCCCTAATCTGCCCCCCACAACGTCGCCGACACCTACCTACACTTATTAACCCCTAATCTGCCGAGCGGACCTGAGCGCTACTATAATAAAGTTATTAACCCCTAATCCGCCTCACTAACCCTATCATAAACAGTATTAACCCCTAATCTGCCCTCCCTAACATCGCCAACACCTACCTTCAATTATTAACCCCTAATCTGCCGACCGGAGCTCACCGCTATTCTAATAAATGTATTAACCCCTAAAGCTAAGTCTAACCCTAACACTAACACCCCCCTAAGTTAAATATAATTTTTATCTAACGAAATAAATTAACTCTTATTAAATAAATGATTCCTATTTAAAGCTAAATACTTACCTGTAAAATAAATCCTAATATAGCTACAATATAAATTACATTTATATTATAGCTATTTTAGGATTAATATTTATTTTACAGGCAACTTTGTAATTATTTTAACCAGGTACAATAGCTATTAAATAGTTAAGAACTATTTAATAGTTACCTAGTTAAAATAATAACAAATTTACCTGTAAAATAAATCCTAACCTAAGATATAATTAAACCTAACACTACCCTATCAATAAAATAATTAAATAAACTACCTACAATTACCTACAATTAACCTAACACTACACTATCAATAAATTAATTAAACACAATTGCTACAAATAAATACAATTAAATAAACTATCTAAAGTACAAAAAATAAAAAAGAACTAAGTTACAGAAAATAAAAAAATATTTACAAACATAAGAAAAATATTACAACAATTTTAAACTAATTACACCTACTCTAAGCCCCCTAATAAAATAACAAAGACCCCCAAAATAAAAAATTCCCTACCCTATTCTAAAATACAAAAATTACAAGCTCTTTTACCTTACCAGCCCTGAACAGGGCCCTTTGCGGGGCATGCCCCAAGAATTTCAGCTCTTTTGCCTGTAAAAAAAAACATACAATACCCCCCCCCAACATTACAACCCACCACCCACATACCCCTAATCTAACCCAAACCCCCTTAAATAAACCTAACACTAATCCCCTGAAGATCTTCCTACCTTGTCTTCACCATCCAGGTATCACCGATCCGTCCTGGCTCCAAGATCTTCATCCAACCCAAGCGGGGGTTGGCGATCCATAATCCGGTGCTCCAAAGTCTTCCTCCTATCCGGCAAGAAGAGGACATCCGGACCGGCAAACATCTTCTCCAAGCGGCATCTTCTATGTTCTTCCATCCGATGACGACCGGCTCCATCTTGAAGACCTCCAGCGCGGATCCATCCTCTTCTTCCGACGACTAGACGACGAATGACGGTTCCTTTAAGGGACGTCATCCAAGATGGCGTCCCTCGAATTCCGATTGGCTGATAGGATTCTATCAGCCAATCGGAATTAAGGTAGGAATATTCTGATTTGCTGATGGAATCAGCCAATCAGAATCAAGTTCAATCCGATTGGCTGATCCAATCAGCCAATCAGATTGAGCTCGCATTCTATTGGCTGATCGGAACAGCCAATAGAATGCGAGCTCAATCTGATTGGCTGATTGGATCAGCCAATCGGATTGAACTTGATTCTGATTGGCTGATTCCATCAGCCAATCAGAATATTCCTACCTTAATTCCGATTGGCTGATAGAATCCTATCAGCCAATCGGAATTCGAGGGACGCCATCTTGGATGACGTCCCTTAAAGGAACCGTCATTCGTCGTCTAGTCGTCGGAAGAAGAGGATGGATCCGCGCTGGAGGTCTTCAAGATGGAGCCGGTCGTCATCGGATGGAAGAACATAGAAGATGCCGCTTGGAGAAGATGTTTGCCGGTCCGGATGTCCTCTTCTTGCCGGATAGGAGGAAGACTTTGGAGCACCGGATTATGGATCGCCAACCCCCGCTTGGGTTGGATGAAGATCTTGGAGCCAGGACGGATCGGTGATACCTGGATGGTGAAGACAAGGTAGGAAGATCTTCAGGGGATTAGTGTTAGGTTTATTTAAGGGGGTTTGGGTTAGATTAGGGGTATGTGGGTGGTGGGTTGTAATGTTGGGGGGGGGGTATTGTATGTTTTTTTTACAGGCAAAAGAGCTGCAATTCTTGGGGCATGCCCCGCAAAGGGCCCTGTTCAGGGCTGGTAAGGTAAAAGAGCTTGTAATTTTTGTATTTTAGAATAGGGTAGGGAATTTTTTATTTTGGGGGTCTTTGTTATTTTATTAGGGGGCTTAGAGTAGGTGTAATTAGTTTAAAATTGTTGTAATATTTTTCTTATGTTTGTAAATATTTTTTTATTTTCTGTAACTTAGTTCTTTTTTATTTTTTGTACTTTAGATAGTTTATTTAATTGTATTTATTTGTAGCAATTGTGTTTAATTAATTTATTGATAGTGTAGTGTTAGGTTAATTGTAGGTAATTGTAGGTAGTTTATTTAATTATTTTATTGATAGGGTAGTGTTAGGTTTAATTATATCTTAGGTTAGGATTTATTTTACAGGTAAATTTGTTATTATTTTAACTAGGTAACTATTAAATAGTTCTTAACTATTTAATAGCTATTGTACCTGGTTAAAATAATTACAAAGTTGCCTGTAAAATAAATATTAATCCTAAAATAGCTATAATATAATTATAATTTATATTGTAGCTATATTAGGATTTATTTTACAGGTAAGTATTTAGCTTTAAATAGGAATCATTTATTTAATAAGAGTTAATTTATTTCGTTAGATAAAAATTATATTTAACTTAGGGGGGTGTTAGTGTTAGGGTTAGACTTAGCTTTAGGGGTTAATACATTTATTAGAATAGCGGTGAGCTCCGGTCGGCAGATTAGGGGTTAATAATTGAAGGTAGGTGTCGGCGATGTTAGGGAGGGCAGATTAGGGGTTAATACTATTTATGAAAGGGTTAGTGAGGCGGATTAGGGGTTAATAACTTTATTATAGTAGCGCTCAGGTCCGCTCGGCAGATTAGGGGTTAATAAGTGTAGGTAGGTGTCGGCGACGTTGTGGGGGGCAGATTAGGGGTTAATAAATATAACATAGGGGTCGGCGATGTTAGGGCAGCAGATTAGGGGTACATAGGGATAACGTAGGTGGCGGCGGTTTACGGAGCGGCAGATTAGGGGTTAAAAGTGTAATGCAGGGGTCAGCGATAGCGGGGGTGGCAGATTAGGGGTTAATAAGTGTAAGGTTAGGGGTGTTTAGACTCGGGGTACATGTTAGAGTGTTAGGTGCAGACGTAGGAAGTGTTTCCCCATAGGAAACAATGGGGCTGCGTTAGGAGCTGAACGCTGCTTTTTTGCAGGTGTTAGGTTTTTTTTCAGCTCAAACAGCCCCATTGTTTCCTATGGGAGAATCGTGCACGAGCACGTTTTTGATGCCGGCCGCGTCCGTAAGCAACTCTGGTATCGAGAGTTGCATTTGCGGTAAAAATGCCCTACGCTCCTTTTTTGGAGCCTAACGCAGCATTTGTTTTAACTCTCGATACCAGAGTTAAATTTATGGTGCGGCCAGAAAAAAGCCCGCGGAGCGTTAACAGCCCTTTTACCGCCGAACTCTAAATCTAGGCCTAGGTATTTTATTTTTAGTTACATAACTTTGGTCCAAAAACATTCCGAAAGCCCCTGAATCGACCATTGCCTCATTCCTGAGATGATGTTGATCCCACTGTAAAGACAATGAAATGGTAAGGTGAGATTTTAGAGTAAAGTTACTTTGTGGGTTAACAATAAAAATCTTACCCCTTTTTTGGCGATTCAAAATAGTAGAGACAGCATGCTCCTTGTTCCCACAATACATGCATAAATTCAAGATTCGTCTTCGTAGCTTTTCTTCCTGAGACAACGAACCTTTTATTGTTCCTATTTCCATTGGTATAGGACTTGAAGGACTTTTCTCAGGTTGTGTGGTATGATATCTCTTTGGATATTGCTCAGGAGGTTGTTTTTCTGCTCGTCTTTCTCTGTATCTTCTATCCCAGTGAACCTTTTTTTTGCTGTGGCACACTTTTTTACATTAAAAAATCCTGTGGCACACCACCATCCCAAAATTTTACAAAATCACACATTGTAGCCTAATACAGGATATATATAGAGTATATATATATATATATAATATATATATAAATATATATATATATATATATATACATATAAACAAAGAAGAATATCCCCTATAGTATGCTCCCAGACCAAATAAAATGTCCACTGTTTAAGGCACAACACAGGCACATAAGTCGAAGTAAAGTGATTCAATCATACCTTTATTGTGGCATGTCGGACAAACACTCAGCATACAATAGCGGTGTGACTACCAGGAGACACAGGTGTGTGGAGTGTGACGTTATCTGATGCATTTCACGCCCTTCTGGCTCTTTGTCAAAGATGTGGAGGTGTGTGTAATTGGCATACTTTTAAATGGTTACCTGAAAAACTCCTCCCTTGATGTGATGTCACAGTAACAGACTGTGTTTTCAAAATTAACTAAATACATTTTGTGTGATAAAATGTGTTAAAAAAGTGTTAAAAAAGTATATATTTATAAACGTGGAAATTACGTGTATTAGTTCATGTGAATTAATATTGAATTAAAACTCAGTAAACTATGAAACTATACGGCTCTTAGATGTTCATATCCTATGGCAAGAGACTGAAAACTTTTAGCAGTTAAATTGTAATGCATTACTTCTGTTAAATTTTCACTGTAATGGTACTTTTTTAGTAACTATTATTGTTTTATAGTACATGGATATATATTATTGTTTCTTCATATTTATGAATTCTTTGCTCTTGCTATATAGGCTTTCAGACTATTTTAGACTCCTTGTTTGTCTGAAATCTTTCCAAACCTATGATTAACCCCTTCATCACTGTTTAGAATTATTGCGTTATACATTCTTAATTCAGAATAGCTTTTGTTATTACATGACTGGGTTAACTAAGTTTTTTTGAGCCGATGGTTCATATCAACACTAAAATGTTACAATATTAAAAGTTGTTTATTTAGTGTGAAAAAACAGTTTTTAAACTTTACACCTGATTAATAAATTATTTTGTTTAATTTACTACCTTCATTCTTTAGTATTAAATTTCTTTAAATATTTGTTTCACTACGTTAGATTTCTAAGAGCTTATTTTTGTATATAAGATAATGAACTTACAAACCTGAGTTGTGTTCATTCATCTTAGTAGTGATATTTTAATTCATAGCTATAGGAGATATGGGTATAGAAAATGAGGAATGAATAAAACGGATTGTTAGGGAATATATACATTTCTTCAAATTATCTGATGTTGTTACAATTTTTTATTATTATTTGATTTTATTTATATTGTATTATATTGTGATATTTTAGTTCCCTTGATATAGATCTAGATCCCATCTAGAGTTTATTCCTTTTGGTTCTTTGGTTGCTAGTTTAAATATCCACTTCGCCTCTCTATCCAACAATTTCCTAAATCTGTCCCCTCCTCTCTTATTGGCTGGGATGAAGTCAATAGCTTGGAATTTGAATGCTTTTTTGCTTTCTTCAATATTTACTCGATGGTTCGCATAATGTTTAGCTACTGGTGTTTTGGGTGGATCTTTCTCTAGTGATGTCAGATGTTCACGTATTCTGTCCTTCAGAAATCGACTGGTACAACCTGTATATTGTTGTCTACAAATTTGATAAGTTATTAAGTACACTACATATTTAGAACAGCAGGTTAGTCTGTACTTAATATTATAAATAGTATTGTTTGATGAGGATGTAAACGTATTTGCAAGGTGACAATGTTGGCATACATTACAAGGGTGTTTACCACATTTGAAAAAACCTTTCTTAGAGAGCCATGTTTCTTTAGATCTTATAGTGGAATTATTGTATACATATTGGATAACTTTACTTCCAATTGTTGGAGCTTTCCTTGATACAAATTTAATCCCATTATTTAGGCATTTATCTAGTTTTTCATCTAGTTTAAGAATTTTTAAATTGTTGTTAACTATATTTTTAATCTGATTACATTGTTTACTGTATTGTGTAACACAGACTATATTGTCACTTTTCCAATTTGTGAGAGCTTTAGAGGCTTTTTTATCAGTTTTATTGATTAGGTCTTGTCTCTTGATTTTTGCTATTTCAGCTCTAGCTGTCATAAGCTTGTTTCTGTCGTATCCCCTATTGGTAAGCCTTTGAACTAGGTTTAATGAATGGTCTAGATAATCACTATCTTTGGTACATATCCTCCTAATTCTTTTTAGTTGTCCCTTAGGTATGGATTTTGTCGTGTGAGCTGGATGGCATGAGTCAGCCCTTAGGATTGTGTTTCCAGAAATTTATTTTCTATATAATTCAGTGACTATTTTTCCCTCTCTTACCTTTAACTGGATATCCAAATAATTTACTTTATATTTATCAACTTCAAAAGTAAAACTTAGGTTTAGATCGCTATTATTTAAATACTTCACAAATTCTTTGCATTGTTCACTGCCCCCACGCCAGATAAACAGAAGGTCATCTATAAATCTGGCGTAGAAATCAATGTGACACCCATACACATTAGTTTGTCCAAAGATATATGTGGCTTCAAACCTGCCTAGAAATAAGTTAGCATACGAGGGGGCAAAGTATGGCTTAGAGTCAAAAATGAAAAAATTGTTTGTTAACAGAAAATTTAAAGCCTCCACAATAAATTCAATTAGTTCTGCTGGAAAGCTACTTTTCAGTAGTAGGTGGTATTCAATTGCTTTCAACCCTAATTTGTGCGGTATGCACAAATAAAGGGACGAGACGTCTACAGTGAGCTACATATTGTTTTAATCCCAGGTTTTATCTTCTAGTTTTTTTAATACATGTGTAGTGTCTTTGATATATCCTGGAAGTGTATGTACAAAGGGCTGTAGTATATTGTCTATCCATTCTCCTAGTTTTTCTCCTAGGGACCCCACCCCAGATACTATGGGTCTACCTGGTGGTGAGAGTGGATGTTTGTGGATTTTAGGTACAATTCTAAAATTAGCAACAGTGGGAGTAGGATTATACAAATAGTCACACATTTTTTGATCTAAGATACCCAAATGTTTACCCCAGTCTAAAAGTTTGCCCAATTGTTCTAAGTATTTAGTGGTAGGATCACGAGTAAGCAAGGTGTATGTATTAGTATCATTTAACTGTTTTATTGCTTCAGCATAGTAGTCTTGTTTATCCTGTAAAACAATAGAACCACCCTTATCAGCTGGGGTGATTGTAATGAGATCATTATTTTGTAGATTTTTGAGAGCTAATTGTTGTTTTCTTGTTAAGTTTGTTTTGCTTTTGCATTTACTACTCTGTTGGGCTTTAGTTTTTTCATATAAATCTACCAATTCCTTATGTGTTTTTTCTTGAAACATATCTATGTATTGGTTCCTAGATTGTATAGGATAAAATGTACTTTTGGATCTTAATGTTTTGTTGTATTTCTTGTGTACTTGTATATGTTCAACCTCCCTCGTTGACTCAGCTGCCATTGCCTCTAGTATATTTGCTGTTTGTAAATCTGAAATAGAAAATTCATCTAAATTGTAGATGTTAGGCTTTGTCAGCTAAGCAAGTGGTTAGTTTTCTAGATGACTACTTATAGAGTAATCTGCATTGTTAATATTTTCATTTTTATCAAAGTGACATTTCCAAACAATTTTTCTGACTAAACAATTGATGTCAGTAACAGTTCGAAACAAGTCAAAATCTGTGGTTGGAGCAAAGCCCAGTCCTTTTAACAGAACTTGTTGTTCTGGCCTTGTTAAACAATGTGAGGATAGATTGACTACTGTCCGTATCTGGTTGACATCTTTTTCTTTACTTGTTGAGCTGGCTTGATATACTTTTTTGGAACCTGAGTGGTTTCTTCTTCATTCTGTGTGCTTTTAGCTTCACTTCGTTGTTTTGTCTTTGGCCTTGCTCCTGGATCTCTTTGCTCCATTTGCTGTTCTTCATTTTCAGAGCTGGTTGAGCTCTCCGATGTCCCTTCTTTTGGGGTAGAAGTAGTGTCACTGTGGATTGAAAAATTATAGTCTGAAAAACTCACTCTTCTTGTATCTTTGTTTGAAGAATTCTCATGTCGTCGTCCTTTATGTTTATTTTTATTTTTATTTTTTTGCTGCTGCTTATTTTTGTTTTTATTTTTGTTCTTGCTTTGGCTTACATGCCCATTCTGTATCCCTTGTGTAGTTGCATTCCAGTTATATACTTTGTTCATGGAGTAATCCAATTCATCTCTCAGCATCTTGTTGTCTTTTCTGGACACTAGATTTTGTTCAACCTCATCAAGGTGTTGTTTTAATTCTGTATCAAACGTTGCATATTTTTGATGTTCAGTAAGTGGTTGTAGTTTTTTCTGTAGTTCTTTGATCTCCAAGAGAATTTTTTCTCTTTTCTCAGTTCTATTGGCTTTAAGCTTAGTCATCAATTTTAAGGAGCATTCACTCAGCGTTTTTAGCCAATCATCCAAAAATTCCTTTTCTTCCTCTTTGTCCACATTTGGGAATTTTTTCAAGCGTAGCCCTCGTGGAATAATGGCTGTTTGTATATATTTATCGAGATAGATTAGTTCATACCATAATTTGAGTTCTTTAACTCTAAGATTCTCCATTGTAAGAAACAAATAGCGTAGTTCATTTCATTGTACTTGATCAGGTGTAAACTCCTCCCTGCGCTCCTGGTAAGTCATTTTTCTGTTAAAGATGTCCTCCAGTGCTGTTGATTGTGCCATTTTGAGTAATGTTTTATTATTCAGTTTGTGCAAGGATGTATTCCAAGTTACATATAGTACAGAGTCAGTGTAATTGTAAGAATCCAGGATCCACTTTTATCGTGATATGTGGATATTTGTTGTTCAGATTATATGTTGGTATTGTTTCACCACATTAAATTCTTTCTTTAAACAATTGCACTTAACTGTTTCTATGTGTTTAAATTACCACATTTATGTTATCCTCGCTTATCCCAAGTTTTTACTTGTTTCCGTTCACTTATACTCTCTGAGACACTTGAAATGTTCATATGTACAGGATAGTGAGAGTTAAGAATACTGAGCGGTTAGGTCTAAACGGGAACATACAGGGAAGCTGCGTCGGCGCCTCTCCCGGCACAAACCCAAACTCGCAGACCAGGCTGCTTGTTTCCAGGTATACTTATAAACAAAGAAGAATATCCCCTATAGTATGCTCCCAGACCAAATAAAATGTCCACTGTTTAAGGCACAACACAGGCACATAAGTCGAAGTAAAGTGATTCAATCATACCTTTATTGTGGCATGTCGGACAAACACTCAGCATACAATAGCGGTGTGACTACCAGGAGACACAGGTGTGTGCAGTGTGACGTCAGCTGACGCGTTTCACGCCCTTCTGGCGCTTTGTCAAAGATGTGGAGGTGTGTGTAATTGGCATACTTTTAAATGGTTACCTGAAAAACTCCTCCCTTGATGTGATGTCACAGTAACAGACTGTGTTTTCAAAATTAACTAAATACATTTTGTGTGATAAAATGTGTTAAAAAAGTGTTAAAAAAGTATATATTTATAAACGTGGAAATTTCATGTATTAGTTCATGTGAATTAATATTGAAAATTTAACAGAAGTAATGCATTACAATTTAACTGCTAAAAGTTTTCAGTCTCTTGCCATAGGATATGAACATCTAAGAGCCGTATAGTTTCATAGTTTACTGAGTTTTAATTCAATATTAAATCACATGAACTAATACACGTAATTTCCACGTTTATAAATATATACTTTTTTAACACATTTTATCACACAAAATGTATTTAGTTAATTTTGAAAACACAGTCTGTTACTGTGACATCACATCAAGGGAGGAGTTTTTCAGGTAACCATTTAAAAGTATGCCAATTACACACACCTCCACATCTTTGACAAAGTGCCAGAAGGGCTTGAAACGCGTCAGATGACGTCACACTCCACACACCTGTGTCTCCTGGTAGTCACACCGCTATTGTATGCTGAGTTTTTGTCCGACATGCCACAATAAAGGTATGATTGAATCACTTTACTTCGACTTATGTGCCTGTGTTGTGCCTTAAACAGTGGACATTTTATTTGGTCTGGGAGCATACTATAGGGGATATTCTTCTTTGTTTATAAGTATACCTGGAAACAAGCAGCCTGGTCTGCGAGTTTGGGTTTGTGCCGGGAGAGGCGCCGACGCAGCTTCCCTGTATGTTCCCGTTTAGACCTAACCGCTCAGTATTCTTAACTCTCACTATCCTGTACATATATATATACACACTGTACTGTGCTATCATGCCATGCCTCCTACAAACTATACATGACATATTGACATTCATTCACAAACAATCATAATGGTTGTAAATGATGCCTGATGAGCCTGTCACATATCTCCCAATATTTCAAAATTTGAAAGAGGGACACCCCCGCACTGTTGTCAGTCTGCTGTGGCACACCTGAGGATCTCTCACGGCACACTAGTGTGCCACGGCACACTGGTTGAAAAACACTGTTCTATCCATTGAAATAGAGATCTTTATGAGGGAATCCAGAGCTTCAGGAAACTCTATGCAAGATAGTTCATCTTTTAAATGTTCTGAAAGACTCAAACGGAATTGATTACGTAAACTAATTGAATTCCACTGTGATTCGGTGGCCCATAACTGGAACTCCGCGACATTGTCCTCAACCGTTCTTTTACCCTGTTTCAGGGTTCTCAGGTTGTTTTCTGCGGTGATCTGAGTGTTGTGATCTTCATAAAGTAATGCCATTGCTTTGAAGAAACTTTCCAAAGATTCCAGAATGGGGTCCCCAGTTTTCGAAGAATTTATCAGCCCACAACCTGGGTTCTCCGCTGAGATATGATATGGCAGTAAATACTTTAACCCTGTCTGAGTGGTAAGTTTTAGGTTTCATGGAAAACAATAATAAGCAAGCATTGCGAAACTCACAAAATCGTGAGCGTATACCAGAGAAAACACAAGGGGGATTAATATGTGGCTCAGGAAGTTCTGCAGCTTTTTGAGTAAAAAAGTTATTCATAATCTGTTTAAAGTGTTGTTTTCATTTTTTTAACTCTGTAAGGCCTTGAGCAAGTATGTCTACTTTCTGATTTAAACTAGTAATTTAATTTGCCATAGTAGTGGGATCCATTACTGAAAATAGATTCCTTTTATGGGCTTGATTATTCTATCATGAGCTGTTGAAATCAAGTTATATGGTTTTTGTAGCTATTCACTTAATTCCAGCTCATATGGAGTTAATGAGCAGAAGCTGCGAAAGAATAGCAGTTCATATGAAAAACAAAGTGTCAGTTTACTTCACTTGATACTTTTAGTAATTATCACAATGAATAGAGTACAGGGTTAAGCTCTAAATGCTTCTAGGTAGTTTCCTTGATATATACAATAATTTGTAATGCAAAGATAGAGTTAACTCTTGCCCAAAAGTTAGAATGAATGATTACTTGGATATCACTGTAAACTGTTATTTCCTTTATGAAGGTATACAAGTTCGTTGTTAGTATATAAAGTTTTAGGTAATTCAAAGGAGAGATAAATTGACTTACATGCAGTATAGTCTGGTATCGTATTATCCGTTTCTTTAACCGGAGGTGTTTTCAGTAATATGCAATCCGTGACTCAGAGCTACAAAGCAGGGAGAGCCGTTAGTGTAACTTACTTGATGGTTCAGCTTAGGACGAGTGTGCTGATCTCTGAAGTTGCTTAGAGTTAGATGGGTTCAGTCTGTGACAAGGAGTTACTGCAGAGGGAGACTTGAGCGGATAACAGCGTAGTCCGATACAGAGAGCTACTTACAGCATCCGGCGGTGAATGCAGAGACGATCAGCTGTGAGTCGGATGAAGATAACATCAGGAGTTCCAGTTTATGAGCGTGAAGAGATATTTGGTGAAAAACAGGTTCTGTGATTACATGAAACAGAGTGAAGGAGGCTCAAGGAATAGCTGTAATAAGGCTTTGCAGAATTTGGAGGATAATAGGTTTGAGAATCAATTCAGAGTTGAAGCGAAGGATACCAGCATCAGCTAACAGATTGTAATAATCAAGCAACTCACAGGTCTTGCTGATACTGATTTATAGGGAAAGAGAAAGAGGCGGTTACTATAGATTTAAAGGTATAGTGAAACATGACACAGAGAGACTGTGGATTTCCTGGATTTACGCATCTTTAAACAGGATAATAGGCTATCCACCACCCTATACAGTAAATCCACGGACAGGAATTCATTGCTGCACGCAACAAGCTGTCATCCCCCATTCTTGAAGAGAGCACTGCCTATTTCCCAGTGCAAAAGAACCATCAGAAACAATACATATATAACCTTAAAAGAGAAACAGTTACAAGAAATGGAGAGGAAATTTGCTACAAGAGGCTATCAGAGAAAACTACTCAATAATTGCAAAGAGAGTGTGGCAAATCTGAGACAGGAGGAGTCTTTGAAACCCAATGAACGTAATGATCAGGACAACAGAATGACGTTCACTACCACATTTACTTTGGACAAAGGTGAAGTGATTGACACTATGAGGGACAATTGGAAACTCCTAGCAACTTATAAATATTAACCACTGCGGAACTTCTATCCAGCTAGGGTGGGATATTGAAGGGCGCACTCGTTAAAAGACCAGCTGATTAAGACTGACCCTAGGAATGTTATCTTAAAGAAACATGGCTGCAGAATAAACCTGGTTACAGATGCCTGGGATGTACTACATGTGGCGGACTTACCACAGGCAACAGTTTTAGCCATCCCTACTTTACAAGGAGATTCCCAATAAAATATAGAGTCACATGTACGACTAAATTTGTTGTATATTTACTCCACTGTATTTGTGGGCTCTTTTATGTTGGTAAGACTGTGGACGATCTCAGGACCATGATGGTGATCCATCGCTCTGCAATTAAAACTGCAATTGAGAGGGGGTCCTCAGAACAACCGGTGGCGATGCACTTCGCCCAAGCAAAACGCAGCACCAAAGATTTGCAGGGAAAATAATAGATCATATAACCCCCATGACGAGGAGGAGGTGATAGAGCCAAACTATTTTTGCAGCGATAGATCCATACCCTGGGCACCATGACACCCCAGGGGTTAAATGTACATCTGGGCTGGAACTGCTTCTTATGAGGCGGAGTATCAGCTATTACAGTCAGTTGTCCATATTGTTATAAATGTTTTTGGTTCCATTTTTGCTCTGGGATTTAAGATTAACTAGGGGTTGGGGCAGGTGTATTCTGCATTTCCTTTTAAAATTCAAAATGTAAAACTTGAATATACCTTGCATATATCTAGCCAGTATATGCCCACTATAAAGACACCTCTCTATATAATAAGGCTTTATTTGCCTTTTATTCCCTCTATACACTATAGTAGGAGCTGGGACTATTCTGTATTATGTAAGAGCAGGTACTATCATAATTGTTACTTTTAGATAACCGTAAGTGTGTTGTAGCTCACCAGCTTGCCCCCCTTATAATGAATTATTGCCTGTGATGTACTTCTGCCATACTGCAATATATGTTCATATATGTTTTATCTTGTCACAGGCGCTGCTGACTTAGCGTCCGGTTGCTATGGCTGCAGTGAGGATGTAACGTAAGTCACGTGTGGATGCCCACTTCCGGTTACTCCATACTGGGGTTCTGAGGGGTGAAAAAATGGGTGAGTAACTGTTTTATCTTTGTATCTCTGTTTGAAAACGGGGGTGAACCCGAAACGTCAAGGTTTAAAAAATGAATTCGCTTTGAAAAGACCCAGTGAGTGCCTTCCTTTCTCCATTATTATTTTGTATTTTGAAGTGCACCCTGGGCACAGCAGGCGCCATGGGCCTTGAACAACTTTACCAGGAGTGCTTCACCTCTCTATCTGCTATATATATATATTTTAATAGATACAGTATGGAACTAACTAGAAATTCCAATCATGCCTCGTCAAATTAAGCAAGCGGGAACACCATGGTAAAAATTTAGCCCCAGAGTGCCCCTACTAATACTTGAAGCACAAGCAATTGCAAAGGCTTCAGCACCCTACTTACACTTCTGGGACTAATAGAAAAACTGGAGATATATAGTTAGCTCAAAGCTATTAGAATTAAAGGGACATTGTACACTAGACTTTTCTTTGCATAAATATTTTGTAGATATTTTATGTAGCCCATGTGGGAGTGTTTTTGCAACAATGTACAACTTTGTCTATTTTTAATAACATTGTGCTGATTTTAAAACTCCTAGCCAAGCCCCAAAATATCACATGTACACGCGCGTTTACTCTAAAAGGAACAAGAGGGAGCCTGTAATCTGTTTTTTTCATGTGTAGGGAGGGGGGGAGGGTCAGCAGTTACTGTTTTCCCATCCCCCTTCACTAGATGCCCCAGTCTAACCTCATCAAGATTGCTAAACTGGGAGCTTCTAAGTAAGTTTTTAGAAGGTTTTATACTGGATTGTTAGATCAGTATCTGTGCTTATTCTTCTTTATAGTAGTGTTTATTACATGCAGTTGTATGAAAATAGGTGTACACCTTTAAATTATAAGGTGTGAACTATTCAATATGTGTCGCTACTAAGTGTAAAAAGAAGACACGTTTATGTTAGTATATACATCTGTTTTACAGACAGCATTGTTTTGTCCAGTTGAGATATTAAATGTTAATTTAAATGTACAATTAAATGGGAATGCAGGAAAATCCTTAGCTGATGATTTATATACTGAGACAAGGAGATTAAATGCATTTTACTAATATAAAAAATAAACTGGGAGGAATATTGCACTACAGAATGAGGGGGGGGGGGTGGCATTTTTAAATTTCGCCCTGTAAGACAAGTTCTCTAGAAATGGCCCTGATTCTGGTCAAGAGAGGTGGCATCCACCATCCTCATTTAACATTGCACAAGCAAATGCACATACAGCCCTGCCCGGCTCATGCTCAACCAGTGGGGTGAGAATATGACGTCTTAATCATCACAGACTAATAATCAGTGTGAGATGTTTTGAAAGGCTAAGGAGCAGTGATCTTATGATACTTCTTAGCTTTCGGCTGTGGTTCTTTATTTATATAATCTGCCAAAAACTTTATTAGTTTAAATAATACTCACTGTTAAATTAAGCACATAAATCGGTGGCGGTTCTGGGGTGGGGAACACTCACTGGGGGAGTTGTGGGTGTAACACACATGGGAACAAGGTAGGCGTAAGTGTAGTTATGGGCGTTCCACTTGCTGGGTCAGGGCAGGGGAAGGTAGAGTTGCAGGTGATCTGAGAGCCGGTGTTGACACAAATGTATTAAAAGATGCAGATATAAATATAATAGTTTATATTTGTTTAATGAGTGATCTATTCTATTTTCCCAGTAATTAAAGTCAGCATAATATCTATTTTACTCACCTAACACATATGAGTTCATGCTGATAACAGGCTCCAATGTCTGTGCTCAGGAAGAAGGTTCCCTTATTCACTCCAGTTACATCAATACCTGATATCTCTCAGTGCTCTGGTCGTGTCTGTAAAAAGTATATTAAATGGTTTAGAGAGATAATAATAAATAATGGTTCTGATTAACTGTACGTATGGTATAATTAAAGGCACACATAACAATTCATGTGATACAGATCAGCTGTTTAGGTTATTACATATGTGCTATTGATTCACCACAAGCATTTAGTACAGTTAGCTCTGTGGGTGTTACAGTTACACCTTAAATATTAAAGGGACATGAAACCCAAATTTTGTCTTTCATGATTTAGAAAGAGCATGCATTTTTAAACAAATTTCTAATTTACTTCTATGATCTAATTTGCTTAATTCTCTTGATATTCTTTGCTGAAAAGCATATCTAGATAGGCTCAGTAGCTGCTGATTGGTGGCTGCACATAGATGCCTTGTGTGATTGGCTCAACCATGTGTATTGCTATTTCTTCAACAAAGGATATCTAAAGAAGGAAGCAAGTTAAATAATATAAGTAAACTGGGATGTTTAAAATTGTATTCTCTATCTGTATCATGAAAGAAAAAAATTGTGTTTAATGTCCTTTTAAGCTTTCCAGACCTTTTCAATATAAGCTCAGGACAGGAGTAGACAATCTATTTATGAGTGGGACATACCACAACCTTACAAATATATTACTGGGAAGTACCTGTTGGCAAATCAATTAGAAGTAAATATATTCTGAAATCTTTAACTGGGCATTTCTTGAGCAACTAGTAAAAGAACCGACACGTAAAGGAACTATATTAGATTTAGTACTTATAAACAGTGATATAGTATCTGTGGGTGAGACCTTAGGCTCTAGTGATCATCAGTCTGTATGGTTTAATATTCAGGCAAAGGTAATGTGCAACCATAGTAAAACAAAAGTCTTACGGCTATATCACGAGTTTTGTCGGTAAGGCTGTGCGGTGCTAACGAGCCTTTTTTTCTTAAGCCAATGCTGGTATTACGAGTTTTCTGCAAGCCGGTGTTAGCCTCAGAAAAGTGAGAGTTGAGCAAAATTTAGCTCCACATCTCACCTTGATACCAGCGCTGCTTACGGTAGCGGCAAGCTGGCTAAACGTGCTCGTGCACGATTTCCCCATAGAAAACAATGGGGCTGAGCTGGGTGGAAAAAAAACTAACACCTGCAAAAAAGCAGCGTTCAGCTCCTAACGCAGCCCCATTGTTTCCTATGGGGAAATTAATTTTATGTCTGCACCTAACACCCTAACATGAACCCCGAGTCTAAACACCCCTAATCTTACACTTATTAACCCCTAATCTGCCGCCCCCGACATCCCCGACACCTGCATTATACTATTAACCCCTAATCTGCCGCTCCGGACTCCGCCGCCACCTACATTATACTAATGAACCCCTAATCTGCTGCCCCTAACATCGCCAAACCCTACATTATATTTATTAACCCCTAATCTGCCGCCCCAAATGTCGCCACAACTATATTAAATTAATTAACCCCTAATCTGCCGCCGCCAACATCACCGCCACTATAATAAAGTTATTAACCCCTAAACTCAAGTCTAATCCTAACCCTAACACCCCCCTAATTTAAATATAATTTAAATACATCTAAATAAAATAACTACAATTAGATAAATTATTCCTATTTAAAACTAAATACTTACCGATAAAATACACCATAAGATAGCTACAATATAACTAATAGTTACATTGTAGCTAGCTTATGATTTAGTTTATTTTACAGGCAACTTTGTATTTATTTTAACTAGGTACAATAGTTATTAAATAGTTATTAACTATTTAATAACTACCTAGCTAAAATAAGTACAAAATTACCTGTAAAATAAATCCTAACCTAAGTTACAATTACACCTAACACTACTCTATAAATAAATAAATTAACTAAATTATATTAAACTAATTACAATTAAATGAAATAAACTAAATTACGGAAAAAAAACACTAAATTACAGAAAATAAAAAATAATTACAAGAATTTTAAACTAATTACACCTAATCTAATCCCCCTAATAAAATAAAAAAGCACCCCAAAATAATAAAATTCCCTACCCTATACTAAATTACAAATAGCCCTTAAAAGGGCCTTTTGCGGGGCATTGCCCCAAAGTAATCAGCTCTTTTACCTGTAAAAACAAATACAATCCCCCCCCAACATTACAACCCACCACCCACATACCCCTACTCTAAAACCCACCCAATTTCCCCTTAAAAAAACCTAACACTACCCCCTGAAGATCACCCTACCTTGAGCCGTCTTCACCCAGCCGGGCACAAGTGGTCCTCCATACGGCAGAAGTCTTCATTCGATCGGGGCAGAAGAGGACATCCAGACCGGCAGAAGGCTTCATCCAGACGGCATCTTCTATCTTCATCCTTTCGGCGCAGAGCGGGTCCATCTTCCATCCAGCCGACGCGGAGCATCCTCTTCAATCAAAGTCCTAACGAAGAATGAAGGTTCCTTTAAATTACGTCATCCAAGATGGCGTCCCTCGAATTCCGATTGGCTGATAGGATTCTATCAGCCAATCGGAATTAAGGTAGGAAAAATCCGATTGGTTGATTTAATCAGCCAATCGGATTGAAGTTCAATCCGATTGGCTAATTGGATCAGCCAATAGAATTGACCTTGCATTCTATTGGCTGATCCAATCTTCAATCCGATTGGCTGATAGCATCAGCCAATTGGATTTTTCCTACCTTAATTCCGATTGGCTGATAGAATCCTATCAGCCAATCGGAATTCAAGGGACGCCATCTTGGATGATGTCATTTAAATGAACCTTCATTCTTCGTTAGGACTTCGATTGAAGAGGATGCTCCGCGTCAGCTGGATGGAAGATGGACCCGCTCCGCTCTGGAAGGATGAAGATAGAAGATGCCGCCTGGATGAAGCCTTCTGCTGTCTGGAGGACCTTCTCTGCCCCGATCGGATGAAGACTTCTGCCGTATGGAGGACCCCTTGTGCCCAGCTGGGTGAAGAAGGCTCAAGGTAGGGTGATCTTCAGGGGGTTAGTGTTAGGTTTTTTAATGGGGGAATGGGTGGGTTTTAGAGTAGGGGTATGTGGGTGGTGGGTTTTAATGTTGGGGGGGTATTGTATTTTTTTTTTTACAGGTAAAAGAGCTGATTACTTTGGGGCAATGCCCAGCAAAAGGCCCTTTTAAGGGCTATTTGCAATTTAGTATAGGGCAGGGCCTTTTATTATTTTGGGGGGCTTTTATATTTTATTAGGGGGCTTAGATTAGGTGTAGTTAGTTTAAACTTCTTCTATTTTTTTATTTTCTATAATTTAGTGTTTATTTTTTTTGTAATTTAGTTTATTGAATTTAATTGTAATTAATTGTAGGTAGTTATGTAATTTATTTAATTATAGTGTAGTGTTGGGTATAATTGTAACTTAGGTTAGGATTTATTTTACAGGTAATTTTGTACTTATTTTAGCTAGGTAGTTATTAAATAGTTTAAAACTATTTAATAACTATTGTACCTAGTTAAAATAAATACAAAGTTGCCTATGAAATAAAAATAAATCCTAAGCTAGCTACAATGTAACTATTAGTTATATTGTAGCTAGCTTAGGGTTTCTTTTATTGGTAAGTATTTATTTTTAAATAGGAATAATTTATTTAATTTTGTTAAATTTATTTTGTTTAAATTAAATTATATTTAAGTTAGGGGGGTTAGGGTTAGGTTTAGACTTAGGTTTAGGGGTTAATACCTTTAATATAGTATTAGCGACGTTGGGGGTGGCAGATTAGGGGTTAATAAATGTAAGTAGGTGTCGGCGATGTTAGGGCAGGCAGATTAGGGGTTAATAAAATTTAACTAGTGTGTGCGAGGTGGGAGTGCAGCGGTTTAGGGGTTAATACATTTATTAAAGTGGCGGTGATGTCCGGTCGGCAGATTAGGGGTTAATAAGTGTAGTTAGGTTGCGGTGACGTTTGGGGCGGCAGATTAGGGGTTAATAAATATAATGTCGGTGTCGGAGATGTTAGGGGTAGCAGATTAGGGGTTCATAAGTATAATGTAGGTGGCGGCGATGTCCGGTCGGCAGATTAGGGGTTAAAAAAATGTATTATAGTGTTTGCGATGTGGGGGGGGCCTCGGTTTAGGGGTTAATAGGAAGTTTATGGGTGTTAGTGTACTTTTTATCACTTTAGTTAAGAGTTTTATATTCCGGCGTTAGCCCATAAAACTCTTAACTACTGACTTTTAAATGCGGTAGGAGTCTTGACAGGAGAGGGTCTACTGCTCACTTCTTCCAAGACTCGTAATACCAGCGTTAGGAACGTCCCATTAAAAAGATAGGATACGCATTTGACGTAAGGGGATTTGCGGTAGCCTCGAGTCGCGGAAGAAAAGTGAGCGGTAGACCCTTTCCTGCCTGACTCGTAATACCAGCGGGCGTTAAAAAGCAGTGTTGGGACCTCTCAACGCTGCTTTTTAAGGCTAACGCCAAACTCGTGATCTAGCCGTTAGACTTTAGAACAACTGATTTTTCTTACATGGGTAGATACCTAGATGAATCTCTTAAAGGGATGACACGGAGTACAAGAACAGTGGTAATATTTTAAAAATGCTATTCTATATGCAACTAAACACTGTATTAGGTGTGTTTGTAAAAGTAAAAGAAAACCAATATGGTGTTCAAGAGAAGTAGCACATGCAGTTAAGACATAAAAAGACAGTCTATAAAAAAAATCAAACTGACTGGCTCAGAAGAGGATAAGGAAAAATGGAGAACCCATCAAAAGATGACAAAGCAGTTAATCAGAAAGCCTAAAGCTGATGCAGAAGAGAAAATAGCACAATCTGTAAAAAACGGTGACAAAAACCTTCTTTAGATATATCAGTGAAAAGAGAAAAACTAACAGAGGTATAGTTAGACTCAAGAATGATGATAGAGTAGTGGAAGAAGATAAACAAATAGCAAACTGTTTAAATAATTACTTTTGTTCAGTCTTTACAACAGATGGTAAAGATAGTGAGATTCTATTAAGGAATGTTACTGTAAATAATAATGTGAGTAGTCCTTTTTTTTCTTTTACAGAGGAAGAGATTTCAAGGGCTTTATCAAAAATAAAAGTAAATAAGTCTGTGGGTCCAGATAATATTCATCCCAGGGTTCTACGAGAACTTCCATCTATAATAGCTACTCCATTAGCTGATTTATTTAATCAGTCACTTCTAACAGGAGTTGTTCCAAAAGACTGGACAATTGCCAATGTAGTCCCTCTTCATAAAAAGGGTAGTAGGGAAGATTCTGCTAACTATAGGCCAGTCAGTTTGACCTCAATTGCAGGGAGATTAATGGAAACTCTTTTAAAGGAAAGACTTGTATCTTTCCTTCAGACAAACAACTTAGAAGACAAAGGACAGTATGGCTTTACTGCTGGAAGATCATGTCAGACTAATCTAATTGATTTCTTTGACCATGTAACAAAAAAAATAGACCAGGGAGAAGCCATAGATGTTGCATATCTAGACTTAGCATTTGACACCCTCCCACACAACAAACTTATTCACAAACTGTATTGCCTTGGAATAGATGCTAAGATTGTTAAGTGGGTAGAATGCCTGCTTAAAGATAGAAGACAGAGGGTTTCAATTAATGGAGTACATTCAAATGAGGCATCAGTTACTAGTGGTGTTCCCCAAAGGTCAGTTCTTGGGCCTGTTTTGTTTAACATGTTCATAAATGTTATTGGAAGTGGGCTTAAAGGGACACTGAACCCAGTTTTTTTCTTTCGTCATTCAGATAGAGCATTAAATTTTAAGCAACTTTCTAATTTACTCCGATTATCAAATTTTCTTAATTCTCTTGGTATCTTTATTTGAAATGCAAGAATGTAAGTTTAGATGCCGGCCCATTTTTGGTGAAGAACCTGGGTTGTCCTCGCTAATTGGTGGATAAATTCATCCACCAATAAAAAAGTGCTGTCCAGAGTTCTGAACGTAAAAAAAGCTTAGATGCCTTCTTTTTCAAATAAAGATAGCAAGTGAACAAAGAAAAAATGATAATAGGAGTAAATTAGAAAGTTGCTTAAAATTGCATGCTCTATCTGAATCATGAAAGAAAAAAAATTGAGTTCAGTGTCCCTTTTAAGAAGAAGGTTTGCTTGTTTGCTGATGATACAATTTTTTTTAACAGGGTAGATATTCTTGGAGGGGTTGATCAAATGAACTGTGATATGAAAAAACTAGAGGACTGGTCAAATAAATGGGTTCTGAAATTTAATATTACCAAGAGCAAAATTATGCATATAGGATTCAAAAACCCAAAGGCCAATTATAGTCTCAATGGTACATTACGGACTGTAACTAAAGAAAGGGACTTGTGAATTATTATTTCAGATGATTTAAAATTTGGTACACAATGCAGCAGTGCAGCCAGTAAGGCCAGTCGAATACTTGGTTGCATTGGAAGAGGTAATAGTAGCAGAAATAGCAAGGTTCTTATGTCACTTTACAGATCATTAGTTAGACCAAATCTGGAATACTGTTTACATTTCTGAAGACCATATCTTCAGAAAGATATAAAAAAAAATAGAAGCTGTCCAAAGGAGGGCTACTAAAATGGTCTAAAATATAAAAACGTACAAAGAAAGACTCTATAATCTAAATATGTATAGTTTAGAGCAGCGGTTCCCAACCTGGGGTACGTGTACCCCTGGGGGTACATGGCAGGCCGGTTGGGGGTACGCAAAAATATTGTTGGTAATGGCGGAAGATGCGGGGGGAGGGTCGGGGGGGGCACTCTCAATGGGTCATCAACTAATAAGCATCATGGAACTGTGGAAGGAAGGAGCATTTAGCCGGAAAGTGACAAATGAAGTCCTGGCCTGGCATATAGGCAGATGGGAGCCCCTGCACCTGAAATATGTGGACCGGGTGTGGATGACTCCGGGCCACATATTAATGATCACCCTGTGTCACCAGACAGCTTAGCCTCCTGCTCCACCCACCTTTGTCCCATGCACACAATTTTGACTGCAAGTGCTCAAATAGAAGCGGCACTGCAGCAACATAGCTACGTGGACACGTGTGATAGAGCCGTTGAGATTGCGAGTCACACAGGTGAGGCAGGTCTGCATCCCCAAATAAGGTATAGTCAGTGCCGGAAAGTAAAGTACTGCTTCTAGTGCTTGCTTGATTCAGACTGCTTCACTTCCAACTAAAAACGTTCATAGTGGCTGGGTGGTTAATATCGATCTGATCTCACAAATTTAAATATTTATTTTTATGATCATTACACTTTGACTCCCCCCCAGGGCCTTGTTTAGGAGCAACCAGGCAGCTGCCAGGGGCACCAGCCACACAGCAGGACTCCTGAGAATAAGATCTGAGCTTTAATCCTGTTGATACACATACAGTCGTATGCAATTCAGGTATAGCTTACCTCCCCTATAAAAAAGTGCTTCCTTTATTTTGAGGGATGGGTGGGGGTAATGAAGAGAAGGGGTACTCATAAATGAAAAGCCTAATCAAGGGGTACAGGAGAGAAAAAAGGTTGGGAACCGCTGGTTTAGAGGATAGAAGGGAAAGAGGTGACATGATAGAAACCTTCAAATATATGAAGGGACTTAATAAATAGAAGCTGAAATCATTTTTTATAAAAAAATAAATACTCTACCTTTGTTTATAGCGCTGCAGAATCTGTTGGCATTCTACAAATAACCGATAATAATAATAATCTAATACTATAGTATCGGTATTGTACTGCCGATTAATCTTCACTGTCACACATTTTTATTCAATAAAAATAAAGGGATAGATTACAAGTGGTGCTGTAAAATGCATTTTCACAATCGTGAAAACTTCGCTAGAGTTAAGCTTTTTGCGCTTGTCGCGCTGAGCTTATATTACAAGTTAAAAAAAAACAGAATTTATATCTTACCTGATAAATTCCTTTCTCCTACGGTGTGTCCGGTCCACGGCTTCATCCTTACTTGTGGGAATATTCTCTTCCCTAACAGGAAATGGCAAAGAGGCACACAGCAAAAGCTGTCCATATAGCCCCTCCTCTGGCCCCACCCCCCAGTCCTTCGACCGACGGTTAGGAGAAAAAGGAGAAACTATAGGGTGCCGTGGTGACTGTAGTGTATAGAGATAAAAAAAAATTAAGCCTGACAAAAAAGCCAGGGCGGGCCGTGGACCGGACACACCGTAGGAGAAAGGAATTTATCAGGTAAGATATAAATTCTGTTTTCTCCTACATAGGTGTGTCCGGTCCACGGCTTCATCCTTACTTGTGGGAACCAATACCAAAGCTTTAGGATACGGATGAAGGGAGGGAACAAGTCAGGCAACCTAAACGGAAGGCACCACGGCTTGCAAAACCTTTCTCCCCAAAACAGCCTCCGAAGAAGCAAAAGTATTGAATTTGTAAAATTTTGTAAAAGTGTGCAGTGAAGACCAAGTCGCTGCCTTACAGATCTGATCAACAGAAGCCTCGTTCTTGAAGGCCCATGTGGAAGCCACAGCCCTAGTAGAGTGAGCTGTAATTCGTTCAGGAGGCTGCCGTCCGGCAGTCTCATAAGCCAATTGGATGATGCTTTTCAGCCAAAAAGAAAGAGAGGTAGCAGTAGCTTTCTGCCCTCTCCTCTTACCAGAATAAACGCCAAACAAGGATGAAGTCTGTCTAAAATCCTTAGTTGCTTCTAAGTAGAATTTTAAAGCACGGACCACATCTAGGTTGTGTAACAAACGTTCCTTCTTTGAAGCTGGATTCGGACACAGGGAAGGAACAACTATTTCCTGGTTAATATTCCTGTTGGAAACCACTTTTGGAAGAAAACCAGGCTTGGTACGTAAAACTACCTTATCTGCATGGAACACCATATAAGGAGAAGTACACTGCAAAGCTACAATTCAGAAACTCTTCTAGCAGAAGAAATAGCAACCAAAAACAGAACTTTCCAAGATAGTAACTTAATATCTATGGAATGTAAAGGTTCAAACGGAACCCCTTGAAGAACTGAAAGAACTAAGTTTAGACTCCATGGAGGAGTCATGGGTCTGTAGACAGGCTTGATTCTAACTAACGCCTGTACAAACACCTGTACATCTGGCACGGCTGCCAGTCGTTTGTGCAACAAAACAGACAGAGCAGATATCTGTCCTTTTAAAGAGCTAGCTGACAAACCTTTATCCAAACCCTCTTGGAGAAAGGAAAGTATTCTCGGAATTTTGATTTTACTCCAAGAAAATCCTTTGGAATCGCACCAACGGATATATTTTTGCCATATCTTATGGTAAATTTTCCTAGTCACCAGTTTTCTGGCTTGAACCAGAGTATCTATAACTGAATCTGAAAACCCACGCTTTATTTTTATTTATTTTTTTTTATTCAAAGATTTTATAATTTTTTAATTAAAAAAGAAAATAAATTATATTACAATTGTTTAGGAGATGCAGCTCCTATAATTCACATGATCAAATGCAGACAGTTTCCAATATTTAACATGGTACAGCCAGTTACATTCACTGATAGTTCTTATTTAAGAAAAAAGAAAGAATAAACAAAAAACAAAATACCATCTTGTGTAATTACCTGTTTTAACTATCAAAATCAATTGTACATTCTATCCATATTGGTAGCTCAGCTCTTAGTAAGGTACATATATTTAGTCTGTAAGGGACAATGGGAGACTAATAAAAAGCAGACAAGTTCCATTGAAAAAGAAAGTGCAACCAATTGCCTTCAGTAAGACTTCTATCTAACCATAAAAGACTTCTTGTGTGTATGCATGTTTTAACTACAGAGATATCAGTTATACATCCTGTCCGTATGATGACTCAAATCTTGGTATAAACACCACTGTCTAATCTGTAAGCATCTTTGTAAGTCTATACCCTCTTATCTGTTCCGCGTGTGACCTCTATAAGTATGGCAAGTGACAGTAAATTACTATTTTCAACAACTTAGATCTATTAGATACTACGAAGGTTACATTGAAATTTAATCTTATTACCATAGCCTAAGATCCTAAAATTGGTCTATTTAACCTTGATCTGAGGAGGAGGGGAAGAAAGGGAGGGGGAGGGACGGAAAGAGGAAGAGAGACAAAAAAAAGGGGGCAATATTATATAAAGACTACATGAACATTGAATGAGTGGTATGGATCTGGGGAAAAATATGTATCAGACTATTATAGAGGTTATTAATCATACCATGCTCTAGGTAGGAGATCTAGCTCTATTTGGCGCTGAACCCAGACTGAGGACTTGAAATGTTTCACTGCTTGCCTCTGCATCTCTAAGGGAAGTGAATAGATATATCTCTTCCATTTGCTGAAAAATCTGGTGATCATTTTTGGGTTATTGACTTTTACCTGGCACTGTTCCATCACCATTTGATGTTGTACTTCTTTTAAGAAGTCTATAAACTTAGGTGGAATATGGTTTTTCCATCTTTTTAATATTATATTGCGGGCCGTCAGGATTAATAGATTTATAAATCTATTGTTGGGTATAATGGGCGAAAGTTTGCATAGAAACATTATTTGGTGTGGACTAAGATTGAATTTTACCCCCATTAATTTACCTATCCAGAAATTTATCTTTTGCCAAAATTGAAATATTTTGGGGCACTCCCAAAAGGAGTGCAAGAGGTCTGTCTGTTCTTTACAGCATTTGGGGCAGTTCTTATTCTCTGGACTCCATTTTGCCAGTCTGGTGGGCGTTAGATATGCCCTATTTAATAGTTTCATGTGAGATTCCTTCCAAGAATGCATACAAGTCGCCCCAGCAGCAAGGGTAATACTCTGTGAGAGGGTCTCACTCTCGACCTCCATTTTTTCTTTAACCCATTTTGATGCTATTTCGGTAAGATTTTTCTGACCCAGAAATTTCATAATTACGCCGTAAGTTATGGAAATAGAATTCACCCCCTCACTATATTGCGTAATAACGTTCTGTAACTTTTTGCCATCGATCTCCACCCCAGATTCTTGCCTTAAATTTTCTACCCAGTGCCTAGTTTGTAAATAAGCAAAGAAACTAGACCTTGGGATACCGAACTGCTGTGTTATCGTTTCAAAGGAATGAAGCCGGAGATTGCTCCCCTCACATAACTGGATCACATATTTAAGTCCTCGATTAGCCCATAACTCAAATATCGATGAGTCATGAGCTGCTGGGAAACTAGGATTACCACATAAAGGTAGAAATTCAGATTTTCGGAAATCAGTTCCCAGTTCCTTGCATATTTTCTGCCAAGCCTGTAGAATATACTTAAAGGTGTGGAGATAGTTAACTGGGTCTGGAAGCTTGCCTGCTGGGTGATGGAGAATCGCCTTAAGATTAAACGGTTTTATCACTGTCGACTCCAAGTCATAAAATGTAACCAGATTTTTTTCGGTAATCCAGTCCAAAGCAAATTTCACAACTGCTGCATAATTATAAAGCTTTAAGTTGGGACAAGCCATTCCACCAAAAGCTCTAGGCAGAGTTAACTTATGAAATGATATACGTGTTTTTTTACCTTGCCAGATAAATTGATTAAAGGATCTATTAAGGAGAACACAGTCTTTTTTATATAGCAACAGGGGGAGGTTCTGTAAGAAATATAAAATTTTAGGGAGTAGGACTACTTTGATTAACATTATTCGGGCCGTAAGCGAAAGGAGGAGATTGCTCCAGCTCCGTAGTTTAAGCAATAGTCCCTTAATACATTGTTTGAGATTGAGATCGTACCAACGGTTGGGGTCCCTAGTTAACTTAATTCCTAGATAGGTGATTTGCGTCGATTCTCTAAATGGGTGCCGGCTCTGACCTATAGGTTTACGAATCCACATAATCTCAGATTTTCCATAATTTATTTTATATCCTGAAAAAGAACTAAACAGATTAAATAATTCCAGAAGACGGGGGATTGAGTCCTTTGTGTAACTAAGAAAGAGAAGGAGGTCATCTGCGTATAACGACAGAACTAACTTATGCTTCCCTACCAGAATACCATGTAATTCCTCCCTTAAATACACTGCCAGGGGTTCAAGGGACAAGTTAAATAAAAACGGCGAAAGCGGGCATCCTTGCCGCGTACCGCGTCCGAGAATAACCTTTTCTGTTGCTTCCCCATTTACTATAATTGTAGAGGTTGGTGCCTTACAAAGCTGTGATATAAATTGTTGGAAGTGACCAGCGATACCGAATTTCCAAAGGGCTGTTATTAAGTGATCCCATATAATGGAATAGAACGCTTTCTCAGCATCGATTGTAAGAATAGCAAGGTCTGGCTTAAGATACGATCTCTGTCTTTCCACTTTGTTCCAAAAAAAATCCAGAACCAATTGTACTTTCCTCAAATTCTTGACAGGATTCCTTCCTGTCATAAAACCGGTCTGATCTTGGTGCACCAGATAACCTAATGGGGCTTTTAATCTGTTAGCAAGAATGTGAGTAAGAATTTTATAGTCTTGATTCAAAAGTGAGATAGGCCTGTAGGAGGCGGGCAATTCAAGATCTTTATCTTTCTTTGGAATCAGAACTATGTTAGATGCCGCGAACAAACACGACTGTGGCTTGTTCTGAATATAGTAATTGTTATAAAGTTGGACCAGCACCTTCGGAACTTGATCCAGAAGTAATTTGTAGAATTCTGCTGGAAGGGAGTCTGGCCCGGGAGCTTTCCCGATTTTTAACTTTTTAATAGAGTTAATAACTTCTTCCAGAGAGATAGGGTCATTCAGTCTTTGTAGGTCCTCTCTCGTGATTTGAGGTATAGTTAGCCCTTGCCAGAATTGTTGCTTTGATGATATATCTATCTGTTTAGCTGCATATAGTTCTTGAAAGGTCTGAAAGAATGCTTCCCTGATTCCTGCAGAATCCGTAATCCTGATATTCCTAAATTTAATTGCAGTAATAAGATTCTTCTGTTGTCTGATCTTAACTATTCTAGCTAGATATTTAGCTGACGTGCCTTGAGCGCCTGAATATATAGCCTTCAATTTAAGCTCTTCTGAAATCAGGTTTTGTTTCAGGAAGAGATCATAGAGTGCTTTGCTCTCTTTGTATTTGAGCCACTGTTCTGGCAGAGGGTTACTTAAATATTTCCTATAGTTGTTACTTAAGGTGTTCGCGAGTTGCTCTTCCCTTTTCCCCCATATTGTTCGCATCCTAACCAAATATGCCTTTATCTCTCCCCGCAGTTTCCCAGAGGATTTCTGGTCTATTTATATAATCTTTATTCTCGGCCCGAAATTGATACCATCTGTTCTTAAGCCATTTTTTAAAATGCAGATTGTGATACAGGTGTTGAGGGAAGTACAACCTGGTGTTATTCAGCCTGCTCTTATCACTTATTCCGATCTCTGGTGTGATAATAGCGTGGTCAGAAACCACAATCTCACCAATATCTGCCCGGATTTGCATTTTAGCCATATGCTTAGAGATTAAAAAGTAATCTATTCTAGAGAAAGAGGAATGAGCATGCGAACTGCACGTATATTCGCGACGATCCGGATTTTGTCCCCGCCATATATCATATAGAGCTAATTTCTTACTAAACTTTTGTAAGATATCAGCTTCCCTGGCCTTTCTCGGAAAGAATCTGGTCTTAGATCTGTCTAGGATATGCGAGAAAGCCATATTGAAGTCTCCTACAACAACTAAATTTTTCCCAGTATGTAAGAATAGTTTTAAACTTATGTCTTCCCAATATCCTTTATCAATCAAGTTGGGACCATATGTTACAAAAAACGAAGTTAGAACCATTCACTTCAATCTCCAAAATCTGATATCTCCCATTAGAATCGTTATCTACTGTAATAATTTTACAGTCCAATTGTTTGCGAATTAAAATAGCGAGGCCTCTCTTTGCTTTATCATATGGGGTATATAAAACCTCCCCTACCCATTTAGATCTAAGTTTAACCACTTCTTTTGGTCTGAGATGGGTCTCCTGAATAAATGCTATATCTGGCTTTTGGAGTCCAAGATGCTTAATAGTCAGTTTCCTTTTGCTGGGGGATGAAATCCCCCCAACATTCCAGGATACTAATTTCAACTTACCCATCTAACAGAGAAAAAAAAGAAAGAAAAGGAAAGAAAAAAAAAAAAAGGAAAAAAAGTGGGGGGTACCCCCCCACCCCGATCCCTCTCCTCAGATCTATTATGTTGCTAATCTCTTCTACGTTGCTTCCCACCCAGTTACTTATTATTAAAATTTGCTTTCTGTGTTTGAGCATTCTTATGCCTGTATCGTTCCCCAGCACAACCAAGCTATTCATTCCTTCTTGCTTCCTCATTCCCGTTCCTTTCTTTATGGGCCCTTTCTCCTGGCTAGATTACTTTATTGTAAGCCTATATTCTGGCAAAATCTTTTAATCTCTTCTGGCTTTGTAAAGGTGTGAGATTCGCCATCTTTTTCCAGGATCACTTTAGCAGGATATACTAATCTTGCTTTTAAATTAGCTTTTATCAATTTAGAACAATAAGGAGCCATTTCCCTGCGCCTATTTTGAGTTTCTATTGAGAAGTCCTGAAATATTAAGATTTTATGGGAGCCAATCATAAGGTTGTTATTTTTACGATAAAGTCTGAGGATGTGAAATTTGTCTTGGTAACTCAAAAATGTGATGATTACTGCTCGTGGTCTTGCCTGCGCATCTAAACTCCCTCTAGGAGGGCCCAGTCTGTGTGCTCTCTCTATCGGGATTCTTATATTTTCAATATTGCTACCAAGTAATTTGGGGAGTTGTGTAGCAGCAAAATTTATCAGATCGTGAAACTCTGTCGATTCTGGGAGCCCGACAACCCTCAGGTTGTTGCGCCGTGCCCTATCCTCAATTTCTTCTAATTTAGCTTGTAATGAAAGGAGTCTAAGCTCATGTGAGTTAGTCATCTGATCCTGAGTTACTGCTCTATCTTCTAGATCTGAGACTCTCGATTCAACTTCATTTATACGGGTTGCAAACTGCTTTATTTCGTTAGTAATTGTTGCCATTTCTAGTTTTAAAGCGTCAAATTCAGGGATGATTAACTCAGAGATCTGTTGGATTAGCAAAGTGTTTTCTAAAGGGCTCACAGCTACTTCATTCTGACTTTGTGTGTCTGAACTACTTTCACTTGGCTTGGCTTTTTTATCTTTAGTTTTAGGTGGCATGCTTGGTGAGGAGGGTTTAGAGTGTGATATGTATCTTTACATATATACAGTGAAAGAGTGAATCGTGATTACTACAAAATCAGGCTGAGAACTTAGTCCTAGCCGTATTTGTTAGTGCTAAGGGTACCGAAGCACCTTTAGTTATAGGCGGAAACCTACGGTTTCTAAGAAATTTTAAAAATATCAGACCAGCCTTCAAACCTGCTGGAGTAGATTAGACACAATAAATGTGTTGTGATGTGTCTATATATACATGAACCGTGAATCAAAAAATCTTGGTGTGAATATTTCAATACATAACCATCATAAATCAACAAAAGATGATTCGATACAAATGTTAAACATCATATCAATGAAAAAAAAAATTCCAAAAAATGGGGTGAAGGAAAAGAAGAGAAAAAAAAAAAAAAAAAGAAAAAAAACACAAGAAAAAAGGAAACGTGAGCAAAAAAAAGTGGTCACCTTACCAACAAAATAAATAAAAAGAAAACAAGCACACATAGGATAGTGAGCATACCACGTAAGAACTGTTCATTATTTAGCTCAAAGTACTTATTTCCAGTGCAGCTCAGTCACTTTACAATTCAGATCTAAACCGCTTTATATATCAAAAATAATAAAATTAAAATATCAAAAAGCCTTGCTAGCTAACTATCTGTTTCCTCTTGAGTCCTTTTTATCAAAAACCAATGATATATAATATAGTCATGATTTACGTATAATCTTTATGTATAGATTGGAAAAGCGAGAAATAGATCTATATACAACTCATAAATTCTCAGCTTTCCTTTACTCTATATTATATGCTGTGGGGGATAAGCTTTTCTACCTTTTCTTCTCCAAACCTCTTCCCTTTTTTAAAGGGGGATTCGAAATTTAAACTATAGTATGAGAGGAGATACCTCAGGAGATGTATTTACTATTTATGTTACCCCATGATTTTTCAGGACAGTTTGCTAAGGGAAGATCTTATGTTGAACCTCTTATTAGCAGCTGAGCCTGCTTATATTTTAACCAATGTTGCTAGCCACACTTAGCTTAATCAGTTACACCTATTAACCTTAGATAGATTAAATAGTAATGTTGACATATATTAGCGTATTCAATACATCCTGCCTCAAACCTTATACAGATCTAAAATTATAATCAGGATATCACAGCTCCTATAACAAGCAAACAATAAAGGGTTGTTCAAGCAGAACCAGGGAATTCCTTTAACAGTTCTATTTCTTTTAGAGTCTTGGATGTATTTTCGATAACACCTTGAATGTTATGCCCGGATTCTGAGTGAAATAACTTTTCTTAATGTCATTTTATGCATAAAATATGTTCCCAGGACTCCTTAAATAGGCACAAGCATCGAATTTTCTATATTAGGGACAAGAAACTCTTGTTTTCGAAAAATCTCCGCTTTGTTTCTCAAAGTCCCCGATGCAGTTAGTTTAATAGTTCCGATTAGGGCCCAACTAGAGGAGAGAGCAGGCCTAATTTAACTCCAGTTTAGGGAGCAATTACGCCCCTTAAGTCCAAAGACTCCTAACTGTAAATGTTTTAAATACGGCTTGCAAAGTTCTGATACAAGTATCTACCAGTAGTCTTACTGGACCGGGCAGTACAAACCATGCCCCAGCAACCAGGGTCACTCCGTTGACCTCAATGTCTGCTCGCCGGCTGGTTACACTAACTCCTCCGGTGGTTCCGGCATGCAGGTACGCACTTCCTGTGCGATGTAACCCCCGCAACAGAGCCAGCTCAAGTACAGGATCCACAGGATAGTTGCCAGACGCGGTAGGATGAAAAGGGCCGCAGCTCCCGGACACCTCCGAGAATGCCGCCCCAGCCACCGCAGACCGGACTCCACTCCTCTCCCGGGCCCAGAGATAAGTATGTTGCGGATCAGCGTCTTCAGATTTAGAGCGTGCTATGGTTGTGCTGGTAGCAAGAACGCCTTCCCGGCGTCGTGACTCTGCACCGGAGTCAATCTGCAAAAGTATTTGTCGGCCTCTGCTTAGTGGGTTCCAGGCCAGGTGTATCTCGCTGGCCAAGGAACAAACGCAGGTGGGGTATGATCAGAAATTGCCCTTCATCTCAGAGCACTGTGCTAGCATGCAGCCTGCTGCTAGTTCCTCCCCTTCCGACTCCAGATCGAAAACCCACGCTTAGATAGAATCAAGCGTTCAATTTCCAAGCAGTCAGTTGCAGAGAGACTAGATTTGGATGTCTGAATGTACCTTGTACTAGAAGATCCTGCCTCAAAGGTAGCTTCCATGGTGGAACCGATGACATATTAACCAGGTCTGCATACCAAGTCTTGCGTGGCCATGCAGGAGCTATTAGAATCACCGAGGCCTGTTTGATCCTGGCTACAAGCCTGGGAAGGAGAGGAAAGGTGGAAACACATAAGCCAGATTGAACGACCAGGGCGCCACTAATGCATCCACCAGTGCCGCCTTGGGATCTCTGGATCTGGACCCGTAACGAGGAACCTTGAAGTTCTGACGAGACGCCATCAGATCCATATCCGGAATGCCCCATAGTTGGGTTAACTGGGCAAAGACCTCCGGGTGAAGTTCCCACTCCCCCGGATGGAAAGTCTGACGACTCAGATAATCCGCTTCCCAGTTGTCTACTCCTGGGATGTGAATTGCAGATAGATGGCAGGAGTGATCCTCCGCCCTTTTGATGATCTTGGAGACCTCTCTCATCGCTAAGGAACTCTTTGTTCCCCCCTGATGATTGATGTATGCTACAGTCTTAATGTTGTCCGACTGAAACCTTATGAACCTGGTCTCCGCTAGTTGAGGCCAAGCCAGGAGCGCATTGAATATCGCTCTCAGTTCCAAAATGTTTATCGGGAGAAGAGACTCTTCCCGAGACCATAGACCCTGAGCTTTCAGAGAGTCCCAGACCGCGCCCCCGCCCAAGAGGCTGGCGTCGGTCGTGACAATGACCCACTCCGGTCTGCAGAAACTCATTCCCTGAGACAGGTGATCCTGAGTCAACTACCAGAGAAGTGAGTCCCTGGTAACCTGGTCTACTTAGATTTGGGGAGATAAGTCTGCATAATCCCCATTCCACTGTTTGAGCATGCACAGCTGCAATGGTCTTAAATGAATTCGAGCAAAAGGAACCACGTCCATTGCTGCAACCATTAGTCCTATTACTTCCATGCACTGAGCTATGGAAGGCTGAGGAATAGAATGAAGAACTCGACAAGCGTTTAGAAGCTTTAACTTTCTGACCTCTGTCAGGAAAATCTTCATTTCCACAGAATCTATTATTGTTCCCAGAAAAGGAACCCTTGTGGACGGGGACAGGGAACTTTTTTCTATGTTCACCTTCCACCCGTGAGATCTGAGAAAGACTAAAACAATGTCTGTATGAACCCTTGCTTTGGAAAGAGACGACGCTTGGATTAGAATGTCGTCTAGGTAAGGTGCTACAGCAATGCCCCTCGGCCTTAGGACCGCTAGAAGGGACCCTAGCACCTTTGTGAAAATTCTGGGAGCGGTGGCTAAACCGAATGGAAGAGCCACGAACTGGTAATGTTTGTCCAGAAAGGCGAACCTCAGGAACTGATGATGAGTTTTGTGGATCGGGATATGCAGATACGCATCCTTTAAGTCCACGGTAGTCAAATATTGACCCTCCTGGATTGTTGGCAAAATTGTCCGAATGATTTCCATTTTGAAAGATGGAACTCTGAGGAATTTGTTTAATATCTTTAAATCCAGAATTGGCCTGAAAGTTCCCTCTTTTTTGGGAACTACAAACAGGTTCGAGTAAAAACCTAGACCTTGTTCCCCTGAGGGAACTGGGTTTATCACTCCCATTTTTAATAGGTCTCCTACGCAATGTAAGAATGCCTGTTTCTTTATCTGGTCTGAAGATAAGCAAGACATGTGGAATCTTCCCCTTGGAGGAAGTTCCTTGAACTCTAGAAGGTATCCCTGGGAGACTATTTCTAGTGCCCAGGGATCCGGAACATCTCTTGCCCAAGCCTGGGCAAAGAGAGATAATCTGCCCCATACTAGATCCGGTCCCGGATCGGGGGCTACCCCTTCATGCTGTCTTGGTAGCAGCAGTAGGCTTCTTGGCCTGTTTACCCTTGTTCCAGCCTTGCACAGGTTTCCATGCAGGTTTGGGCTGGGCAGCGTTACCCTCTTGTCTAGAGGCTGCAGAGTTAGAAGCCGGTCCGTTCCTGAAATTGCGAAAGGAACGAAAATTAGACTTGTTCTTAGCCTTGAAAGGCCTATCTTGTGGGAGGGCATGGCCCTTACCCCCAGTGATGTCTGAAATAATCTCCTTCAATTCCGGCCCAAAAAGGGTCTTACCTTTGAAAGGAATATTAAGTAATTTAGTCTTGGACGACACATCTGTCGACCAGGATTTTAGCCAAAGCGCCCTGCGCGCCACTATAGCAAAACCTGAGTTTTTTGCCGCTAATTTCGTTATCTGAAAAGCGGCATCCAATATAAAGGAATTAGCTAACTTAAGTGCGTGAATTCTGTCCATGACTTCATCATATGAAGTCTCCTTCTGGAGCGAGCTTTCTAATTCCTCGAACCAAAAAGACGCCGCTGAGGTGACAGTAATAATGCACGCAATTGGTTGAAGAAGGAAACCCTGCTGAACAAAAATCTTTTTAAGCAATCCTTCCAATTTTTTATCCATAGGATCTTTGAAAGCGCAACTGTCCTCTATAGGAATAGTTGTGCGCTTTGCTAACGTTGAAACTGCCCCCTCTACCTTAGGGACCGTCTGCCATGCGTCCCTTCTGGGGTCTACAATGGGGAACATTTTCTTAAATATAGGAGGTGGGACAAAAGGTATACCCGGCTTCTCCCACTCCTTATTCACTATGTCCGCTACCCTCTTGGGTATTGGAAAGGCATCATCGTGCACTGGGACCTCTAAGAATTTGTCCAATTTGCACAACTTCTCTAGGATAACCATAGAATCACAATCATCAAGAGTAGCTAATACCTCCTTAGGCAGGGCGCGGAGATGTTCTAGCTTAAATTTAAATGCTACTATATCAGGTTCTGCCTGTTGAGACATTTTTCCTGAGTCAGAAATTTCTCCCTCAGACAGCCCCTCCCTCACTGCCAATTCCGATTGATGTGAGGGTAAAACAGATAAGGCATCGTCAGCGTCTATTTGTTCATCCTTTTTTTCTGTATTTAAAACTGAACAATCACGCTTTCTCTGAAATGCTGGCAGTTTGGATACAAGATTTGCTATAGAATTATCCACTACTGCTGTTAATTGCTGCATAGTAACAAGCATTGGCGCGCTAGATGTACTAGGTATCGCCTGCGCGGGCAAAACTGGTGTAGACACAGAAGGAGAGGATGTAGAACTATCCCCACTACCTTCATTAGAAGAATCATCTTGGGCAATTTTATTAAATGTGACAGTATTGTCCTTACTTTTTTTGGACGCTATGGCACAATTATCACATACACTTAAAGGGGGGACCACCTTGGCCTCCATACACACAGAACATAAGCTATCTGATGGCACAGACATGTTAAGCAGATTTAGGCAGGCTATTAATGCAATAAAAACGATTTTAAACAAAACCGTTACTGTCTCTTTAAATAATAAAATGACACACTTTATTTCTGAATGTTCAAAAAACTATGAAGGCAATATCCGATTTTTATAAAATTTATACCCCAGTGTCTTAATGCTTTGAAAGTATTGCACACCAAATATGAAGTCTCTAGACCCTTAAATAAGCAAACCGGAGCTAATTGTTCAATTTAACCGGTTTTACACACTACCGTCCCTGCTACAGCCTTTGCTGCAGCTTTTACCTTCCTTAGGGGTTATTCACCACAGAAATAAGCCTTCTGGTGTCTGTTTCTTAGCCACAGGACCCTCTCACGTGAAGCTGCATGCACTGCCTTTGAAATTAGCTGCGCAACTGAGGCGCGAAAATGAGGCCTCCTCCCTCTGCATACTAGAGTGAAGGGGCCTTCCTGACTAGATTAGGCGTCTAAACCAATGCCAGATCTAATTTAAACGTTCCCAAAAGTGTATTTATGTTCATAAAACATTTAAAATGCCATAAAAATGTGATATAAGTCAATCGATTTGGCCCACAACAGTGTCTACCAGTACAAAGCCCAAAAAGTAAGCCTGTAATCTGTTACTGAGTTTAAGAAAATGGCTTACCGGTCCCCTGAGGGAACAAACTGACAGTCTTCTAGCATTACCATGTGTTGTTAGAAAAGAGACTGGTCATACCTGGAGCAGATGAGTCTGCAAACTGTTACCCCCAACTGAAGTTCTCTGGTTTCAACAGTCCTGCGTGGTAACAGCAATAGATTCTAGTTACTTGTGCTAAAATCATATTCCTCTTTAACAGAAATCTTCATCACTTTCTGTTGTAGAGTAAATAGTACAAACCGGCACTATTTTAAAATAACAAACTCTTGATAGAAGAAATAAAAACTACAACTAAACACCACAAACTCTTTACCATCCCCGTGGAGATGCTACTTGTTCAGAGCGGCAAAGAGAATGACTGGGGGGCGGGGCCAGAGGAGGGGCTATATGGACAGCTTTTGCTGTGTGCCTCTTTGCCATTTCCTGTTAGGGAAGAGAATATTCCCACAAGTAAGGATGAAGCCGTGGACCGGACACACCTATGTAGGAGAAATATATATTTTGTGCCTGCATTAACCCGACTAGCGCAAAAATCCTAACTTAAATTATCGCATGCATGTATTTCCCTGATAGAAATCAATGGAGAAGAAAAAAGTGGAAAAAAACATAACACCCGACTATTGCGCAAATGCAATACCATTTTCCATTCCCCATAAAAGTCAATGGAGAAAAAAACATGTTGAAAAAAAAACAGTGCACAAACAATGTAGCATATTCGTGTTAGCAAATGTAAATACATACGCCTAGATTTAGAGTTGGGCGGTAGCCGTGAAAACCAGCGTTAGAGGCTCCTAACGCTGGTTTTTAACGCCCTCTGGTATTTGGAGTCAGTCAGGAAAGGGTCTAACGCTCACTTTCCAGCCGCGACTTTTCCATACCGCAGATCCCCCTACGCCATTTGCGTATCCTATCTTTTCAATGGGATCTTTCTAACGCCGGTATTTAGAGTCGTGGCTGAAGTGAGCGTTAGAAATCTAACGACAAAACTCCAGCCGCAGAAAAAAGTCAGTAGTTAAGAGCTTTTTGGGCTAACGCCGGTTTATAAAGCTCTTAACTACTGTGCTCTACAGTACACTAACACCCATAAACTACCTATGTACCCCTAAACCGAGGTCCCCCCACATCGCCGCCACTCTATTAAATTTTTTTAACCCCTAATCTGCCGACCGCCACCTACGTTATACTTATGTACCCCTAATCTGCTTCCCCTAACACCGCCGACCCCTATATTATATTTATTAACCTCTAATCTGTCCCCCACAACGTCGCCGCCAGCTACCTACAATAATTAACCCCTAATCTGCCGACCGCAAAGTGCCGCCACCTACGTTATCCTTATGTACCCCTAATCTGCTGCCCCTAACACCGCCGACCCCTATATTATATTTATTAACCCCTAATCTGCCCCCCACAACGTCGCCGCCACCTACCTACACTTATTAACCCCTAATCTGCTGAGCGGACCGCACCGCTACTATAATAAAGTTATTAACCCCTAATCCGCCTCACTCCCACCTCAATAACCCTATAATAAATAGTATTAATCCCTAATCTGCCCTCCCTAACATCGCCGACACCTAACTTCAAGTATTAACCCCTAATCTGCCGATCGGAGCTCACCGCTACTCTAATAAATTTTTTAACCCCTAAAGCTAATTCTAACCCTAACACCCCCCTAAATTAAATATAATTTTATTCTAACGAAATAAATTAACTCTTATTAAATAACTTATTCCTATTTAAAGCTAAATACTTACCTGTAAAATAAACCCTAATATAGCTACAATATAACGAATAATTACATTGTAGCTATTTTAGGATTAATATTTATTTTACAGGCAACTTTGTATTTATTTTAACCAGGTACAATAGCTATTAAATAGTTAATAACTATTTAATAGTTACCTAGTTAAAATAATAACAAAATGACCTGTAAAATAAATCCTAACCTAAGTTACAATTACACCTAACACTACACAAGAGTTCAAAGCTCTTTTACCTTACCAGCCCTGAAAAGGGCCATTTGCGGGTCATGCCCCAAAGAATTCAGCTCTTTTGCCTGTAAAAAAATCATTAAAACCCACCACCCACATACCCCTAATCTAACCCAAACCCCCCTTAAATAAACCTAACACTAAGCCCCTGAAGATCTTCCTACCTTATCTTCACTTCGCCGGATATCACCGATCGGTCCTGGCTCCGAAATCTTCATCCAACCCAAGCGGGGGCTGGCTATCCATCATCCGGCAGCTGAAGAGGTCCAGAAGAGGCTCCAAAGTCTTCATCCTATCCGGGAAGAAGAGGCGATCCGGACCGGCAACCATCTTGATCCAAGCGGCATCTTCTATCTTCATCCGATGACGACCGGCTCCATCTTGAAGACCTCCACCGCGGACCCATCTTCTTCTTCCGACGACTTCCCGACGAATGACGGTTCCTTTAAGGGATGTCATCCAAGATGGCGTCCCTCGAATTCCGATTGGCTGATAGGATTCTATCAGCCAATCGGAATTAAGGTAGGAAAATTCTGATTGGCTGATGGAATCAGCTAATCAGAATCAAGTTCAATCCAATTGGCTGATCCGATCAGCCAATCAGATTGAGCTTGCATTCTATTGGCTGATCGGATCAGCCAATCGGATTGAACTTGATTCTGATTGGCTGATAGAATCCTATCAGCCAATCGGAATTCGAGGGACGCCATCTTGGATGACGTCCCTTAAAGGAACCGTCATTCGTCGGGAAGTCGTCGGAAGAAGAAGATGGGTCCGCGGTGGAGGTCTTCAAGATAGAGCCGGTCGTCATCGGATGAAGATAGAAGATGCCGCTTGGATCAAGATGGTTGCCGGTCCGGATCGCCTCTTCTTCCCGGATAGGATGAAGACTTTGGAGCCTCTTCTGGACCTCTTCAGCCGCCGGATGATGGATCGCCAGCCCCCGCTTGGGTTGGATGAAGATTTCAGAACCAGGACCGATCGGTGATACCCGGCGAGGTGAAGATAAGGTAGGAAGATCTTCAGGGGCTTAGTGTTAGGTTTATTTAAGGGGGGTTTGGGTTAGATTAGGGAAATGTGGGTGGTGGGTTTTAATGTTGGGGGGGGTATTGTATGATTTTTTTACAGGCAAAAGAGCTGAATTCTTTGGGGCATGCCCCGCAAATGGCCCTTTTCAGGGCTGGTAAGGTAAAAGAGCTTTGAACTTTTTTAATTTAGAATAGGGTAGGGCATTTTTTTATTTTGGGGGCTTTGTTATTTTATTAGGGGGCTTAGAGTAGGTGTAATTAGTTTTAAATTGTTGTAAGATTTTTCTTATGTTTGTAAATATTTTTTTATTTTTTGTAACTTAGTTCTTTTTTATTTTTTGTACTTTAGTTAGTTTATTTAAATGTATTTATTTGTAGATATTGTATTTAATTAATTTATTGATAGTGTAGTGTTAGGTTTAATTGTAGGTAATTGTAGGTATTTTATTTAATTTATTTATTGATAGTGTAGTGTTAGGTGTAATTGTAACTTAGGTTAGGATTTATTTTACAGGTAATTTTGTTATTATTTTAACTAGGTAACTATTAAATAGTTATTAACTATTTAATAGCTATTGTACCTGGTTAAAATAAATACAAAGTTGCCTGTAAAATAAATATTAATCCTAAAATAGCTACAATATAATTATTCGTTATATTGTAGCTATATTAGGGTTTATTTTACAGGTAAGTATTTAGCTTTAAATAGGAATAAGTTATTTAATAAGAGTTAATTTATTTCGTTAGAATAAAATTATATTTAATTTAGGGGGGTGTTAGGGTTAGAGTTAGAATTAGCTTTAGGGGTTAAAACATTTATTAGAGTAGCGGTGAGCTCCGATCGGCAGATTAGGGGTTAATACTTGAAGTTAGGTGTCGGCAATGTTAGGGAGGGCAGATTAGGGGTTAATACTATTTATTATAGGGTTATTGAGGCGGGAGTGAGGCGGATTAGGGGTTAATACATTTATTATAGTAGCGCTCAGGTCCGGTCGGCAGATTAGGGGTTAATAAGTGTAGTTAGGTGGAGGCGACGTTGGGGACCGAAGATTAGGGGTTAATAAATATAATATAGGGGTCGGCGATGTTAGGGGCAGCAGATTAGGGGTACATAGCTATAATGTAGGTTGCGGCGGTGTACGGAGCGGCAGATTAGGGGTTAATAATAATATGCAGGGGTCAGCGATAGCGGGGGCGGCAGATTAGGGGTTAATAAGTGTAAGGTTAGGGGTGTTTAGACTCGGGGTACATGTTAGGGTGTTAGGTGCAGACGTAGGAAGTGTTTCCCCGTAGGAAACAATGGGGCCGTGTTAGGAGCTGAACGCTGCTTTTTTGCAGGTGTTAGGTTTTTTACAGCTCAAACAGCCCCATTGTTTCCTATGGGGGAATCATGCACGAGCACGTTTTTGAGGCTGGCCGCGTCCGTAAGCACCGCTGGTATCTAGAGTTGCAGTGGAGTTAAATTATGCTCTACGCTCCCTTTTTGGAGCCTAACGCACTGAAAACCCGGCCATTCTGTGAACTCTAAATACCAGCGGTATTTAAAAGGTGCGGGGGAAAAAAAGCACGCGTAGCTAGCGCACCCCCTTGGCCGCAAAACTCCAAATCTAGGCGATAGTTAATATCGTTATTAAATATGAATATCGCATCAATATGTTTTCTTATGTTTCCATCTACATAATGGAAAAGGGCTATAATGCACTTACAGTATCTCACAAAAGTGAATACACCCCTCACATTTTTGTAAATATTTTATTATATCTTTTGATGTGACAACACTGAAGAAATTACACTTTGCTACAATGTAAAGTAGTGAGTGTACAGCCTGTATAACAGTGTAAATGTGCTGTCCCCTCAAAATAACTCAACACACAGCCATTAATGTCTAAAACGTTGGCAACAAAAGTTAGTATACCCCTAAGTGGAAATGTCCAAATTGGGCCCATTTAGCCATTTTTCCTCCCCGGTGTCATGTGACTGGTTAGAGTTACAAGGTCTCAGGCGTTAATGGGGAGCAGATGCATTAAATTTGGTGTTATTGCTCTCACATTCTCTCATACTGGTCACTGGAAGTTTAACATGGCACCTCATGGCAAATAACTCTCCGAGGATCTGAAAAAAAGAATTGTTGCTCTACATAAAGATGGTCTAGGCTATAAGAAGATTGCCAAAACCCTGAAACTGAGCTACAGAACGATGGGCAAAACCATAAAGTGGTTTCACAGGACAGGTTCCACTCAGAACAGGCCTCGCCATTGTCCACCAAAGAAGTTGAGTGCATCATATCAAGAGGTTGTCTTTGGGATATAGACATATAAGTGCTGCCAGCATTGCTGCAGAGGTTGAAGGGGTGGGGGGTCAGCCTGTCAGTGCTCAGACTATACACCACACACTGCATCAAATTGGTCTGCATGGCTGTCGTCCCAGAAGGAAGTCTCTTCTAAAGATGATGCACAAGAAAGCCAGCAAACAGTTTGCTGAAGACAAGCAGACTAAGGACATGGATCACTGGAACCATGTCCTGTGGTCCAATGAGACCAAGATACACTTATTTGGTTCAGATGGTGTCAAGCGTGTGTGGCAGCAACCAGGTGAGGAGTACAAAGACAAGTGTGTCTTGCTTACAGTCAAGCATGGTGGTGGGAGTGTCATGGACTGGGCCTGCATGAGTACTGACGGCACTGGGGAGCTACAGTTCATTGAGGGAACCATGAATGCCAACATGTACTGTGACATACTGAAGCAGAGCATGATCCCCTCCCTTCGGAGACTGGGCCACAGGGCAGTATTCCAACATGATAATGAACCCAAGCACACCTCCAAGACGACCACTGCCTTGCTAAAGAAGCTGAGGGAAAAGGTAATGGACTGGCCAAGCATGTCTCCAGACCTAAGCCCTATTGAGCATCTGTGGGGCATCCTCAAAGGGAAGGTGGGGGAGCGCAAGGTCTCTAACATCCACCAGCTCTGTGATGTCGTCATGGAGGAGTGGAAGAGGACTCCAGTGGCAACCTGTGTAGCTCTGGTGAACTCCATGCCCAAGAGGGTTAAGGCAGTGCTGGAAAATAATGGTGGCCACACAAAATATTGACACTTTGGACCCAATTTGGGCATTTCTTTTTTTTTTTTTTATATATTTTTATTGAGGTTTTTTGTCAAGAGAAACAGTTAGTAATTGCCAATACACAACATAAGAAACAAAGATTATTACAGAGTAAACTGCTAACATATGTCAAATGAATAAACAAAATAATTGAATGACAAATTACTTTCCCATAATATACAATGAGTGCCATGTTAACTAAACACCTACTATATGATGTAAGCGACCACTTTCGGGCCACATAAAGTTACCATAGACAGAATATAGAGTAGGTAATCATGAATTGGAGAGGGCCACTTATGCGCCCTTATTGAAAAACTTCTTTTTTAACTTTTTACTTTTAACTCAATTTGTAAAGAAGGCTGATCATTTTTGCTGTCCTAAATGAAAGAAATAAAGTCAACTCTGCGGTAAAATGAAAAGCTGCAAATAGAAAAGTAGTGTAAGTTTACAGTATTGAGTAGAGATTTAAGGTGTGGTATAAACAAGAGAAACCACATAATTAACCCTCCTACACTAGGAGGTATATTGTGATGTGGGGGGGAGGAGGTGGTTAATTGAGCCCTGAATCCTTAACTCAAACTAAACCAGCTGTAGTGAAACCAGACTCCATATCTATATGAAAAAAAAGTTTCGTGAGCGCACTGGATGCTGGTGGGTACACAAAAATTAACTAGTTCTTGCCGGGTTGACATTATATCTACTATAATAGAGTCTGGCAAGCTAATATTATTGGCGCATATTATGATAAGGGGGGTTATAACTAATGGCAGCAGTGCAGGTCCAGCCTGCACTAAAACACAATGAGATCCATGAAGAAGGGAGGAGGGTGGTAATATGAGTATGGTGAGCAAATAAGTAAATCAAGAGGGTTCCATGATGTGGAGCCTGTACATTCGGTATTTATTGTGAGTAACTGAACCCTCCAAACTGGCTACTGTAGAACAGCTCAATCTTCGCCTCTCAGGAATATCCGTGATACTAAACTAAAGAACATTCACTGTATACTAATGACGACAAGCTGTAACTTCTATATGTGGATATGCTGCTTAGGCTGTATGCATTTGTTAGATTGTCTGCTTCAGACAATCTAGTCATATGGTAATTATGTCAATAGAATAAATGAAGATAGTAAATGGTAATAAGGATAAGGCTCAGCATATAAGGGCACTATATAGACATTTAATACCAGCTAGAATGGTCTGTAATATGAGTGTACATGTCAAGATAAAATAAAATAAAATAGGAGAGATCAATTATATTAGGAGTTTGCGGTTAAAACTTGATGGGGCAAACTGGGCTTGGGTTTATGAAATGATATGAAGGTGGGGGCTTATTAAATGCCAGCTAATCAGACATGGAGTGGGTTGGTATGAGAGATTATGAGCTAGTCAAAACTACTTAACAGCTATACATAAGGTACTAACAACCTGCCTAGAATCCGGGCACAAAATAGGGACTGCTTGTGCATGTTCATTTTCATTGTGGTATGGAGCTAGAACTAAAACTCCTCCGCAGAGCCAAACACTTATGTAATATAGGTGTCATGCTGCCTCGGCCGCTGGCAGCAGCGCACCCTAACTAGAAGCTATGTTAAAGCTCCGAGAAGAAGTATAATGCACAGGAACCTTCTTTGAGACTGAAAAATATCTAGGAAGGTGGTAGCTAAACCCTACTTAAATAAGGCTGGTAGCATATATAAACTATTGCATTTTAAGTCCAATAATAGCACGGTGAGTGCAAGCACACTGCAAACATTTTTAACACAAAACTGAAAAAGGCTAAAATGCAGACTTTGACTCTTGTCACTGTTTCCTGGGTATATTATAGTCCATGTCAATTTAATAGTAAACAATAAAAACACAAGGCTATTATACCATAAGCAAAGTTCTATGGAGTGAGGTGACCACCACTTACCACTTTTTATAGATCAAGCCTTAACCTCCACCCAGTTTCAGCAGACAGATATAGGGGCCTAGTTATCAAGCCGTCAACCTCAAATACGCTGGAATTCCGCAGCGTATTTGTGGCGAGGCTGATTCGCCTTAGTTATCAAAGGCTAGAGACCGACAAAAGTAGAATTTTGTGACGTAAGCTTCGATCCGCCGGACTCAGTCCGACACAGATCGATTCTTACGTCACTCCAGATGTTCCGCACACAAGTTTGGCACAATCTTACTACTTTTGCTAGTTATCAAAAAACTAGCAGGTACGCTCTGCACTTTTCCGGCCCAGCGTACCTGGTTTTCAAACCACCACCACCCTGGAGGCGGCGTATCCCATAGGAATCAATGGGAGTCTGACCATAGCGAAAGTTCATGTTCGCTGCTGCCAGACATCCCATTGATTCCTATGGGAGATGTCTACACCTAACACCCTAACATGTACCCCGAGTCTATACACCCCTAATCTGCCCCCCCTACACCGCCGCAACTAAATAAAGTTATTACCTCCTAAACCGCCGCTCCCCGAGCCCACCGCAAGCTACTCTATACATATTCACCCCTAAACCACCGCTCCCTGACCACGCCGCAACTCTTATAAATGTATTAACCCCTAAACCGCCGCTCCCGGACACCGCCGCAACCTACATTATACCTAGTTACCCCTATCCTGCCCCCCCTATACCGCCACCCTCTATAATAAAGTTATTAACCCCTATCCTGCCGATCCCGGACCTCGCCGCAACTAAATAAATAGTTTAACCCCTAAACCGCCGCAACCTATATTCAATTTATTAACCCCTAATCTGCCCCCCTACACCTATAATACATTTATTAACCCCTATCCTGCCCCCCCTACACCTCCGCCACTGTAATAAATTTATTAACCCCTAAACCTAAGTCTAACACTAACCCTAACACCCCCCCTAACTTAAATATTAATTAAATAAATCTAAATAATATTTATCTTATTAAATAAATTAATCCTATTTAAAACTAAATACTTACCTTTAAAATAAACCCTAATATAGCTACAATATAAATAATAATTATATTGTAGCTATCTTAGGATTTATTTTTATTTTATAGGTAACTTTCAATTTATTTTAACTAGGTACAATAGCTATTAAATAGTTATTAACTATTTAATACCTACCTAGCTAAAATAAAGAGAAATTTACCTGTAAAATAAAAACTAACCTAAGCTACAATAACAATAACACCTAACACTACACTATACTTTAATAAATTATTCCTATTTAAAACTAAATACTTACCTGTAAAATAAACCCTAAGATAGCTACAATGTAATTAATAATTACATTGTAGCTATTTTAGGATTTATATTTATTTTACAGGTAACTTTGTATTTATTTTAGCTAGTTAGAATAGTTATTAAATAGTTATTAACTATTTAATAACTACCTAGCTAAAAGAAATACAAAATTACCTGTAAAATAAATCCTAACCTAAGTTACAATTAAACCTAACACTACACTATTATTACATTAATTAAATAAATTAACTACAAATAACTACAATTAAATACAATTACATAAACTAACTAAAATACAAAATATAAAAAAGGCTAAGTTACAAAAAATAAAAAAAATAAGTTACAAACATTTAAAAAATATTACAACAATTTTAAGCTAATTACACCTAATCTAAGCCCCCTAATAAAATAACAAAGCCCCCCAAAATAAAAAAAATCCCTACCCTATTATACATTAAAAAAGTTCAAACCTCTTTTACCTTACCAGCCCTTAAAAGGGCCTTTTGTGGGGCATGCCCCAAAGAAAACTGCTCTTTTGCCTGTAAAAGAAAAATACAACCCCCCAACATTAAAACCCACCACCCACATACCCCTAATCTAACCCAAACCCCCCTTAAAATAACCTAACACTAATCCCCTGAAGATCATCCTACCTTGAGTCGTCTTCACTCAGCCGAGCCACCGATGGAACTGAAGAGGAGATCCGTAGCGGCAGAAGTGATCCTCCAAGGGGCGCTGAAGAAATCTTCCATCCGATGAAGTGATCCTCCAAGCGGCGCTGAAGAAGTCTTCCATCCGGGCGATGTCATCTTCCAAGCGGCGCTGAAGAAGTCTTCTATCCGGGCGATGTCATCTTCCAAGCGGGGTCTTCAAACTTCTTTCTTCAGGATCCATGTTCATCCCGCCGACGCAGAACATCCTTCTTTCCCGACGGACTACCGACGAATGAAGGCTCCTTTAAGGGACGTCATCCAAGATGGCGTCCCTTCAATTCCGATTGGCTGATAGAATCCTATCAGCCAATCGGAATTAAGGTAGGAAAAATCTGATTGGCTGATTGAATCAGCCAATCAGATTGAAGTTCAATCCGATTGGCTGATCCAATCAGCCAATCAGACTGAGCTCGCATTCTATTGGCTGATCCGATCAGCCAATAGAATGCGAGCTCAATCTGATTGGCTGATTCAATCAGCCAATCTGATTTTTCCTACCTTAATTCCGATTGGCTGATAGAATCCTATCAGCCAATCGGAATTGAAGGGACGCCATCTTGGTTGACGTCCATTAAAGGAGCCTTCATTTGTCGGTAGTCCGTCGGGAAAGAAGAATGTTCCGCGTCGGCGGGATGAACATGGATCCTGAAGAAAGAAGATTGAAGAACCTGCTTGGAAGATGACATCGCCCAGATAGAAGACTTCTTCAGCGCCGCTTGGAAGATGACATTGCCCGGATGGAAGACTTCTTCAGCGCCGCTTGGAGGATCACTTCATCGGATGGAAGATTTCTTCAGCGCCCCTTGGAGGATCACTTCTGCCGCTCCGGATCTCCTCTTCAGTTCCATCGGTGGCTCGGCTGAGTGAAGACGACTCAAGGTAGGATGATCTTCAGGGGATTAGTGTTAGGTTATTTTAAGGGGGGTTTGGGTTAGATTAGGGGTATGTGGGTGGTGGGTTTTAATGTTGGGGGGGTTGTATTTTTCTTTTACAGGCAAAAGAGCAGTTTTCTTTGGGGCATGCCCAACAAAAGGCCCTTTTAAGGGCTGGTAAGGTAAAAGAGCTTTGAACTTTTTTAATGTAGAATAGGGTAGGGATTTTTTTTATTTTGGGGGGCTTTGTTATTTTATTAGGGGGCTTAGATTAGGTGTAATTAGCTTAAAATTGTTGTAATATTTTTTAAATGTTAACCTATTTTTTTATTTTTTGTACTTTAGTTAGTTTATGTAATTGTATTTAATTGTAGTTATTTGTATTTAATTTATTTAATTAATTTAATGATAGTGTAGTGTTAGGTTTAATTGTAACTTAGGTTAGGATTTATTTTACAGGTAATTTTGTATTTCTTTTAGCTAGGTAGTTATTAAATAGTTAATAACTATTTAATAACTATTCTAACTAGCTAAAATAAATACAAAGTTACCTGTAAAATAAATATAAATCCTAAAATAGCTACAATGTAATTATTAATTACATTGTAGCTATCTTAGGGTTTATTTTACAGGTAAGTATTTAGTTTTAAATAGGAATAATTTATTAAAGTATAGTGTAGTGTTAGGTGTAATTGTAACTTAGGTTAGTTTTTATTTTACAGGTAAATTTCTCTTTATTTTAGCTAGGTAGGTAGCTATTGTACCTAGTTAAAATAAATTGAAAGTTACCTATAAAATAAAAAAAAATCCTAAGATAGTTACAATATAATTATTATTTATATTGTAGCTATATTAGGGTTTATTTTAAAGGTAAGTATTTAGTTTTAAATAGGATTAATTTAGTTAATAATAGAAATATTATTTAGATTTATTTAATTAATATTTAAGTTAGGGGGGTGTTAGGGTTAGTGTTAGACTTAGGTTTAGGGGTTAATAAATTTATTACAGTGGCGGCGGTGTAGTGGGGGGCAGGATAGGGGTTAATAAATTTATTATAGGTGGCGACGGTGTAGGGGGGGCAGATTAGGGGTTAATAAATTTAATATAGGTTGCGGCAGGGTCCTGGAGTGGCGGTTTAGGGGTTAAACTATTTATTTAGTTGCGGCGAGGTGCGGGATCAGCAGGATAGGGGTTAATAACTTTATTATAGAGGGCGGCGGTATAGGGGGGGCAGGATAGGGGTTATTAGGTATAATGTAGGTTGCGGCGGTGTCCGGGAGCGGCGGTTTAGGGGTTAATACATTTATTATAGTTGCGGCGAGGTCTAGGAGCGGTGGTTTAGGGGTTAATACATTTATAAGAGTTGCGCAGGGGTCTAGGAGCGGCGGTTTAGGGGTTAGTAACTTTATTGAGTTGCGGGGGGCTCCGGGGGTGCCGGTATAGGGGGTAGAACAGTGTAGTTTAGTGTGGGTGTTTAGTGACAGGCTAGCAATAAAGCTGTAAAAAGCCGAAGAGCAGCGAGATCGGATGAGTGATAACTCTCACAGTCCGCTGCTCATCGCCCCGTACTTGGTGCGTGGCTTTTTGACAGATTTTTTGATAACTTAGGCGAATTTTTTCAGGTCCGCGGCGGCGAAGGTAGGCGAGCTTAGGCGGGCGTATTGGGCCGGCGAAGGCAGGTAAAGTAGACGCGTTGATAACTATCCCCCATAAGCTTCAAAATATTAGCTGACGTTAAACAAAATTTACATTAACCATAAGTAAGGCAAACAGTAGTATAAGAATAGCATCCTCAAATATAACACATGGGAGCAGTATAAGCGACCTGAGAGTTAAACCACAGTAACAGGTATATATATTGCAAAGCAAACTTAATGTATAAATTATCAGTGATTCTCAATTTACAGGCTGTATCAGATGCTAGTACCAACTTACTGCTATGCAGGGGAGAATATTACTATAAAGATCAGGAAGTCACTGTGAACACATAAGTAACTTAACAGTAAATGTGATTCTCTTAGCCTACTCCGACTTTAACTGTGTACACTGGAAACCACAGATTTCTATTGCAAGGTAACATTCCCCAAGATTGCAAAGGTCCGTGTTTGGGCCATGGTGTCCCTCTAAAGTCAGCCATTACTGTTGATTTGTAGGATGGTACATATGATACCAGTGCAGGGGTTTCCACCTGGTAAGATTTATGTAGGAAAACATGCTGAGCGCCTGCGAGCTTGCCAAATGATGAAGCGCCCGTAGCCATCACCTTCTCCTGACCGGAGCCCAGGAATTCAAATAGCGGACTGCCTGCAGTATTTTCAAGGCCGCTCTGAGGTGCGTGTGTAGCTGTGACGCCGACACTCTCGTGCTGCTGGCAATGTGAGGTTTTTGTAACCTGCCTTGGTCTCTGTGTCAGGGCTGAAACAAATGTGGTAAGATCCATCTCCAAACTCTGAAAGTGCTCATCTATTAGACGTCGCGTAGACTGCTCCCAGGCCTCCATATTAGTGCTGCGTCTCAGGTTGCTTTAGATGCTTGGGTTGCACGACTTGTAATGCTTTGACAACAGGCAACATGTTCAATCACCCTTACAGAACGAAGAAATTCCCTATAAAATATAGAGTAACCTGTACAACCAATTTATGTTATATATCTTTTGCACTGTACCTGTGGCCTTTTTTACGTCGGGAAGACGGTAGATGATCTTAGGACCAGAATGGCCAATCACCGGTCCGCGATTAAAAGGGCCATTGAAAAGGGAGATTCTGATCAGCCGGTGGCCAGACATTTCGCGCAGGCAAAACATACCATTAAGGATTTGAAATATATTATTATTGACCATATACCACCGTTGACACGGGGGGGGAGATAGAGCCAAACTGCTGCTCCAATGAGAGGCAAGATGGATCCATACACTGGGCACGATGACACCTCAAGGACTTAACATTAATTTGGACTGGCATTGTTTCCTCTAAATATCCTAAGGTCTATCAGACCAAAAATGGATGCCATCTTAATTATGTTCCTAAATTGTGTCCCTGGATACAATATCCACATAGTAATGCCCCCACCTTCCTTGATAAGGACCCTCTGTAATAAGGACTCTAAAAATATTTTGAAAAAATATTTCAGTAATAATGTATATATTCTTTGCCAATTTTTTGCCAATCAACTGCCAGTTAACTCTATCTTGCCAATTTTTTGCAACCTTTTCTGAAGAATTTTTCTGACAATAATTTTGTGCTAATAACAAATTCTTTTTTCTGATAATAATTTTTTCCTGATAACTCTTTTTATCAATTTTTTGCCTAAAATGTTTTTTGTTTTTTTTAAAGAGCTTTATTGAAAAAGTAAACAAACATAATACAATAAGATCACCTGAAATGACAGACACCGTTGCAACCAAAAACAATTCTAATGATAACAATGTATAGCAGTCTAAGAGACCCTTTTTACATAGAGTCCCGGTGAACAGGATAAGAGTGAACAGCAATCAGCTGCCAGCTGAGTGTCAGACAAGATCAAAGTGAATGATTAGCTCTTTACTTACATTTTCAAGGAATTTTCCAATAACCAATGACATGTCTTTTAAGTTCAAGACATGATGCTTAGTTAACAAATACAAACATGAACTATTCAGGCCTAAAGAAGATATACAGATAAATTAAATATGTCCCAGTTTGCTGCCAAGCTCAGTAGTTCCAGCACCAACAGCCCTCCGGTATTTACACAGTCAGGAGGGCAAGAAGGAACCGGGTATAGGTAAATAATAGAATGAGAAGCAAGGAAAAATAGAGAAGGGGAAAAATGTCAGGAGGGGTGAGGGAGAGAGAAAAAAAAAGAAAAGAAAAAAAAAAAAGAAAAAATATGGCATAGACTGACTTCCAATCTGAAACTACCTTCTTACCCAGATCTCAAGATCTGCCTTTCACCCCTCTGGCCCAGCTCCCTCCCACATCAGCAGTATTTCCGCATATGCATCTAGTGTCGCGGTCTTAACATAATGATATTTCTCCAGGAGGAGAATATTTTGCACATTTTGTCTCCAGTCCGCAAGGGTGGGTATCTGGGGAGACTTCCAGCGTTGAGGTATTAGGTTCTTAGCCCCCGCCAACATCAACATCAGGAGGCTCCTCTTCAACTTATTCTCTATTTTGTTAGGGAAATGGAATAGCAAAATTTCTGGGATTTTTGGAATCTCGAGATCAAGTAATCTCTGAATCTCCTGCCAAACAGAGGACCAAAAGCCCAGCAGGAGCGGGCAGTCCTACCAGATATGTATAATCGTACCAGTGCCACCACATCCCCTCCAGCACTTCTCTGAAACTCTAGGGTAGATTGTCTTGAGTCTAGATGGCGTGAGATACCATTGGCTCAGGAATTTGTAGTGCGATTCCCGCATGCGAGCAGAGACTGACAATGTCTTTACGGCTCGGAAAATCCGCTGCCACTCCTCTCTGGAAAACTCAGAGTCCAATTCTTTGTACCAAGCTCTAGTGTAATTTGGGAGGGGGCCATCTCTAGGTTGTAAAAGTAAAGTATAGACGAGAGAGACCAAGTGCCCAGTTGTAGTACGTTGTATACATAAAGACTCAAAGGGGGAAGGGTCTCTCATCAGCTGCGGCTTATGTTTGTGAGTGTTAATAAAGTGTCCTATTTGCAGATAGGTAAACCATGTCAGAAAGAGGTCTGGGAAATCTGTCAATATTTCTTCTTTCGTCTTTAGTCGCCCCATAAGAACAAAGCTGGCTACCTGATTATCAAAGGGTTTATTCTGCTCTGAGGGTGTTCTGGCTTGCAAAGGCAAGTCCGGGTTACCAAAAATAGGCGTTAAAGGTGAGAATGAGGTAGAAATATGGGAGTCAGTCCGTAATGTAGTATCCCAAGTCACAAAAAGCTCCTCTAAGAGGGGAAACCCTGCAACTTGTGAGGGTCTATATTTGCTATTTAACCACAATAGGGGCATCAAATCATTGACCTGAAGAATCTCTCTATCTGTTGAAATCCAATCTTTTTGTGGATTTCCCTGACACCACTCAACTACTCTCTGTAAAATGACTGCTTTTCTATATAGCCTTATGTCTGGAAGAGCTAAACCACCCTCCTCCCTTGGCTGGTACATCGTCTGTCTGCTAATCCTTGGTCTAGTCCCCTGCCAGATGTATTCATCAACTAGGTTTTGGAACTGCGGGAGGAAGGCATGGGGGAGTGGAATGGGCAATGTCTGGAACAGATAAAGCAGTCTGGGAAGAACGTTCATCTTTACGACTCCAATCCGTCCCAGCCATGAGATATTTTTATGTTTCAACGCAGAAAGGTCGGCTGCGACCTTGCGTCGAAGTGTTGCATAGTTTGCCTCAAATAAGTCCTCCATGGAGACAGCGAGATAGATTCCCAGGTACTTCAGATGTTTGTCTTTTATCTGAAATGGGCTATAATCACGCAACCAGTCTTTAACAGGTGGTTCTAGATTAACCCCCAACACCTCTGACTTGGTGGCATTCAACAGAAAGCCAGACACCTCTCTATACCTAGCAAACTCCTGCAGAGGAGCGGGGACAGATGTCCTCAGGTTTCTCAAGGTGAAAAGCAGGTCATCTGCGTACATACTTATTTTATATTCTCGTTCTCCTATTGAGTACCCTGCTATTCTACAATTGTCTCGGATATTACACGCCAAAGCTTCAACTGAGATGGCGAAAAGCAGGGGGGACAGGGGACACCCCTGTCTGGTCCCATTAGAAATAGCAAATGGCTCAGAGAGGAGGCCATTGACCCTAACCCTTGCATTGGGCTCAGAATAAAGGCAAAAGACCATCTTTATAAACAGATCTCCAAAACCCATCTTCTTCAAGGTACCTCTAAGGAACTGCCAGTTCACCCTGTCGAAAGCTTTTTCTGCATCTGTAGACAACAGGGCGAACGGCAGCCCCCCCTTGACAGAATGTGAGATCAGCTGCATAACCTTAAGGGTGTTGTCCCTGGCCTCTCGGCCCGGGACAAACCCGACCTGATCTAGGGCAATCAGACCAGGCAGAAACTTATTAACTCTGTTTGCCAACACCTTTGCCAAAATCTTGACATCAGTGTTTAGCAGAGAGATCGGTCTGTAGCTTTGCGGTTTGTCAGGTGACTTACCCGGCTTCGGGATCACCGTTATGTATGCCGACAGCATAGAAGGAGGCAAAGCCTCTACATCAGGTAAAGAGTTAAACATGGTCTGCAGGTGTGGTAACAATACAGACAGAAAGGTCTTATAGTATTTCGCACCTAGCCCGTCCGGGTCAGGGCATTTCCCACACGGGAGGCTTTTTAGTGCGTCCTCTATCTCCTCCTGAGTCAGAGAGGAGTCAAGAAAATCGGCTGCTTCTGAGTCCAGTACTTGTAACCTTGTGTCTTTAAGATAATCTTGGACCAGAAGGCTCTGGGAAGGGCCTGTAGTCACCCGAGACTCCCCTGCAGATTTTAAGTTGTAAATACCACTATATTAGAGCCAGAATATTTCTGCTATGCCAGGGCTATCCCTATGGACCTTGTCCTTATGATCCCTCATGGATCTCCTAAGTGTCCTCGCTAAGAGTTTCCCGGCTTTGTCTCTGCCCTCATAATACCTCTGGTTAAGCCAGGTCGCAATTTTATGATTCTCCTCCTGAAGGAGTTGGTTAAAGTCTTTTCTGGCCTGTGTCAACTTAGTCTCTTTGTCACTGTTCAAGGGGTCTTTTTTATGCAACTCCTCCAATGACTTAATTTCCAACAGTAGCCGGTCATATTTGTCTCTCTTCTGTCTCTGCAGTCGGGCTTTATGTTTGATGAGATGACCCCTGATAACACTCTTATGGGCCTCCCAAATTGTAGTCAAGGGTAGTTCGTCTGTTGTATTCAGTTCAAAGTATTCTAACATCTGGGTCGAGATATCCGCAACAATGTCAGGGCTACTCAAGAGAGCGTCGTCCAGTCTCCAGGTAACTGAGGTAGGGGGCGTATCAGGCCACAGCATCTGAAATGAGACCGGCGCATGGTCTGACCACGTAATTGGGGCTATTTCACTACTTTGCACATATTCAATACCTTGTGAGTCTACAAAGAAATAGTCAATGCGTGAGTACTTCTTGTGTGGGCTAGAATAAAATGTAAATTCTGTCTCAGTAGGATGTAGTGTGCGCCAGATGTCATGCAGTAAGTGACTTCTAAGTGTCGCATTTATATGTTTAAGTACATGGTGTGGCACACTTGAGAGACCATTAGATGTGTCTTGTTTGGGGATAAGAGGTACATTAAAATCCCCGCCCATAATGATAACCCCCTTGGCATGGTCAAGCAATCTACCTGAGAGAGTCTTAAGAAAAATGTGCTGTGCAACATTCGGGGCATAAACATTGATCGTTGTTACCTGGATGCGTGTAGTAAGCCTACCAGAATAAGGAACCGGCCTTCTTTATCCCTAAGGGTTTCTTGTATTTGAAACAGAACACCCTGACGTATCAGAATACCCACTCCATTTTGCTTACGGGGGCCAGAAGAAAAAAGAGCTGTTGGGTATCTATGATTATGCCATTTCGGTTCCCTCTGCCTAGCAAAATGAGACTCTTGTATAAAAATCACATCACCACCCATTTTGTGTAACTCCCTCATGACTATTGAGCGTTTGCCAGGACTATTTAAACCCTTCACATTTATTGTCAAAAATCTCAAAGGGTGAACCTGTGGCTTCCGGCGTCTGGTATCCATATTTTTCAAAAAAACAAAAAAAAGAGGAAAAGAGAGCAAAAGAGAACAAAGAAGAGGGGTCAAATGAAGAGGAGGGCACAGATCTGGCCAGGGAAGCAGAATATCTAAAATGTGAGAATGTGTTTACTGACAACCAAGATCTCAGGCCCCAGTGGGGGTGGATGCAAAGTGAGATACAGTTAATGTGTAATCCACTATAACAGCTGTTACAGCAAAACCGGGTCTCAGTAAGACCAACTAGCCTCTGTAAAGGCTTTTTTAGAGGGAATATGCCGGCGGTTAGCCTATTGACATATAAAGGAACGTACGAAACTTAATGCTAAGTAACTCAACATTCATAAGACATCAAACATTTAAATACATATAACAGTTAAGTTAAGAAATAACAGAATGAACCAACATTTTAGAACCATGGGGGTTATATGTGCGCCAAGGTGAGACAGCCGCCAAGAGAAACCACGCCATCCATCCCTAATGCACATAGACCCAATGGGTAGCAACAATGTAGGAAACATCAGGGCATGGTACATAACAGTAGCGATTGATCCCAAGCAAATCTCAGGAATCAGTAGTCTAACATATAAATGTAATCTCTGACAGGGTGAATTAAACAGTTCAACTTATGAAATAATAACAATCAAAATTCTTGTTAAATACAGTTCAGTCCAGAAAAAGTCCTATTACCTCAGGCAAAGTCTTTGACCTCAGCACACACTGATGAAGAGACAAGTTTATTTTCTTACCTCTCCCATCAGGTCAGGCAGGAGGCTCCTGCAGGATCCAGTGGCGGATTGACTGTGCTGTCCGGGTGTGGCACTGTGATGCCCAATGTAGAGCAGAACATGTCCAAATCCGAGAAGGAGCGGAAGACTGCCGACTTATCTCCATTGGAAGCCACTAAACAAGTGGGGAATCCCCACCTGTAGGGAATCTTGTTTTCTTGCAGGACAGATGTTAGGAAGCGAAGATTCCTACGCTTCTGTAGGGTAGCAGGGCATAGATCTGAAAAGATTTGCAAGGTGATCCCTGCATGCTGGACTGCATGCTTGTTCCTACTGCACTGAAGTATCTCCTCCTTATCCTTGTAATTCAACATTCTGAGGATGACATCTCTGGGGGGAGCCTTCGGCGATGGTTTAGGGCGCAATGCCCTATGTGCCCTTTCTATAATGACCTCAGCTGCTAGCGGAGTACCTTTCACTGTTCTGAAGAGGTCTTGTAGATAACCATGCAGGGCGGTAGGGTTGATAGCTTCCGGGATCCCTCTCACTCTTAAGTTATTCCGCCTGCTGCGGTTATCTAAATCCTCCACTCTCTCTAATAAACTCTGGATAAGATTGGTGTTTTGTTGTGTCTGGGAGTTGGTATCTTTTAATTGCTGCTGTAATGTGCTTTGCGAGTCCTCCACAACCATTACCCTCTGCGAGAGCTCAGATAAGTCCCTTTTCAGTTCACTGAATAAATTCTTAATGTTTGCTGCAATACCTTTTATATCCTCTTTTGATGAAAGAGATTTGAGGTCCTCTTTAGTAACATACTGCGAAAGGTCAGGGGTCATGCATGCAGGATCCTCCTCTCTGGGGGGTACATGTGTCTGGCTGTCCTCAATTGCTAGTGCTTCAGCGGATTTGATGTAATAGTTCATATTCCTAGTCTTTGTGCCTTTTTCAGCGCCCACTTGCTTTTTCTGGGCCATAGTAGTGCTCTCTAGGAGAGTCAAGCACTGCACTTGCGGAGCAGCTAATTCACAGGTGTAGGTTTTGGTTAACCCCCTCGGGGTGATATTGCTAATACCAGGAACTGGCCTCAATAATTTAATAACTTGCTGGGTGAAAAGATACAAAAGTCCCTCTCCCTCAAGGGGATAATAGGCACCCTGAGCAATATGTTGCAGTTTATGACTGGGATACTGCTGGAAGTGTACACATTCATGCCATACAGATCAGGATAAGCAGCTCTATTCTCAAACTGCGTTACAACTCTTAAGGCCCAAATCACAGCCTCTTCACGCAGTCTCACTACAGTAGGCCTGAATAAGATGAACGTTTATTTTAGGCCACAATGTAAGCTCAAGTGTGCCTCTGTGTGTCCCTGCGCTTTGTCAAAGACCCGGTATTATCTTTAGGAGCTGTGATATAATGTCCGCTTACCTCCGCCACTGCTTACAGATAGTATGGGGCACAGCGGCACCAGGTGCCCTAACGCTCGGCTCTGATGGACACGCAGCCCGGCAGGGCACCGCACTGTGTGTAGTATCTTGAGGTCCTATTTCGTGATGAGCCTGAGTGGTCAGGTATAAGTTCCGGTTATCGGATCTCCTGCGCTCTTCTTCATATGCCGCCTTAGCGGACACACTTAAGTCCAGTGATATTCCAGGGCCGTTGCGTGCCGCGTAACTGAGCCACAGCGTGACCCGATTGCTCACAGTGTATAAGATCCCTCTGCTCTATGTGACCGGGTACCTTCTGACACCCAGCGCGTCTTTGTCAGGGCTGCGGCTCAGAGCCCAGTGCTAAAGTTCTTAAAGGCATGTACTGTATCTTTTTTGGGACTAATATGAACGTCCTCCAGTCCCCTTGGTTCTTAGGTTCTTTTATATGTCTGTATAAAGGTTCTTTATGGGTTCTTTATGGGCTTTGGAAGCATTTGGCTAACCTTCAGCTCAGGAGCACTACACACACACGGCCATTCTCCTGCACAGCCAGGCTCCGCCCCCTAAAATGTTTTTTAATAGCTTGACAGTTTTTTCAATAGCTAGACAATTTTTTAATTCCATTATTGCTATGGTCAATCAGCTATTTTGCATATAGTTATTATGAAATCTCTTGTGAATCTCTAAACGCTAGTCCATGAATATTTTGCTAAGAATCCTCTTATTGGTAATTATGTATGCTCAAATTTATACAGCTACGATATCCTGTATTGAAAAAAACAGAGGATCATGTTTCTCTATACATGTAACATATCACTGCGCTATATTATGTCTAGCCTGTAAGTCAGTGTAAATAGATTACTTGAATATACTCTGAAATAGTAGCCCAAGATGTCATGCCTTATATTGTATGTTGGCACTTTACATACGCTGCTGAATAAGCGTCGGGTTGCCATGGTTACGGAAGTTACGTAACGCAACCTTACTGGGGGAGGAGACACTTCCGGATGCTTTCTGCAGCGCCGCTTCACAGGATTCAATGTTTGTCTGCATATAAGAGGGGTAAGTTTGTACACTTTTGGGTGGTATGTTTTTTTGACAAAGGGGGAGATCCCGAAACGTTAAATTTGTAATAAATTGTCTTATATAAGACCCAGTGAGTGCCGTTCATCTTTTGATACTATATATATATATATATATATATATATATATATATATATATATATATATATTTCCACTGTGTATCTGCACTCACAATTCAAAGATAGTCAGCGACCAGGGTGCTCAGTCAAAATTTCAATAAGTATCAACAAGTAGGGACTGCACTCACTGGATTCAGTTCAAATAATACCTTATTTATTCAATGGTGACGTTTCGGGGTACGCAAACCCCTTCCTCAGACCAAACACAGTGCACAAGAAACAAAGTGACTTTAAACCCAAATAAACCCCTCCCATCTTACATTCCAAGAAATTGCGCCAAAACCGTATCCATGGAGACCAGGTAGTTACCTGGCAACCATGTTACACATACAATTTAAGGCATTCAAATAACAGTGGTGTGATTATTACTTCCTAACTGTTAATAAGACAAAAAGAAACACCAGTGTGTAAACACTTATGTGTATAAAACCTGTGAAGACATCATGCTTAATATATACCTTTAAAATTCAGTATATCAAATCATATACAATATAGGTAAAATCTTTTTAGTAAATATATAAACCCCTCTGCAACAACATAGCTTATATGTTCAAGTTTACACACTAATCAGTGTATTATTCGGCACCAGATAATGTTAGGCTATTTAGACACATAGTTACAGTTTGCGTGGCTAAATGCAATTATTGCAAAGATGAGCTTCATATTTAGTGCTAGAGAGAATAAATGTTATCATTTAATATAGACATTTAACCTTTGCTCAGTGAGTTAGGGATTAGTGGAATGATCATATCGGATTAGGTATAATATTAGTTGCTCACTGTATATTATGAATTGCTGCTAATCGTTCACCAGCTGCTGCGCTGTTCAAAGAGTCTATAGTGTGTCAGTTGGGCGCAAGTTACAGACTCAGCCAATCAACGGCTCATCTTTGCAATAATTGCATTTAGCCACGCAAACTGTAACTATGTGTCTAAATAGCCTAACATTATCTGGTGCCGAATAATACACTGATTAGTGTGTAAACTTGAACATATAAGCTATGTTGTTGCAGAGGGGTTTATATATTTACTAAAAAGATTTTACCTATATTGTATATGATTTGATATACTGAATTTTAAAGGTATATATTAAGCATGATGTCTTCACAGGTTTTATACACATAAGTGTTTACACACTGGTGTTTCTTTTTGTCTTATTAACAGTTAGGAAGTAATAATCACACCACTGTTATTTGAATGCCTTAAATTGTATGTGTAACATGGTTGCCAGGTAACTACCTGGTCTCCATGGATACGGTTTTGGCGCAATTTCTTGGAATGTAAGATGGGAGGGTTTTATTTGGGTTTAAAGTCACTTTGTTTCTTGTGCACTGTGTTTGGTCTGAGGAAGGGGTTTGCGTACCCCGAAACGTCACCATTGAATAAATAAGGTATTATTTGAACTGAATCCAGTGAGTGCAGTCCCTACTTGTTGATACTTATATATATATATATATATATATCTAGTTAAATATATAATAATAATTATATACAGTATAAGATTGTTTTGAAATTGTATCTGCATTTGACAAAAGGACCAATGGGGTCACAAAACGTTATGCCCTGTTTTTAAACTTTATATATTAAATGTGAAGTTTTACTGCAAAGACCATTGAGTGCTTATTTCTGCTACGCTATTTGGATTGATCATACAGCACCGTGGCATTATTTAAAATTGTTTTATGGAGTGCATCTATTTGGAACATATATATATATATACACACACACACTAGTCCTAAAGCCCGTTCACACGGGCTATTTTTTGCAGTACAGCTGTCCCACACATTGTTCTCTCTCTCCCCCTCTCTTTTGTGCTCTCTCGCTCCACCTCTCTCTCTCCCCCCTCTCTTTTGCTCTCTCTCCCCCTCTTTTGTGCTCTCTCCCCCTCTCTTTTGCGCCCTCTCCCCCTCTCTTTTGCGCCCTCTCCCCCTCTCTTTTGCGCTCTCTCTCTCGCTCCCCCTCTCTTTTGCGCTCTCTCTCTCGCTCCACCTCTTTTTTTGCTCCCTCTCTCCCCCGCTCTCTCTCCCCCTCTCTTTTGTGCTCTCTCTCTCCCCCTCTCTTTTGCGCTCTCTCCCCCTCTCTTTTGCACTCTCTCCCCCTCTCTTTTGCGCTCTCTCGCTCCACCTCTCTCTCTCCCCCTATCTTTTGCTCTCTCTCCCCCTCTTTTGTGCTCTCTTCCCCTCTCTTTTGCGCCCTCTCCCCCTCTCTTTTGCGCCCTCTCCCCCTCTCTTTTGCACTCTCTCTCGCTCGACCTCTCTTTTGCTCTCTCCCCCCTCTTTTTTGCTCCCTCTCTCCCCCGCTCTCTCTCCCCTCTCTTTTGTGCTCTCTCTCTCCCCCTCTCTTTTGCACTCTCTCCCCCTCTCTTTTGCGCTCTCTCTCCCTCCTCTTTTGCGCTCTCTCTCTCCCCCCCTCTTTTGCGCTCTCTCTCCCCCTCTCTTTTGCTCTGTCTCTTTCTCCTTTAATTTTGCTCTGTCTCTCTCTCTCTACATCCCTCTCTTTGGCTCTCTCTCACCCCTCTTTCTTTTGCTCTCTCTCTCTCCATCCCTCTCTTTTGCTTTGTCTCCCCCTCTCTTTTTCTCTCTCTCCCCCTCTCTATTGCTCTCTCCCCCCCCTCTCTTTTGCTCTCTCTCTGCACATTATGTATTAACCCTTCACAAGCACAAAGAACAGTACAGTGTGTATTAACCCTTCACTAGCACAGTGTGTATTAACCCTTCACTAGCACAGAGAGCTGCACAGTGTGTATTAACCCTTCACTAACACAGAGAGCAACACAGTGTGTATTAACCCTTCACTAGCACAGAGAGCAACACAGTGTGTATTAACCCTTCACTAGCACAGAGAGCAGCATAGTGTGTATTAACCCTTCACTAGCACAGAGAGCAGCACAGTCTGTATTAACCATTCACTAGCACTGTAGCACAGAGAGCAGCACAATGTGTATTAACCCTTCACTAGCACAGAGAGCAGCACAGTGTGTATTAACCCTTCACTAGCACAGAGAGCTGCACAGTGTGTATTAACCCTTCACTAGCACAGAGAGCAGCACAGTGTGTATTAATCCTTCACTGGCACAGAGAGCAGCACAGTGTGTATTAACCCCTTCACTAGCACAGAGCAGCACAGTGTGTATTAACCCTTCACTAGCACAGAGAGCAGCACAGTGTGTATTAACCCTTCACTAGCACAGAGAGTAGCACAGTGTGTATTAACCCTTCACTAGCACAGAGAGCAGCACAGTGTGTATTAATCCTTCACTAGCACTGAGAGCAGCACAGTGTGTATTATCACTTCACTAGCACAGAGAGCAGCACAGTGTGTATTAACCCTTCACTAGCACAGAGAGCAGCACAGTGTGTATTAACCCTTCACTAGCACAGAGAACAGCACAGTGTGTATTAACCCTTCACTAGCACAGAGAGCTGCACAGTGTGTATTAACCCTTCACTAGCACAGAGAGCTGCACAGTGTGTATTAACCCTTCACTGGCACTGTAGCACAGAGAGCAGCACAATGTGTATTAACCCTTCACTAGCACAGAGAGCAACACAGTGTGTATTAACCCTTCACTAGCACAGAGAGCAGCACAGTATGTATTAACCCTTCACTAGCACAGAGAGCAGCACAGTGTGTATTAACCCTTCACTTGCACAGAGAGCAGCACAGTGTGTATTAACCCTTCACTTGCACAGAGAGCAGCACAGTGTGTATTAACCCTTCACTAGCACAGAGAGCAGCACAGTGTGTATTAACCCTTCACTGGCACAGAGAGCAGCAAAGTGTATATTAACCCTTCACTGGCACAGAGAGCAGCACAGTGTGTATTAACCCTTCACTAGCACAGAGAGCAGCACAGTGTGTATTAACCCTTCACTAGCACAGAGAGCAGCACAGTGTGTATTAACCCTTCACTGGCACATAGAGCAGCACAGTGTGTATTAACCCTTTACTAGCACAGAGAGCTGCACAGTGTGTATTAACCCTTCAACAGCACAGAGAGCAGCACAGTGTGTATTAACCCTTCACTAGCACAGAGAGCTGCACAGTGTGTATTAACCCTTCACTAGCACAGGGAGCAGCACAGTGTGTATTAACTCTTTACTAGTACAGAGAGCAGCAGTGTGTATTAACCCTTCACTAGCACAGAGAGCAGTAGTGTGTATTAACCCTTCACTAGCACAGAGAGCTGCACAGTGTGTATTAACCCTTCACTAGCACAGAGAGCACACAGTGTGTATTAACCCTTCCCTAGCACAGAGAGCAGCACAGTGTGTATTAACCCTTCACTAGCACAAAGAGCAGCACAGTGTGTATTAACCCTTCACTAGCACAGAGAGCAGCACAGTGTGTATTAATCCTTCACTAGCACAGAGAGCAGCACAGTGTGTATTAATCCTTCACTAGCACAGAGAGCAGCACAGTGTGTATTAACCCTTCACTAGCACAGAGAGCAGCACAGTGTGTATTAACCCTTCACTAGCACAGAGAGCAGCACAGTGTGTATTAATCCTTCACTAGCACAGAGAGCAGCACAGTGTGTATTAACCCTTCACTAGCACAGAGAGCAGCACAGTGTGTATTAACCCTTCACTAGCACAAAGAGCAGCACAGTGTGTATTAACCCTTCACTAGCACAGAGAGCAGCACAGTGTGTATTAATCCTTCACTAGCACAGAGAGCAGCACAGTGTGTATTAACCCTTCACTAGCACAGAGAGCAGCACAGTGTGTATTAACTCTTCACTAGCACAGAGAGCTGCACAGTGTGTATTAACCCTTCACTAGTACAAAGAGCAGCACAGTGTGTATTTACCCTTCACTAGCACAGAGAGCAGCACAGTGTGTATTAATCCTTCACTAGCACAGAGAGCAGCACAGTGTGTATTAACCCCTCACTAGCACAGAGAGCAGCACAGTGTGTATTAACCCTTCACTAGCACAGAGAGCAGCACAGTGTGTATTAACCCTTCACTAGCACAGAGAGCAGCACAGTGTGTATTAACCCTTCACTAGCACAGAGAGCAGCACAGTGTGTATTAATCCTTCACTAGCACAGAGAGCAGCACAGTGTGTATTAATCCTTCACTAGCACAGAGAGCAGCACAGTGTGTATTAACCCTTCACTAGCACAGAGAGCAGCACAGTGTGTATTAACTCTTCACTAGCACAGAGAGCAGCACAGTGTGTATTAACCCTTCACTAGCACAGAGAGCAGCACAGTGTGTATTAACTCTTCACTAGCACAGAGAGCAGCACAGTGTGTATTAACCCTTCACTAGCATAGAGAGCAGCACAGTGTGTATTAACCCTTCACTAGCATAGAGAACTGTACAGTGTGTATTAACCCTTCACTAGCACAGAGAGCAGCACAGTGTGTATTAACCATTCACTTGGACAGAGAGCAGTAGAGAGTGTATAACCCTTTACACTAACAATAAAAAAGCAGTTACAATCTCATTGCCTGGCACAAGCAGGTGAATAACATGCACTAAAAGGAAAACATTTATAAAAACTGATAATTTTTCAGCAGTTTAGAAATAAACACAAACTTATAACATAGTTGCCAACATTTGAAAAAAATTTCCAGGGACACTTTGCAGCTATCAATTACCTGCATGAAATTTTTAACCACACCCCCTGCCCTAAAGTCCCGCCCACTTTGCCAAACTCACATAATTAGCATAATTTAGCTCCGCCTATTTTTTATGGTTCTGAATATAATTATATATATATATATATGCCCATCAAGGGCATTAGCTTTGGGCATCAGATCTGCAAGAAAGCTAAATGGTGTGTTCATTGCTGAGTTTCTATTTTCCCTTAGAAAAAAATTAGGAAGTCTATAGTGCCTAGAGGGCGGTATTAATTAGTCTGTAATCTGATGACATTGGTTGTAATGTGCTGTCCCATGTGTAAATGTCCCATGTATTGCATTTATGGAATTGTTTTTTTATTGCAAATTAATTATAGGTAAAAGCACCACATATCCCAAATATCCCTGAGAGGTCCCAATCGGATGTTGAGGCAAACTAATCAGAGATTCCAATTAGAAGTCATATAACACAGTTCTATCAGTCTAAAGATCAATTTGACCTTTCCCAGGGACAGGTGACACATGAGACATGTATACATGTGTCATGACTGTAAGTGACTGTCATTTAACCCCACCACTACCACTGTGTTATATACAGTTTATTTGTTATTATATCTGCTGCTGGTTGTATAAGTTTCAGATATTTTTAAGTAAAGCTTCTTCATTTTTGAATTACCCCAGATATAGTAACAAATGATCTGGCACTGTTATAAAACCAACAGATAATTATAATAACAAATAAACTGTATGTAAGTAGTAGTACATTTTGCAGTAAAGCTTCATTTTTTAATTACCCCTGATATTAGCAAATGATGCACCAATGTGTGCTGTTATTATATACAGTTTATAAGTTATTATAAATTGTATTATATAATATTTTTTTAATTACCTTATAAACACTGACTGAGTGACAAGTCAAGATGGAGTCAGTCTGAGTCACAGCATTTTTTTTAAAGAGGTGATTCACAGTCTGGTCACCTTAACAACAACAGCTGAGCAGTGAGCACATTTTTTACTGCAGGAGCTCCGGTTCAATTATGGGCTGAGCCTGAGTCTCACCGCATTGCTGGGTCCACTGATCGGCTAGACTGTGACAAGTCAAGAAAGAGTCACAGGCTGCTAGCTGCATTTTTAAAAAAAATAATCATTGGTGATTCACGGTCACCTCTTAACAAAACAGAGTGAGCAGCACATTATATTTTATTTGCAGGACTCCGGAGCCTGCCGGTTTAGTTACGGCTGAGAGTGACTCACCTCTGTCTGCTGGTCCACACTGATGTGACTGATGATCGGCTCTTATATTCTGAGAAACTTTACTTAGGGTGTGTGATAACAGAGAGACACTCTCTGTCCTCCTGTCGCCGCATGTCTGTGAGAAAGGCTGGTGCCACTGTAGTGAGCGGCAAAGCAGGGTGAGGGTGGTCACGTGATGGTGACGTAGAGGAGGTGCTGACAACGCTGCCTGATGTGCAATAGTCAAGAGAGATCATAAATTCAATGAGGAGGAGATGTCAGGAGTGGCACATGATCGCGCTAGCTTAGCAAAGCTGCAGCCTGTTACTAACTTGCCGGGACAGTCCGGGACATTAAAATGGCCGTGACAGGGTTCCAAATTCCGGGACTGTCCCGGCAAAAACGGGACAGTTGGCAAGTATGTTATAATCACACAATTCACACAGCCTGACTCACTCACCCAGCTGCAGCTGTACAGGAAGTAAGGGGAGGGATTATAGAAAACTACAGTTCACAGAAACACCCAGAGAAGTCACATGTCAAGCAGCAGCCAATCAGGCAAACAGAAAATGTGCCACTATTTAAAAACGGTTTGGATATTTTTTAACATGTAATGCTGCAAACTCATAAGAATGACAGAAACTGAGCACATTGTCCCTATTACATAGTTGCCAACATTTGAAAAAAATTTCCAGGGACACTTTCCAGCTATCAATTACCTGTATGAAATTTTTTACCACACCCCCTGCCCTAAAGTTCTGCCCACTTTGCCAAACCCACATAATTAGCATAGTTTAGCCCCGCCTATTTATTATAGTGCAGATTTTATATATATATATATATATATATATATATATATATATATATATATATATATATATATATATATATATATATATATATATATATATATATATTTATATATATATATATATTAAATGGTTTAGGAAGAAAGAGATAGCCAGGAATGTAATCCTGGTTGTCAAAAGACAGGGATTTCAGCACTCTTTTAAGAAATTAGGCTCATAAGACCAAAATATTTGTTCAAAAAGTAGAATTTTATTCAATTGTGGACGGGAAATTCTCCCAGTTGAGTGAACACCACTACCCAGAAGGTAAGATACAGCACACTGTATCACATTCGTAGTAAAATATTAACAAAGAAACTTTAATTATTCCATACACACACTAGAGTTAGAATTGAAAACCTGACCGGTCAGGGGTGCACTTGGATGCTAAAACATGAAAACAGCCAAAATATTTTTATGATGAGTACCTATAGAGAACCTCTACACCCTGCTGCACACAGAACCCCTACATGAGAGGTATATCCTGGGCAGGTATAAATATATGGGATCTAAGAGGTCAATAGGGGTACTGCAAACAGAAGCAGGTCATAGCTTTAATCAACAGTCACAAAACAGTATACAAAAGATAGTATTTGTGTATTTTCAAAGGGAAGCCTTAAACTTAGACTCACTACACCCAACTGCTCACAGTACTCCAAGCAAGGAGAGTATAATACTGGGCAGTACATAAAGTAAGTACGGTCACCGGGATCTAAGTGGTCTGTAAGTTAGGCTCCCTAGATGTACACAGTAAATATATGTAATAGCTTTTGTATGCAATCACATTTCATTTGTAGTTAATAACAGACAATATGTGCCATTTTAACATTCTTTTGTTAAGCAATACATGCAGAGCCTGCGACAGGAAAGATTAGCAGTAGAAAAACAAAGCATTGAGCACATATAATAGCGTTTCCTCAGTGTCTCTGAGATCCTGAAAAGCTAACATGTAGAGCTGCATGCAAAGAAGGTATTAGCAAGCGTGGTTGTGAAAAAGCAGGTAGAGATGTTATCATCACATAGCCAGCATAGCATTTAAGCAGCAGTGTTCATATCCTCAGCGCTATTGAATCATTTAGGATGTGCCCAAACTCAGCGTTTCTTGTAATTTTGCTTTTGTTAACACATATCAATAGTCACAGGTAACGTAAGGCAGTAATATCAAAGATGGTTTGTGACCATATAACAGTCCGTGTTAGCGAACTATGATAAAACATATACAACCTTGTTTTTCCGTTCAGTCATATAACTGTGGCAAGATGTGTCCTCTTAACTTGCTTAAGCTCCAAGTTAGTTTTGCTGTGCTTCTGTTCTCACCGCAAGTATCGCCATACAAGCGGTCGGAAGGCTGTATTGGTAGCGTGCACCACGTAGGCCGGTCGACTGAGCCAATGCCGACGCGCGTTTCACCCGCAGGGCTGATAGACAGACCGGGCTTCATCAGGGCGGTATGTAGCAGGGATCAATCCCTTTTTATAGTTGTTTATGATAGCGCCCCTGCTGGAAGGTGAAAGTTTACTACATGTCTATATAAAGATTAATCTGGATTAAAAGGAACACAATTCATGTTGCAAATAAATTGCATACTATATACAATGACTAACCCTAGAAAAAATTCCCTTAATTAATTTGCTTGTATGGATATACAGTAAATTCTTATCCATTTAACGTTTTTATCAGAGTTTGAATAAGGGAATACTAAAGTTATGTAGATACAATGGGCTTATTAGAATTTTGCTGTCTTAAAGAAAGCAGGCCATGTCTAATTTGTCATTTAGACCTTCCGGTAGTTGAGTCCCCAGGATAAAAATCCACCTGCATTCTTTTTGCAGGAGGATTTTATCGTTATCGCCTCCTCTACCATTAATGATTCCTCTATCTATACCAATAAATTTAAGAGAATCAGGATTGCAGTCATGAACCAGTTCGTAATGTTTGGCAACATTACTCTTCTGGTTTTTGTTTTTTACATCGTCACAATATTCTGTGATCCGGTCTTTTATAGCTCTCCTCGTTTTTCCCACGTAAAAATGTGGGCAACTGCAGGAAAGTAAATAAATGACCCCTTCTGTATTGCTATTGATATAATCTTTCGTTTTGACCATATACTTGCATGCCACACATCTACCAAAAGGGTGGTTGCCAGATGACCTATGTTTTGTAAGCCAATCTGTTTGCTTTTGTTCAGACATATACTGGCTTTTTACAAGTTTATCCTTTAGGTTGGGTGCTCGTCTAGCTGTAATGTTTGGGTGGTCCCCAATCTCTTTAGACACTCCTACGTCACTCACAAGGATTTTCCAGTTTTTGGCCAGGATCTTTCTTAGGGTATTCCAATGGCAGTTGTAATCTGCAACTAGCCTTATTTTTGAATCCACCACCTTTTCTTTTTGTACAAGGAGTGTATTTCGATTTACATGTGCAGCATAGTTAAATGCTTTCCTTACATTTCTCTTAGAATACCCTCTATCCAAGAACCTTTTTTGCATGTCTGTGCCATGCTTCAGAAATCTTTCTTTTGTCGAGCAGTTTCTGCGGAGTCTTAAGAACTGCCCTTTTGGTATGCCTTGTTTTAAGTGTGTTGGATGATGACTTGAAGCCAGGAGAAGACTGTTAGTAGCAGTACTTTTTCGAGAATTTTCAGTCACAATCATTCCTTGTTCAATTTTTACATTAACATCCAGAAATGATATTTGCTCCTTGCTATACTGCAAGGTTAGTGAAATATTACTGTCATTTATGTTGAGGATATGGACAAATTCTTTCAAATTACTCTCAGATCCTTCCCAAATTAAAAAGACATCATCCACATATCTTTACCACATATGGATGTTTTCTTCAAAAAGGGGGCTCTGGAAAACCTCATCCATTCCCACTTGCCGAGGTGTAGACAGGCATATGTTGGGGCACAAGTGGAACCCATTGCAGTACCTAATTTTTGCTTGTATATTTTATTGTCAAACATGAACACGTTATTACAGAGCACAAATGTTAACAGTTCTACCACAAAATCTGTGTGGTTCTGAACACTGGTACCTCTTGTCATGAGGTAATGTTTGCACGCTCTTATTCCCACCTCATGTGGGATGGATGAGTACAATCCTTCAACATCTAAGCATACCAAACATGCTCCTTGAGGGACTGACAAACCATCTATTTTCCTTAGAAAATCCGTAGTGTCCAGAACAAAAGATGGCATGGTATTCAAGAATGGTCTTAAGAAATGGTCAATGTAATTCCCCAAATTCTCTGCAAGTGCCTGCAATTATTGGATGGCCTGGTGGATTACTAGAGTTTTTGTGTATCTTGGGGATACAATAAAAAACCGGCATCACAGGGTACTCAGGGTATAGATATTTAAATTCTGTTGAGGTGATAATTTTGCTATCTTTTGCTTTTTTTTAGAATATTGAAAAGAGAGAATTGTAGAGAGGAAGTGGGATTGAAGGTTAAACTTTGATATTGACTTTTATCTAGAAGTTGCCGTTTTGCCTCAAGGACATACATAGTCTCGTCCCATAGGACTAGATTGCCGCCCTTGTCAGCCTGTTTTATGATTAAGCCTTTTGCATTCATCAGCTCTCCAAGGGCTTTCCTTTCTGGCTTGCTTAAGTTGTCTTCCACTAGACCAGTAAAGGAGAGGCCGGCTACTTCTCTCTCTACCTGCTTCACAAAAATATTCACGGCAGGTACCATTGATAATTGTGGCATGTATTTTGATTTTGCTTTAAAACTGGAGTTAACCGTCCTAGGACCGCTCAGATCCAAAACTTGTGAGGGATTGTATTGACTCCCTTCATTTTCAGCTAGCAATTCTTGTAGATCTACAATTGATGGACTGTCTTCCATGGTGAGAGATACATCTTCCACTAGATGTCTGCTCTTCCCTTTCATTATTTGAGACAGGACTACCCGTCTAGCAAATAAATGAAGATCTTTGATAAAATTGAATTTATCAAGAGTATTTGTAGCACAAAAAGATAGACCTTTTTTGAGAACTTCAATGTGTGTTACACCCAATTTAAAAGAAGACAGATTTATAATTTGCAGATCATTTTCTCAATGATTCAGAATCCCCTGCGACTTCGAAAGCGTCGGGGTCTGCCCTGGGAGTAATTCCTCTGGGTTTGCTCGTAGCCCTGTTGGCGACGTTGTCTGGAGGGGTACCGTCTCTCTTCTAAGTTTGAACTTATCCCCCCTTTTCCTTCTCTTCCTACCGCCTCTCCTCCTTCCCCTAAAAAAGAATGTTTGTTTTCGGGGCTAGTTCTAGGATGATCTACCTCCACATCACAACTATCTGTTCCAGAGTCATAAGCTCCCTTTGCTGATTGATAACTATAGACTTTATTATTTCTATAGTCATCATTGTCTCTGGAAAATGTTCTTCCTTTTCTAAGTTTTATATCGTTTTGTAATCTTGCTATTTGTTCTTTTATTTCCTCATTTAGTTTTGCAAAATTCGAGTTTGTTTCAAACATATTTACCACTTTCAGAGACTCTTCAGCTTGACTTATATATTTTTCTAGTCTCTCTTTGTTCCGTTTAACCATCTTGTTCATCAGGATGATGGAACAGCCTGAAAGACTGGAATTCCAATCTTCCATGAACTCCTCCCCACCTTCATCTTCTCTCAAATTTGTCCCAGGGTCCAGCCCAAGGCGTAGGCCTCTGGGTATAATTTTTGTTTTTATATAGTTCTCAACACTAGACGTCTCGGCTCTAAGTTTTACTTGTTTAACCAGTAATTTTTTATAGTTTTTGAAAGCACCATAAATATTCACTGGTGTATTACTTTTATCCTGATTCTCTTCCAAGTTTGACATAGATAGGGATGCTGAAAGTTCAGCTTCCCAGTTTTCATCAGACAGCATGGAAGCCATGTTGTAAACTTAGCCTCCAAACAGCAGTGCTCAAAACAAAACTGAAAGAAATCCCTTTTATTTCCACAATTGAAAAGGTCAAAACAGCTAAGGGGGATCACCACTCTGGTATAGTGTATTAACCCTTCACTAGCAGAAGCTCATTGTCACTTAGATCTGTACAGTGTGTATTAACCCTTCACTAGCAGCAGATCATTGTCACCCAGATCTGTACAGTGTGTATTAACCCTTCACTAGCAGCAGCTCATTGTCACCCAGATCTGTACAGTGTGTATTAACCCTTCACCAGCAGCAGCTCATTGTCACCCAGATCAGTACAGTGTATTAACCCTTCACTAGCAGCAGCTCATTATGATCCAGATCTGTACAGTGTGTATTAACCCTTCACTAGCAGCAGCTCATTGTCACCCAGATTTGTACAGTGTGTATTAACCCTTCACTAGCAGCAGCTCATTGTCACCCAGATCTGTACAGTGTGTATTAACCCTTCACTAGCAGCAGCTCATTGTTACCCAGATCTGTACAGTGTGTATTAACCCTTCACTAGCAGCAGCTCATTGTTACCCAGATATCTACAATGTGTATTCACCCTTCACTAGCAGCAGCTCATTGTCACCCAGATCTGTACAGTGTGTATTAACCCTTCACTAGCAGCAGCTCATTGTCACCCAGATCCGTACAGTGTATTAACCCTTCACTAGCAGCAGCTCATTATGATCCAGATCTGTACAGTGTATTAACCCTTCACTAGCAGCAGCTCATTATGATCCAGATCAGTACAGTGTATTAACCCTTCACTAGCAGCAGCTCATTATGATCCAGATCTGTACAGTGTGTATTAACCCTTCACTAGCAGCAGCTCATTGTCACCCAGATCAGTACAGTGTATTAACCCTTCACTAGCAGCAGCTCATTGTCACCCAGATCTGTACAGTGTGTATTAACCCTTCACTAGCAGCTGCTCATTGTCACCCAGATATGTACAGTGTGTATTAACCTTTCACTAGCAGCAGCTCATTGTCACCCAGATCTGTACAGTGTGGATTAACCCTTCACTAGCAGCAGCTCATTGTCACCCAGATCTGTACAGTGTGGATTAACCCTTCACTAGCAGCAGCTCATTGTCACCCAGATATGTACAGTGTGTATTAACCTTTCACTAGCAGCAGCTCATTGTCACCCAGATATGTACAGTGTGTATTAACCTTTCACTAGCAGCAGCTCATTGTCACCCAGATCTGTACAGTGTGGATTAACCCTTCACTAGCAGCAGCTCATTGTCACCCAGATCTGTACAGTGTGTATTAACCCTTCACTAGCAGCAGCTTATTGTCACCCACATCTGTACAGTGTGTATTAACCCTTCACTAGCAGCAGATCATTGTCACCCTGATCTGTACAGTGTGTATTAACCCTTCACTAGCAGCAGCTCATTGTCACCCAGATCTGTACAGTGTGGATTAACCCTTCACTAGCAGCAGCTCATTGTCACCCAGATCTGTACAGTGTGTATTAACCCTTCACTAGCAGCAGCTTATTGTCACCCACATCTGTACAGTGTGTATTAACCCTTCACTAGCAGCAGCTCATTGCCACCCACATCTGTACAGTGTGTATTAACCCTTCACTAGCAGCAGCTCATTGCCACCCAGATATGTACAGTGTGTATTAACCCTTCACTAGCAGCAGCTCATTGCCACCCAGATATGTACAGTGTGTATTAACCCTTCACTAGCAGCAGCTCATTGCCACCCAGATCTGTACAGTGTATTATTAACCCTTCACTAGCAGCAGCTAATTGTCACCCAGATCTGTACAGTGTGTATTAACCCTTCACTAGCAGCAGCTCATTGCCACCCAGATCTGTACAGTGTGTATTAACCCTTCACTAGCAGCAGATCATTGTCACCCAGATCTGTACAGTGTGTATTAACCCTTCACTAGCAGCAGATCATTGTCACCCAGATCTGTACAGAGTGTATTAACCATTCACTAGCAGCAGCTCGTTATCACCCAGATCTGTACAGTGTGTATTAACCCTTCACTAGCAGCAGCTCATTGCCACCCAGATATGTACAGTGTGTATTAACCCTTCACTAGCAGCAGATCATTGTCATCCAGATCTGTACAGTGTGTATTAACCCTTCACTAGCAGAAGATCATTATCACACAGATCTGTACAGTTTGTATTAACCATTCACTAGCAGCAGCTCATTATCACCCAGATCTGTACAATGTGTATTATTAACCCTTCACTAGCAGCAGCTCATTGTCACCCAGATCTGTACAGTGTATTGACCCTTCACTAGCAGCAGCTCGTTGTCACCCAGATCTGTACAATGTATATTAACCCTTCACTAGCAGCAGCTCACTGTCACCAGATCACAGAGCTAACTACTAAAATGTCACACAGTTTGCAGCACTCAGCTGTGATTAAAGAACAGTGACAACAGGAGTGGGCAGTACACAATAGTGCAATACTGCTAAACCCCCAAAGCTCATTATATCTCACTGTCCTCTAAACTAACTGAGTTATTCACTCACCTCATTACAGCTGCTAAATACCCTGCACAAACAGATCCTAGCACCAATTTCACATTATTTTTCCATGGTGATTGATAAATGATCCATAGATCATCAGTGTGAAGAATGTTTGATCTGAAATTCTGAATCAGAAGCAGAAGTTCCCCACAGCAAGAACCTCTGTAGACAAGCAGCTAGAAATTCAGGGGGGTAGTTATCAAGCCGTCAACCTCAAATACGCTGGAATTCCGCAGCGTATTTGTGGCGAGGCTGATTCGCCTTAGATATCAAAGGCTACAGACCGGCAAAAGTAGAATTTTGTGACGTAAGTTTCGATCCGCCGGACTCAGTCCGACACAGATCGATTCTTACGTCACTCCAGATGTTAATAACTATTTAATAGCTATTGTACCTAGTTAAAATAAATTGAAAGTTACCTGTAAAATAAAAATAAATCCTAAGATAGCTACAATATAATTATTATTTATATTGTAGCTATATTAGGGTTTATTTTAAAGGTAAGTATTTAGTTTTAAATAGGATTAATTTAGTTAATAATAGAAATATTATTTAGATTTATTTAATTAATATTTAAGTTAGGGGGGTTTTAGGGTTAGTGTTAGACTTAGGTTTAGAGGTTAATAAATTTATTACAGTGGCGGCAGTGTAGGGGGGGCAGAATAGGGGTTAATAAATGTATTATAGGTGTAGGGGGGCAGATTAGGGGTTAATAAGTTTAATATAGGTTGCGGCGGGGTCCGGGAGCGGCGGTTTAGGGGTTAAACTATTTATTTAGTTGCGGCGAGGAGCGGGATCAGCAGGATAGGGGTTAATACATTTATTATAGAGGGTGGCGGTATAGGGGGGCAGGATAGGGGTTACTAGGTATAATGTAGGTGGCGGCAGTGTCCGGGAGCGGCGGTTTAGGAGTTAATACATTTATAAGAGTTGCGGCAGGGTCTAGGAGCGGCGGTTTAGGGGTTAATATATTTATAAGAGTTGCGGCGGGGTCTAGGAGTGGCGGTTTAGGGGTTAATAACTTTATTTAGTTGCGAGGGGCTCCGGGGGCGCCGGTATAGGGGATAGAACAGTGTAGTTAGTGTGGGTGCTTAGAGACAGGCTAGCAATAAAGCTGTCAAAAAGCCGAAGAGCAGCGAGATCGGATGAGTGATAGCGATGGTAGGCGAGCTTAGGCGGGCGTATTGAACCGGCGAAGGCAGGAAAAGTAGACACGTTGATAACTACCCCCCTCAGTTTCCTTCTATGCTTAACTTTTACAGTGACAACTCCTGGCGGAACTCGGAATTGCAGCAATTTTCCCCCCCCCAAAATAACACAGGGAAGAGTGCAGGGACAATCCGGGACAATTAATGGCAGGGACAGGGTCCCAAATTCCGGGACTGTCCTGGGAAAAACGGGACTGTTGGCAACTATGCTATTATATTCTTCATTAGCAGATAACAGCTACTCAATATATATTATTAACACTAGTACATAACAGTTACACAATACATATTATTAGCACTAGTACATAACAGCTACACACTATATATATTATTAACACTAGCACATAACAGCTACACGATATATATTATTAACACTAGCACATAACAGTTACACAATATATATTATTAACACTAGCACATAACAGCTACACAATATATATTATTAACACTAGCACATAACAGCTACACAATATATATTATTAACACTAGCACATAACAGTTACACAATATATATTATTAACACTAGCACATAGCACCTACACAATATATATTATTAACACTAGCACATAACAGTCAAACAATATATATTATTAACACTAGCACATAACAGCTACACAATATATATAATTAACACTAGCACATAACAGTTACACAATATACATTATTAACACTAGCACATAACAGCTGCACAATATATATTATTAACACTAGCATATAACAGTTACACAATATATATTATTAACACTAGCACATAACAGCTACACAATATATATTATTAACACTAGCACATAACAGTTACACAATATATATTATTAACACTAGCACATAACAGCTACACAATATATATTATTAACACTAGCACATAACAGCTACACAATATATATTATTAACACTAGCACATAACAGTTACACAATATATATTATTAACACTAGCACATAACAGCTACACAATATATATTATTAACACTAGCACATAACAGCTACACAATATATATTATTAACACTAGCACATAACAGTTACACAATATATATTATTAACACTAGCACATATCAGCTACACAATACATATTAACACTAGCACATAACAGCTACACGCTATATATTATTAACACTAGCACATAACAGCTGCACAATATATATTATTAACACTAACACATAACAGTTACACAATATATATTATTAACACTAACTTATAACATCTACACAATTTATATTATTAACACTAGCACCTAACAGCTACACAATATATATTATTAACACAAGCACATAACAGTTACACAAAATATATTATTAACACTAGCAAATAACAGCTACACAATATATATTATTTACACTAGCACATAACAGCTACACAATATATATTATTAACACTAGCACATAACAGCTGCACAATATATATTATTAACACTAGCACATAACAGCTACACAATATATATTATTTAACACTAGCACATAACAACTACACACTATGGGGGATAGTTATCAAGCCGTCTACTTTACCTGCCTTCGCCGGTTCAATACGTCCGCCTAAGCTCGCCTACCATCGCCGCCGCGGACCTTCAAAATTTCGCCTAAGTTATCAATTAATCTGTCAAAAAGCTGTGCACCAAGTACGGGGCGATGAGCAGTGGACTGTGAGAGTTATCACTCATCCGATCTCGCTGCTCTTCGGCTTTTTGACAGCTTTATTGCTAGCCTGTCACTAAGCACCCACACTAACTACACTGTTCTACCCCCTATACCGGCACCCCCGGAGCCCTCCGCAACTAAATAAAGTCATTAACCCCTAAACCGCCGCTCCTAGACCCTGCCGCAACTCTTATAAATGTATTAACCCCTAAACCGCGGCTCCTGGACCCCGCCGCCACCTACATTATACCTAGTAACCCCTATCCTGCCCCCCCTATACCGCTGCCCTCTATAATAAAGTTATTAACCCCTATCCTGTGGATCCCAGACCTCGCCGCAACTAAATAAATAGTTTAACCCCTAAACCGCCGCTCCCGGACCCCACCGCAACCTATATTAAACTTATTAACCCCTAATCTGTCCCCCCTACACCGTCGCCACCTATAATAAGTTTATTAACCCCTATCCTACCCCCCTACACCGTCGCCACCTATAATAAATTTATTAACCCTTATCCTGCCCCCCCTACACCGCCGCACTGTAATAAAATTATTAACCCCTAAACCTAGTCTAACACCAACCCTAACACCCCCCTAACTTAAATATTAATTAAATAAATCTAAATAATATTTCTCTTATTAACTAAATTAATCCTATTTAAAACTATATACTTACCTTTAAAATAAACCCTAATATAGCTACAATATAAATAAAAATTATATTGTAGCTATTTTAGGATTTATTTTTATTTCAGAGGCAAATTTCAATTTATTTTAACTAGATACAATAGCTATTAAATAGTTATTAACTATTTAATAGCTACCTAGCTAAAATAAAGAGAAATTTACCTGTAAAATAAAAACTAACCTAAGTTACAATTACACCTAACACTACACTATACTTTAATAAATTATTCCTATTTAAAACTAAATACTTACCTGTAAAATAAACCCTAAGATAGCTACAATATAATTAATACTTACATTGTAGCTATTTTAGGATTTATATTTATTTTACAGGTAACTTTGTATTTATTTTAGCTATTTAGAATAGTTATTAAATAGTTATTAACTATTTAATAACTACCTAGCTAAAAGAAATACAAAATTACCTGTAAAATAAATCCTAGCCTAAGTTACAATTAAACCTAACACTACACTATCATTAAATTAATTAAATAAATTACCTACAAATAACTACAATTAAATTAAATAAACTAACTAAAGTACAAAAAATAAAAAAAGCTAAGTTACAAAAAATAAAACAAATAAGTTACAAACATTTAAAAAATATTACAACAATTTTAAGCTACTTACACCTAATCTAAGCCCCCTAATAAAATAACAAAGCCCCCCAAAATAAAAAAATTCCCTACCCTATTTTAAATTAAAAAGTTACCAGCGTTACCAGCTCTTTTACCTTACCAGCCCTTAACAGGCCCTTTTGCGGGGCATGCCCCAAAGAATTCTGCTCTTTTGCCTGTAAAATAAAAATACAACCCCCCCAACATTAAAACCCACCACCCACATACCCCTAATTTAACCCAAACCCCCCTTAAATAAACCTAACACTACCCCCCTGAAGATCATCCTACCTTGAGTCGTCTTCAGCCAGCCGACCCACCGATGGAACCGAAGAGGAGATCCGGAGCGGCAGAAGTCATCATCCAGGCTGCGCTGAAGAAGTCTTCCATCCGATGATGTCATCATCCAGGCAGCGCTAAAGAGGTCTTCCATCCAATAGAAGTCTTCATCCAGGCGGCGTCTTCAATCTTCATCGATCCGGAGCGGAGCCATCTTCAGACGAGCCGACGCGGAGCCATCCTCTTCTTCCCGACGACTAACGACGAATGGATATTCCTTTAAGGGACGTCATCCAAGATGGCGTCCCTTCAATTCCGATTGGCTGATAGGATTCTATCAGCCAATCGGGATTAAGGTAGGAAAAATCTGATTGGCTGATTGAATCAGCCAATCAGATTGAAGTTCAATCCGATTGGCTGATCCAATCAGCCAATCAGATTGAGCTCGCATTCTATTGGCTGTTCCGATTCGTCGGGAAGTCGTCGGGAAGAAGAGGATGGCTCCGCGTCGGCTCGTCTGAAGATGGCTCCGCTCCGCTCCGGATGGATGAAGATTGAAGACGCCGCCTGGATGAAGAGTTCTATCAGATGGAAGATCTCTTCAGCGCCGCCTGGATGATGACTTCATCAGATGGAAGATTTCTTCAGCGCTGCCTGGATGATGACTTCTGCCGCTCCGGATCTCCTCTTCGGTTCGATCGGTGGGTCGGCTGGCTGAAGACAACTCAAGGTAGGATGATCTTCAGGGGGGTAGTGTTAGGTTTATTTAAGGGGGGTTTGGGTTAGATTATTGGTATGTGGGTGGTGGGTTTTAATGTTGGGGGGGGTTGTATTTTTATTTTACAGGCAAAAGAGCAGAATTCTTTGGGGCATGCCCCGCAAAAGGCCCTTTTAAGGGCTGGTAAGGTAAAAGAGCTGGTAACTTTTTAATTTAGAATAGGGTAGGGAATTTTATTAATTTTTTTTATTAACACTAGCACATAACAGTTACACAATATATATTATTAACACTAGTACATAACAGTTACACAATATATATTATTAACACTAGCACATAACAGTTACACCATATATATTATTAACACTAGCACATAACAGTTACACAATATATATTATTAACACTAGCACATAACAGCTACACAATATATATTACTAACACTAGCACATAACAGTTAAACAATATATATTATTAACACTAGCACATAACAGCTACACAATATATATTACTAACACTAGTACATAACAGTTACACAATAAATATTATTAACACTAGCACATAACAGCTACACAATATATATTACTAACACTAGCACATAACAGTTACACAATATATATTATTAACACTAGCACACAACAGCTACACAATATATATTATTAACACTAGCACATAACAGCTACACAATATATATTATTAACACTAGCACATAACAGCTACACAATATATATTATTAATACTAGCATATAACAGCTACACACAATATATAATATTAATACTAGCACATAACAGGTACACAATATATATTATTAACACTAGCACATAACAGTTACACAATATATATTATTAACACTAGCACATAACAGCTACACACAATATATATTATTAACACTAGCACATAACAGCTACACAATATATATTATTATTATTATTATTATCGGTTATTTGTAGAGCACAGATTCCGCAGCGCTATAAACAAAGGGGGAGTACAACAAAACAATTATAGGGTAGAGGGCACTGCCAAGAGTTGCACTGTTGTAGTCAGCTCTTTAGAAGATGATCTACAAACAGCTGGACTTTTAGGCTTACATGCTAAGGGGGTTCAGGGGATTGCAGTGGAGGAGAGGAACTGGTATTAGGAAAGGTTAGCGTAGGTTGTATGCGTCCCTGAACAGTAGAGTCTTTAGGGAGCACTTGAAGCTTTTAAAACTAGAAGAGAGTCTTGTGGAGCGAGGCAGAGAGTTCCACAAGATGGGAGCTAGTCTGGAGAAGTCCTGTAAACGGGAGTTTGATGAGGTGACAAGAGAGGAGGAGAGTAGGAGGTCATGAGTAGAGTGAAGGGGACAGGAGGGAGAGTATCTGGAGACAAGGTCTGAGATGTAGGGGGGAGCAGTGCAGTTGAGGGCTTTGTATGCAAGAGTGAGAGTTTTGTGTTTGATCCTAGAGGCAAGAGGAAGCCAGTGAAGGGATTGGCAGAGAGGCGCAGCAGATGAAGAACGACGTGTAAGGAAGACGAGTCTGGCAGAGGCATTCATTATGGATTGTAAAGGAGCAAGGCGGCAGGTGGGGAGACCTGAGAGGACAGAGTTGCATTAATCAAGGCGGGAAAGAATGAGAGAGTGGATTAAAATCTTAGTTGTGTCTTGTGTAAGGAAGTGTCTAATTTTAGAGATGTTTTTAAGGTGGAAGCGGCAGGCTGTAGCCAAGGACTGAATGTGAGGAGTGAAGGAAAGATCTGAGTCAAATGTGCCCCCGAGACATCGGGCATGCGGGGTAGGGGTAATGATGGAGTTGTCGACAGTTATAGAGAGATTGGGGGTGGAGATTTTGGAAGAAGGGGGGAAAATGAGGAGCTCAGTTTTGGAGAGATTTAGCTTGAGGTAGTGAGCGGACATCCAGGAAGAGATGTGAGAAAGACAGTTAGTGACACGGGTTAGCAAGGAAGAAGATAGGTCTGGTGCAGAGAAGTAGATTTGGGTGTCATCGGCATACAAATGATATTGGAAACCGTGGGACTTAATTAGGGAACCTAGTGATGACGTATAGATTGAGAAGAGAAGGGGACCGAGGACAGAGCCTTGTGGTAGTCTCCGACAGAAAGTGGTGACGGGGCAGAGGAGGCCCCAGAGAAGGCTACACTGAAGGTACGGTTTGACAGGTAGGAAGAGAGCCACGAAATGGCTGTGTCACAGATGCCGAAGGATTGGAGGGTTTGGATCAAAAGAGGGTGGTCGACAATGTCAAAGGCTGGGGACAGATCAAGGAGGATAAGCAGAGAGAAGTGGCCTTTTGATTTAGCTGTAAGTAGGTCGTTGGTGACCTTAACAATAGCTGCCTCTGTGGAGTGATAGGGACGAAATCCAGATTGCAGCGGGTCAAGAAGGGATTTTAATGTAAGGAAATGGGATAGGCGTGCATATACTAGTTTTTCAAGAAGCTTTGAAGCAAGAGGGAGGAGGGAAATATGGCGGTAGTTGGATGGGGAGGTAGGATCAAGGGAAGGTTTTTTGAGGATAGGTGTAACTAGTGCATGTTTGATCGATGAGGGAAATGTACCAGTGCTGAGGGAGAGGTTGAAAATGTGTGTTAGTATAGGGGTAAGGGCAGCAGAGAGAGAGGGGAGCAGCTGTGAGGGGATAGGGTCAAGGGGACAGGTAGTGAGGTGAGAGCGCAGTATAAGTGCCAAAACTTCTTCCTCAGTAACAGGGGAGAATGAACTAAGTTTCAGGTTATGAGGGTTGTGGTTGAGTGAGAGTATTTGAGGGGGGGAGAGAATGGAATTATGTTGAGAGCTGATTTCATGTCTGATGGAGTCAGTTTTGTTAATGAAGTGACTGGCAAAGTCTTGAGCTGACAGAGAAGTTGTATTAAGAAGTGGGGGAGGGCGGAGGAGAGTATTGAAAGTGGAGAACAGACGTTTTGGGTTTGAAGAAAGATTAGAGATAAGAGTAGAGAAGTAATGTTGCTTGTGGAGATTAAGGGCAGAGTAGTAGGAGTTAAAGATGAATTTGTAATGAAGAAAATCAGCTGAACTCCGTGATTTTCTCCAATGCCGTTCAGCAGTACGGGAACATCTGCGTAGGTACCGTGTCAGAGGAGTATGCCAGGGCTGGGGATGAGTGTGTGATTTCCGAGCAGTGGTAAAAGGGGCGAGATTGTCAAGGACGGATATAAGGGTGGAATTATAGTGGCAGATAGATTGTTCAGGGCAGGAAAAGGAGGAGAAGGATGAGAGGAGCGGTTTAAGGGATTAACATTATGTTAATATTATTAACACTAGCACATAATAGCTACACAATATATAGTATTAACACTAGCACATAACAGTTACACAATATATATTATTAACACTGGCACATAACAGCTACACAATATATATTATTAACACTAGCACATAACAGTTACACAATATATATTATTAACACTAGCAAATAACAGCTACAGAATATATATTATTAACACTAGCACATAACAGCTACACATTATACATTATTAACACTAGCACATAACAGATACACAATATATATTATTAACACTAATACATAACAGCTACACAATATATATTATTAACACTAGCACATAACAGTTACACAATATATATTATTAACACTAGCACATAACAGCTACACAATATATATTAACACTAGCACATAACAGCTACACACTATATATTATTAACACTAGAACATAACAGCTACACAATATATATTATTAACACTAACACATAACAGTTACACAATATATATTATTAACACTAACTTATAACATCTACACAATTTATATTATTAACACTAGCTCCTAACAGCTACACAATTTATATTATTAACACAAGCACATAACAGTTACACAAAATATATTATTAACACTAGCAAATAACAGCTACACAATTTATATTATTAACTCTAGCACATAACAGCTACACAATATATATTATTAACACTAGCACATAACAGCTGCACAATATATATTATTAACACTAGCACATAACAGCTACACAATATATATTATTAACACTAGCACATAACAGCTACACAATGTATATTATTAGCACTAGCACATAACAGCTACACAATATATATTATTTAACACTAGCACACAACAACTACACACTATGGGGGATAGTTATCAAGACGTCTACTTTACCTGCCTTCGCCGGTTCAATACGCCCGCGTAAGCTCGCCTACCATCGCCGCCGCGGACCTTCAAAATTTCGCCTAAGTTATCAATAAATCTGTCAAAAAGCCGCGCACCAAGTACGGGGCGATGAGCAGCGGACTGTGAGAGTTATCACTCATCCGATCTCGCTGCTCTTCGGCTTTTTGACAGCTTTATTGCTAGCCTGTCACTAAGCACCCACATTAACTACACTGTTCAACCCCCTATACCGGCGCCCCCGGAGCCCCCCGCAACTAAATAAAGTTATTAACCCCTAAACCGCTGCTCCCAGACCCTGCCGCCACCTACATTATACCTAGTAACCCCTATCCTGCCCCCCCTATACCGCCGCCCTCTATAATAAAGTTATTAACCCCTATCCTGCGGATCCCGGACCTCGCCGCAACAAAATAAATAGTTTAACCCCTAAACCACCGCTCCCGGACACCACCGCAACCTATATTAAACTTATTAACCCCTAATCTGCCCCCCTACACCGTCACCACCTATAATAAGTTTATTAACCCCTATCCTGCCCCCCCTACACCGTCGCCACCTATAATAAATTTATTAACCCTTATCCTGCCCCCACCTACACCGTCGCCACTGTAATAAAATTATTAACCCCTAAACCTAAGTCTAACACTAACCCTAACACCCCCCTAACTTAAATATTAATTAAATAAATCTAAATAATATTTATCTTATTAACTAAATTAATCCTATTTAAAACTAAATACTTACCTTTAAAATAAACCCTAATATAGCTACAATATAAATAATAATTATATGGTAGCTATTTTAGGATTTATTTTTATTTCACAGGCAAATTTCAATTTATTTTAACTAGGTACAATAGCTATTAAATAGTTATTAACTATTTAATAGCTACCTAGCTAAAATAAAGAGAAATTTACCTGTAAAATAAAAACTAACCTAAGTTACAATTACACCTAACACTACACTATACTTTAATAAATTATTCCTATTTAAAACTAAATACTTACCTGTAAAATAAACCCTAAGATAGCTACAATATAATTAATAATTACATTGTAGCTATTTTAGGATTTATATTTATTTTACAGGTAACTTTGTATTTATTTTAGCTATTTAGAATAGTTATTAAATAGTTATTAACTATTTAATAACTACTTAGCTAAAAGAAATACAAAATTACCTGTAAAATAAATCCTAACCTAAGTTACAATTAAACCTAACACTACACTATCATTAAATTAATTAAATAAATTACCTACAAATAACTACAATTAAATTAAAAATAAACTAACTAAAGTACAAAAAATAAAAAAAGCTAAGTTACAAAAAATAAAACAAATAAGTTACAAACATTTAAAAAATATTACAACAATTTTAAGCTACTTACACCTAATCTAAGCCCCCTAATAAAATAACAAAGCCCCCCAAAATAAAAAAATTCCCTACCCTATTCTAAATTAAAAAATTTCCAGCTCTTTTACCTTACCAGCCCTTAACAGGCCCTTTTGCGGGGCATGCCCCAAAGAATTCTGCTCTTTTGCCTGTAAAATAAAAATACAACCCCCCAACATTAAAACCCACCACCCACATACCCCTAATCTAACCCAAACCCCCCTTAAATAAACCTAACACTACCTCCCTGAAGATCATCCTACCTTGAGTCGTCTTCAGCCAGCCGACCCACCGATGGAACCGAAGAGGAGATCCGGAGCGGCAGAAGTCATCATCCAGGCGGAGCTGAAGAAGTCTTCCATCCGATGAAGTCATCATCCAGGCGGCGCTAAAGAGGTCTTCCATCCAATAGAAGTCTTCATCCAGGCGGCGTCTTCAATCTTCATCCATCCGGAGCGGAGCAGAGCCATCTTCAGACGAGCCGACGCGGAGCCATCCTCTTCTTCCCGACTACTAACGACGAATGGATATTCCTTTAAGGGACGTCATCCAAGATGGCGTCCCTTCAATTCCGATTGGCTGATAGGATTCTATCAGCCAATCAGAATTAAGGTAAGAAAAATCTGATTGGCTGATTGAATCAGCCAATCAGATTGAAGTTCAATCCGATTGGCTGATCCAATCAGCCAATCAGATTGAGCTCGCATTCTATTGGCTGATCGGAACAGCCAATAGAATGCTGTTCGTCGGGAAGTCGTCGGGAAGAAGAGGATGGCTCCGTGTCAGCTCGTCTGAAGATGGCTCCGCTCCGCTCCGGATGGATGAAGATTGAAGACGCTGCCTGGATGAAAAGTTCTATCAGATGGAAGACCTCTTCAGCGCCGCCTGGATGATGACTTCATCAGATGGAAGATTCCTTCAGCTTTGCCTGGATGATGACTTCTGCCGCTCCGGATCTCCTCTTCGGTTCCATCGGTGGGTCGGCTGGCTGAAGATGACACAAGGTAGAATGATCTTCAGGGGGGTAGTGTTAGGTTTATTTAAGGGGGGTTTGGGTTAGATTATTGGTATGTGGGTGGTGGGTTTTAATGTTGGGGGGGTTGTCTTTTTATTTTACAGGCAAAAGAGCAGAATTCTTTGGGGCATGCCCCGCAAAAGGCCCTGTTAAGGGCTGGTAAGGTAAAAGAGCTGGTAACTTTTTAATTTAGAATAGGGTAGGGAATTTTATTAATTTTTTTATTAACACTAGCACATAACAGTTACACAATATATATTATTAACACTAGCACATAACAGCTACACAATATATATTATTAACACTAGCACATAACAGCTACACAATATATATTATTAACACTAGCACATAACAGCTACACAATATATATTATTAATACTAGCACATAACAGCTACACACAATATATAATATTAACACTAGCACATAACAGGTACACAATATATATTATTAACACTAGCACATAACAGTTACACAATATATATTATTAACACTAGCACATAACAGCTACACACAATATATATTATTAACACTAGCACATAACAGCTACACAATATATATTATTAACACTAGCACATAACAGGTACACAATATATATTATTATCACTAGCACATAACAGCTACACAATATATATTATTATTATTATCGGTTATTTGTAGAGCGCAGATTCCGCAGCGCTATAAACAAAGGGGGAGTACAACAAAACAATTATAGGGTAGAGGGTACTGCCAACAGTTGCACTGTTGTAGTCAGCTCTTTAGAAGGTGATCTACAAACAGCTGGACTTTTAGGCTTACATGCTAAGGGGGTTCAGGGGATTGCAGTGGAGGAGAGGAACTGGTATTAGGAAAGGTTAGCGTAGGTTGTATGCATCCCTGAACAGTAGAGTCTTTAGGGAGCACTTGAAGCTTTTAAAACTAGAAGAGAGTCTTGTGGAGCGAGGCAGAGAGTTCCACAAGATGGGAGCCAGTCTGGAGAAGTCCTGTAAACGGGAGTGTGATGAGGTGACAAGAGAGGAGGAGAGTAGGAGGTCATGAGTAGAGTGAAGGGGACAGGAGGGAGAGTATCTGGAGACAAGGTCTAAGATGTAGGGGGGAGCAGTGCAGTTGAGGGCTTTTTATGTAAGAGTGAGAGTTTTGTGTTTGATCCTAGAGGCAAGAGGAAGCCAGTGAAGGGATTGGCAGAGAGGCGCAGCAGATGAAGAGCAACGTGTAAGGAAGACGAGTCTGGCAGAGGCATTCATTATGGATTGTAAAGGAGCTAGGCTGCAGGTGGGGAGACCTGAGAGGACAGAGTTGCATTAATCAAGGCGGGAAAGAATGAGAGAGTGGATTCAAATCTTAGTTGTGTCTTGTGTAAGGAAGTGTCTAATTTTAGAGATGTTTTTAAGGTGGAAGCGGCAGGCTGTAGCCAAGGACTGAATGTGAGGAGTGAAGGAAAGATCTGAGTCAAATGTGACCCCGAGACATCGGGCATGCGGGGTAGGGGTAATGATGGAGTTGTCGACAGTTATAGAGAGATTGGGGGTGGAGATTTTGGAAGAAGGGTGGAAAATGAGGAGCTCAGTTTTGGAGAGATTTAGCTTGAGGTAGTGAGAGGACATCCAGGAAGAGATGTGAGAAAGACAGTTAGTGACACGGGTTAGCAAGGAAGGAGATAGGTCTGGTGCAGAGAAGTAGATTTGGGTGTCATCGGCATACAAATGATATTGGAAACCGTGGGACTTAATTAGGGAACCTAGTGATGACGTGTAGATTGAGAAGAGAAGGGGACCGAGGACAGAGCCTTGTGGTAGTCTCCGACAGAAAGTGGTGACGGGGCAGAGGAGGCCCCAGAGAAGGCTACACTGAAGGTACGGTTTGACAGGTAGGAAGAGAGCCACGAAAGGGCTGTGTCACAGATGCCGAAGGATTGGAGGGTTTGGAGCAAAAGAGGGTGGTCGACAATGTCAAAGGCTGGGGACAGATCAAGGAGGATAAGCAGAGAGAAGTGGCCTTTTGATTTAGCTGTAAGTAGGTCTTTGGTGACCTTAACAATAGCTGCCTCTGTGGAGTGATAGGGACGAAATCCAGATTGCAGCGGGTCAAGAAGGGAGCTTAACATAAAGAAATGGGATAGGCGTGCATATACTAGTTTTTCAAGAAGCTTTGAAGCAAGAGGGAGGAGGGAAATAGGGCGGTAGTTGGATGGGGAGGTAGGATCAAGGGAAGGTTTTTTGAGGATAGGTGTAACCAGTGCATGTTTCATCGATGAGGGAAATGTACCAGTGCTGAGGGAGAGGTTGAAAATGTGTGTTAGTATAGGGGTAAGGGTAGCAGAGAGAGAGGGGAGCAGCTGTGAGGGGATAGGGTCAAGGGGACAGGTAGTGAGGTGAGAGCGCAGTATAAGTGCCAAAACTTCTTCCTCAGTAACAGGGGAGAATGAACTAAGTTTCAGGTTATGAGGGTTGTGGTTGAGTGAGAGTATTTGAGGGGGGGAGAGAATGGAATTATGTTGAGAGCTGATTTCATGTCTGATGGAGTCAGTTTTGTTAATAAAGTGACTGGCAAAGTCTTGAACTGACAGAGAAGTTGTATTAAGAAGTGGGGGAGGGCGGAGGAGAGTATTGAAAGTGGAGAACAGACGTTTTGGGTTTGAAGAAAGATTAGAGATAAGAGTAGAGAAGTAATGTTGCTTGTGGAGATTAAGGGCAGAGTAGTAGGAGTTAAAGATGAATTTGTAATGAAGAAAATCAGCTGAACTCCGTGATTTTCTCCAATGCCGTTAAGCAGTACAGGAACATCTGCGTAGGTACCGTGTCAGAGGAGTATGCCAGGGCTGGGGATGAGTGTGTGATTTCCGAGCAGTGGTAAGAGGGGCGAGATTGTCAAGGAGGGATATAAGGGTGGAATTATAGTGGCAGATAGATTGTTCAGGGCAGGAAAAGGAGGAGAAGGATGAGAGGAGCGGTTTAAGGGATTAACATTATGTTAATATTATTAACACTAGCATATAACAGCTACACAATATATATTATTAACACTAGTACATAACAGTTACACAATATATATTATTAACATTAGCACATAACAGCTACACAATATATATTATTAACACTAGCACATAACAGTTACACAATATATATTATTAACACTAGCACATAACAGCTACACAATATATCTTATTAACACTAGCACATAACAGTTACACAATATATATTATTAACACTAGTACATAACAGTTACACAATATATATTATTAACACTAGCGCATAACAGTTACACAATATATATTATTAACACTAGCACATAACAGCTACATAATATATATTATTAACACTAGCACATAACAGCTACACAATATATTAATATTAACACTAGCACATAACATTTACACAATATATATTATTAACACTAACACATAACAGCTACATAATATATATTTAAAAAGTCAAAAGGGTGTGTAAGCTGTTACTAAGCTAAACCAGAATGGCCTATCTCCTAATTGCACTTCTCACAATTCATGCAATCAATTCTAACGGAAATCAAAACAAGGGTTGGAGATGGCGCCGAAAGGCTATCTGGTGGAGAATAATTGAATTTAAGAAATATCAAAATGTACTTCAGAAAAAAGGGTAAGGAGAAATAAAAATGTCTAAGACCATATATATATAAAAATGTGACTCAAAGTGTAATAAACACTTTCGTGGTAAGAAGGCAATCCACTGATTAAAATAAACAAATTCAATTTATTAATGCAATAAATAGTAAAACTGCTAATACATTTCTGTTAGAATAGTATTTAATACATTTCAATATGCTCATGAAACCATCTGATACTAGTATCTAAAAATTGAGAAGCACTAATCATTTAAATGACAATTTAAATAACAATTTAGTGACCTCTAAATGCTAAAATTATTTAAAAAGCTACACGTTAAGCTAATTAATTACACAATATGCTGTTAAGAACCCGGGTTACATAAACCTGTATGAATGATTATAATTGCTAGTTGTTAGATTCAGGTAGGCACTGTGTGCTAGTATCGATGAATTGTCTTTTGATTAAGGAAAACTTGAGCTCAACAATATAGTCCTTATGATACAGTTCAAGCTAAAAACTGAGAGTCTTCACCCCCACTCATGAGGGTCTTTCAAGTAACACAGTCAGTTATAGGCACTCACCCGGAGCTCCGGTTTTAGGGGCGGACCTCTTTACTCCGCTCACCTGTAATGTTCCTTTCCCACTCGATAACGCCTTCACATGAATTTAGAAACCAAGTATTGCTTCAAAGTGTGCACACTTCCTTGAGAAAATGCTCCTACCGCTTTCGCTCAGTACCTGGGTTAGTTAACTGGGTTCTGGCTCTGCGGTCCTGGGAGCTTGTCGGGTCTGTGTCCTTTCCAAAGTAAGCCGGATGCCGGTATGATCTACGCGTTTCAGCTCACCAGGGAGCCTTTGTCAGGATACCTTCCTCCAGCTGTGATCCCTTTTTTAAAGGATTCCTCCATTAACCCTATATGTGCTTTAAATAAAACAATTAGTGCCTTCATTAGCTTTGTATTCCTTATTGTGCCTCATGTCCTATTCAATATATGTAGCCCGTTTCCAATACAGGTTTATTGCTCAACTGGTTATTAAGTTGGTGAAAAGCCCCGGTCACTCAAATATTTCACAAACAGTCATGTTATCGTTAAACACTTTACTCCTATTTACACATTTGTTAACCCCATCAGTCCATTACCCAATTAGTTACCACGAAAAGCCACAGCTTCATATGTATATTGACACGTAAATACAATTACAAACACTTAGAAAAAAATAATTTGCATAATTGAATTTAATAGAACTTAAAAAAGATGGTTCTTGCTTGGATTCGAACTCACAACCCTTTATGCCTGAAGTCGGACCACCTAACCATTAGGCTATATTGACTGTTTACCTAAAAGGACTTTGACATTAGTATTTGACTTTTAATTATACAAATAAGTGATCTCATAACTTGTATTTAAACATATTCCTTTTCGTCTAAAAAGTCTGAATTGAAGAAATCTCAGTTGAAATCAACTGGTTGAAAATAATTGTGTGGAAAAAAGTTTTCCTCTTAGCTTGGATTCAAACTCAGGACCCTTACGGTGGGAGTCTAACCTCTACACCATTGGGCTAAGGTAGATGTTCACATCTAGTGGATTCTACTCTTAACTTCTACCTTAATTTAGACTGCTTAAATACACAAGACTATCTCTAAAATAAATTAATACTAATTTCTTAATGGCTGGGTGGAATCGATCCCCAGACCTCTCGTTTATGAAGCCTTAACCTTAGCCATTCAGCTATTGACTATTAGTTCAGTTCTCAGGCTATCTAGATCTTTAGAAGGTTAGATCCGTAGTTAATTGTCATTTTCATTGGGCATATATTACTATGTAAATAACAATTCAAACATTAGTAAATAATAGGATTGAGCTATGACCACCAAAGCCAAAACTATTTAATAACCGTTATTTAAAAAAAGCTAAGTTAATATATCCCCATGGAAAAGGATATAAGGTATTTATCTCATCTATTAGGCAAGTAGATAATTTCTCAATTTACAATTTATTAGGCTCTAATGACAAAGCCAAAAGGTGTTTATATTTAATGTAAATATCAATACTAACACTACTGAGCAAGGGGACTATCTACCAGACACTCACCCCAATTGGTCAAAGGGACTTAATAAAGACAAAGTGGACTTTGCCAATTCTAAAAAGGAAAGAAACTCCTTTACCTCTAGCAGACCAGGAAAAAATAACTCATGTCATGGGGAGCTCAATTTCTGACCCCTACTTTCTTGCAACTCTGAGTTTTTACAACAATCCCTAGTGACCAATGCTCCATCTCATAACTAAAGTATGTTTATTCAAATTCATTATGTAAGAAACAATGAGCCTTTCTAATTATATAAAGGCATTCAGGTCCATTTCACTATTCAATCCCTTAGGGGGGAGTGTGCCGAAATTGTAGATAAATTCTGCTTCATGTCTGAGTAATTTCTTACCCGTATTCCCTCTTCTACCATCCTGTACTATTTTCTTAATCCCCCAAAATTTTAGTGTTCCTGTATTCCCTTTATGTACCTCTTTGAAATGTTTATATAGAATAGTGTCTTCTCTCTCATGTTCTATTGCTAACAGATGTTCACGTATGCGGTCTTTTAATTTCCGTCCAGTCTGACCAAAGTACCTTAAGTTACAGTCACATTGTAACAGGTAAATTATATTTATGTCGGTACATTTTATAATGTCCGTTATTTTAATAATTCTCCCATCTTTATCAGACTTAATCTGTTGTCTTGTTACCATCAAGTGTTCTATACCCTCTCTTACAAATTTCATTCCCCCCTTTATATTCGCTCAGGGCTAATATCGTTTTTAGATTCCTAGCTTTTCTATAAATGAATTTGGGGTTTCTTCCTAAATTTGGGCCTATTAAAGGGTCTTTCAATAAAAGATGCCAGTGTTTCTTAACTACTTTTTGGAATTGTTTGTGATGGGCAGAATAGGTTGTAATTAACGGTATGTCTAATGTTTCTTTTAACTCCCTCTCATGGGGTTTTTCCTTTTTTCGTAATAGTTCCTCTCTATCCATCTTTTTCACTTCATTCACTGTCTCTAGAATGTTATGGGTATCATAGCCCTTTTGTTCGAATCTCTTTACTAGTACTTCTGATTGTTTCTCAAAATCCTCTAAATCTGTACAATTCCTCCTTACACGCATTAATTGACCCTTTGGTATGTTCTTTTTCCACTGACTAAGATGGCAGCTCTCAGAGTCAATATAATTGTTAGAATCGACCTTTTTGAAAAAGGTCTTTGTTTTAATTTCGTTATTACTTATCTCAATTTCTATATCCAGATAATTAATTCTTTCTTTACTAGACTCATGCGTGAATTTTAAGCCAAAGTTGTTGGAATTAAGGTCATCAATAAAAATATCCAATAGTTCTGTATCCCCTTTCCACACAAAGAATAAGTCGTCGATGTAACGTCTATAGAGCACAAGGTTCGCACCCCATGGGGATCTTTCTATCAACTCTCTTTCAAAGACCCCCATGAATAAATTTGCATAACTGGGTGCGAACCTTGTGCCCATAGCCGTACCCTTGACTTGCAAGAAATAACTACTCTCGAATTTAAAATAATTATTATTCAAGATAAATTTAATACATTGCAATAAAAAATCCCTTTGTGTGCTGGTCATTTCACTGTCATGTCTCAAAAAATAATCTATAGCTTGTATTCCTAAATCGTGCTCTATGTTAGTATAAAGTGAGCTGACATCACAGGTGACCAGTACAAAATTTGGTTCCCATTTAATCTCTCTTAATACTCTTAGAAAATGTGCAGAGTCTGACAAGTAAGAGGGGAGTTCTTTCACATAGTTTTGCAAGAAGTAGTCGATATATTGGGACAAATTTGACGTTATTGAATCTATGCCCGATATAATGGGGCGACCTGGTGGTTCTTTCAGATCCTTGTGGATCTTTGGTAAGAAATAAAATATTGGGGTTCTAAAATTCTTAATTAATAAGAAATCATATTCTGATTCTGTCACTAAATTGGTTAATCTTGCATCGTCAAGCAGTGTTTTTAGTCTACCCTGAAATACATCTCCTGGGTCACTAAGCAATTTTTGGTATGTTGTCGTATCATTCAGTAATCTGTAAGCTTCAGTTTTATAATAGGTACTGCTCATGATAACTACCCCGCCCCCTTTATCGGCCTGTTTAATCACTATATCCGTCCTTGATTGTAAATCTCTTAATATTGTTTTTTCTTTCATACTTAAATTCCACTTCAGATTTTTAGTTTGTTTAATATCAATCCCCTCCAAATCCTGCTTCACCAATTTCTCAAAGGATTCTATATAATTCCCTTTTTCTTGCGCTGGGAAAAACTGGGACTTAGGTCTAAAATTTGTGTGGATATATTCGTTTTCTGTCTCAAATGGCTTTGTATCTTTAATAGGATTTTTAAAAAAATACTTTTTTAGGGTTAATTTTCTTACAAATTGATTAATATTTACATAGTGTTCAAATTTATTCAATTTGGAGGTGGGAGCGAAAGAAAGCCCTCGTTTCAGAACGGACTCCTGGGTCATAGTTAACTGTATGTTACTTAGATTAAAAATTCCGCTATTCTCAGTTTCTGTGTACACTTTAGTTATATCTTTATTAGTAGTTTTGTCCTTTACTCCTCTACTCCTTCCACCTCTTCTCCGTCTCTTCTTCTCTTCCCTTTCGGTGGGTCGTGGTTCCTTTCCTGACTTATTCCTAAAAAATTAGCCGAAGTACTTGCTCTTTGTGGTGACTGTTCAACTTTACTTAATGTATTGAATCTATTAAATGTTGGAACCCTCCAATTCTGCTGTGTTTGCTCAGTTTTATTCCTAAATTCATGTTGATCCGTATCCCTATTGTGCCAACCTCTCTGGTGGTACCGGTTATCATCAGATTGTCTATGATACCTATTTTCAAATCTTGGATATCTGTACTCATCTCTATAATTGTCCCTCATTCCATTGTAGCGATAGTCATGTTTAAAATTCCTATAATCTGAATAGGAGTCATTAACACTGTTGGATTTCCAATTGTTATTACTGCTGGGAGTCCAATAATTATTATATTCTCTATATCTATTAGTCCCATAATATTCCCGTCCCCTCAAAGTATCCCTTGGTTGTCTCTCTATTCTCTCTCTCCTTATATTACTCTCTTCAGTATATTGGCCATCCCTTTCATATGTATTTGTCTTCATATTATTAACCAAATACTTTATATTTCGTGTATCCACTTGTTCTCTTTGGATCCTATCTTTCGATTCCTTAGTATGTCCCTCTTCTTGTCTATTCTGTGGCCTATTTTCCTTCCTTTTACTAAATAGTGTATTATTTTTTTTATTAGTTGTAATTTGTACATTATCTCCTTGCTCAACCTCAGTGTTCTCATCACATTTATAGTCTTCTCTATCTCTGTTGTACTTTTTCCATTTATTATTTAATAGATCCACATTTAAATCACCTAGCTTTTTAATAATTTCACTCTCTTTTTCTTGAGATTTAGTATCCTTCTTCTTTTTATCAAACAATGTTTTAGTTTGAATAAGTTCTTCATTAATTTCTTTCAGCGCAATATTTCTAGCCTTAATAATAATTTTAATAAGGTCTACTGATGCCTTTTCTAGTACATCAAACCATTCAATTTTTAAATCTGTTTTTAATTCAAAAGTACAATCTTTTTTCAAGCACAATCCCCTTGGTACCATCCCTACTTCAATATATTTTTCCATAAATTTAAGTTCAGTCTTAATTTTTAATTCCTTGGTTAGTAGATCTTCTAAAGTATTTAAGGTGGTATTAATATCCATCTTACAATGTGAAAAAAAGGTGTCTGTTGTCTGATTATTATTATCCATAGAAGTATCTATGGCCATAAGTAATGTGTCTTTCATCGTGAAGAGATCCATCCTTACAATAAGGGAATCCTATAAATAGTTAGAGTTGAATCTCAATGTAAATGATTTAAATTTGCTTACTACAGCTTACACCAGTGAGAAGTTAAACTTAAAAAGTCAAAAGGGTGTGTAAGCTGTTACTAAGCTAAACCAGAATGGCCTATCTCCTAATTGCACTTCTCACAATTCATGCAATCAATTCTAACGGAAATCAAAACAAGGGTTGGAGATGGCGCCGAAAGGCTATCTGGTGGAGAATAATTGAATTTAAGAAATATCAAAATGTACTTCAGAAAAAAGGGTAAGGAGAAATAAAAATGTCTAAGACCATATATATATAAAAATGTGACTCAAAGTGTAATAAACACTTTCGTGGTAAGAAGGCAATCCACTGATTAAAATAAACAAATTCAATTTATTAATGCAATAAATAGTAAAACTGCTAATACATTTCTGTTAGAATAGTATTTAATACATTTCAATATGCTCATGAAACCATCTGATACTAGTATCTAAAAATTGAGAAGCACTAATCATTTAAATGACAATTTAAATAACAATTTAGTGACCTCTAAATGCTAAAATTATTTAAAAAGCTACACGTTAAGCTAATTAATTACACAATATGCTGTTAAGAACCCGGGTTACATAAACCTGTATGAATGATTATAATTGCTAGTTGTTAGATTCAGGTAGGCACTGTGTGCTAGTATCGATGAATTGTCTTTTGATTAAGGAAAACTTGAGCTCAACAATATAGTCCTTATGATACAGTTCAAGCTAAAAACTGAGAGTCTTCACCCCCACTCATGAGGGTCTTTCAAGTAACACAGTCAGTTATAGGCACTCACCCGGAGCTCCGGTTTTAGGGGCGGACCTCTTTACTCCGCTCACCTGTAATGTTCCTTTCCCACTCGATAACGCCTTCACATGAATTTAGAAACCAAGTATTGCTTCAAAGTGTGCACACTTCCTTGAGAAAATGCTCCTACCGCTTTCGCTCAGTACCTGGGTTAGTTAACTGGGTTCTGGCTCTGCGGTCCTGGGAGCTTGTCGGGTCTGTGTCCTTTCCAAAGTAAGCCGGATGCCGGTATGATCTACGCGTTTCAGCTCACCAGGGAGCCTTTGTCAAGATACCTTCCTCCAGCTGTGATCCCTTTTTTAAAGGATTCCTCCATTAACCCTATATGTGCTTTAAATAAAACAATTAGTGCCTTCATTAGCTTTGTATTCCTTATTGTGCCTCATGTCCTATTCAATATATGTAGCCCGTTTCCAATACAGGTTTATTGCTCAACTGGTTATTAAGTTGGTGAAAAGCCCCGGTCACTCAAATATTTCACAAACAGTCATGTTATCGTTAAACACTTTACTCCTATTTACACATTTGTTAACCCCATCAGTCCATTACCCAATTAGTTACCACGAAAAGCCACAGCTTCATATGTATATTGACACGTAAATGCAATTACAAACACTTAGAAAAAAGCCATTTGAGACAGAAAACGAATATATCCACACAAATTTTAGACCTAAGTCCCAGTTTTTCCCAACGCAAGAAAAAGGGAATTATATAGAATCCTTTGAGAAATTGGTGAAGCAGGATTTGGAGGGGATTGATATTAAACAAACTAAAAATCTGAAGTGGAATTTAAGTATGAAAGAAAAAACAATATTAAGAGATTTACAATCAAGGACGGATATAGTGATTAAACAGGCCGATAAAGGGGGCGGAGTAGTTATCATGAGCAGTACCTATTATAAAACTGAAGCTTACAGATTACTGAATGATACGACAACATACCAAAAATTGCTTAGTGACCCAGGAGATGTATTTCAGGGTAGACTAAAAACACTGCTTGACGATGCAAGATTAACCAATTTAGTGACAGAATCAGAATATGATTTCTTATTAATTAAGAATTTTAGAACCCCAATATTTTATTTCTTACCAAAGATCCACAAGGATCTGAAAGAACCACCAGGTCGCCCCATTATATCGGGCATAGATTCAATAACGTCAAATTTGTCCCAATATATCGACTACTTCTTGCAAAACTATGTGAAAGAACTCCCCTCTTACTTGTCAGACTCTGCACATTTTCTAAGAGTATTAAGAGAGATTAAATGGGAACCAAATTTTGTACTGGTCACCTGTGATGTCAGCTCACTTTATACTAACATAGAGCACGATTTAGGAATACAAGCTATAGATTATTTTTTGAGACATGACAGTGAAATGACCAGCACACAAAGGGATTTTTTATTGCAATGTATTAAATTTATCTTGAATAATAATTATTTTAAATTCGAGAGTAGTTATTTCTTGCAAGTCAAGGGTACGGCTATGGGCACAAGGTTCGCACCCAGTTATGCAAATTTATTCATGGGGGTCTTTGAAAGAGAGTTGATAGAAAGATCCCCATGGGGTGCGAACCTTGTGCTCTATAGACGTTACATCGACGACTTATTCTTTGTGTGGAAAGGGGATACAGAACTATTGGATATTTTTATTGATGACCTTAATTCCAACAACTTTGGCTTAAAATTCACGCATGAGTCTAGTAAAGAAAGAATTAATTATCAGGATATAGAAATTGAGATAAGTAATAACGAAATTAAAACAAAGACCTTTTTCAAAAAGGTCGAGTCTAACAATTATATTGACTCTGAGAGCTGCCATCTTAGTCAGTGGAAAAAGAACATACCAAAGGGTCAATTAATGCGTGTAAGGAGGAATTGTACAGATTTAGAGGATTTTGAGAAACAATCAGAAGTACTAGTAAAGAGATTCGAACAAAAGGGCTATGATACCCATAAGATTCTAGAGACAGTGAATGAAGTGAAAAAGATGGATAGAGAGGAACTATTACGAAAAAAGGAAAAACCCCATGAGAGGGAGTTAAAAGAAACATTAGACATACCGTTAATTACAACCTATTCTGCCCATCACAAACAATTCCAAAAAGTAGTTAAGAAACACTGGCATCTTTTATTGAAAGACCCTTTAATAGGCCCAAATTTAGGAAGAAACCCCAAATTCATTTATAGAAAAGCTAGGAATCTAAAAACGATATTAGCCCCGAGCGAATATAAAGGGGGGAATGAAATTTGTAAGAGAGGGTATAAAACACTTGATGGTAACAAGATAGAGGGGTTCTTCTCCTGCCACCAATGCAAGTCTTGCAAACATAGTACGAAACTGAAACAGATTAAGTCTGATAAAGATGGGAGAATTATTAAAATAACGGACATTATAAAATGTACCGACATAAATATAATTTACCTGTTACAATGTGACTGTAACTTAAGGTACTTTGGTCAGACTGGACGGAAATTAAAAGACCGCATACGTGAACATCTGTTAGCAATAGAACATGAGAGAGAAGACACTATTCTATATAAACATTTCAAAGAGGTACATAAAGGGAATACAGGAACACTAAAATTTTGGGGGATTAAGAAAATAGTACAGGATGGTAGAAGAGGGAATACGGATAAGAAAATCCTCAGACATGAAGCAGAATTTATCTACAATTTCGGCACACTCCACCCTAAGGGATTGAATAGTGAAATTGACCTGAATGCCTTTATATAATTAGAAAGGCTCATTGTTTCTTACATAATGAATTTGAATAAACATACTTTAGTTATGAGATGGAGCATTGGTCACTAGGGATTGTTGTAAAAACTCAGAGTTGCAAGAAAGTAGGGGTCAGAAATTGAGCTCCCCATGACATGAGTTATTTTTTCCTGGTCTGCTAGAGGTAAAGGAGTTTCTTTCCTTTTTAGAATTGGCAAAGTCCACTTTGTCTTTATTAAGTCCCTTTGACCAATTGGGGTGAGTGTCTGGTAGATTGTCCCCTTGCTCAGTAGTGTTAGTATTGATATTTACATTAAATATAAACACCTTTTGGCTTTGTCATTAGAGCCTAATAAATTGTAAATTGAGAAATTATCTACTTGCCTAATAGATGAGATAAATACCTTATATCCTCTTCCATGGGGATCTATTAACTTAGCTTTTTTTAAATAACGGTTATTAAATAGTTTTGGCTTTGGTGGTCATAGCTCAATCCTATTATTTACTAATGTTCGAATTGTTATTTACATAGTAATATATGCCCAATGAAAATGACAATTAACTACGGATCTAACCTTCTAAAGATCTAGATAGCCTGAGAACTGAACTAATAGCCAATAGCTGAATGGCTAAGGTTGAGGCTTCATAAACAAGAGGTCTGGGGATCGATTCCACCCAGCCATTAAGAAATTAGTATTAATTTATTTTAGAGATAGTCTTGTGTATTTAAGCAGTCTAAATTAAGGTAGAAGTTAAGAGTAGAATCCACTAGATGTGAACATCTACCTTATCCCAATGGTGTAGAGGTTAGTCTCCCACCGTAAGGGTCCTGAGTTTGAATCCAAGCTAAGAGGAAAACTTTTTTCCACACAATTATTTTAAAACAGTTGATTTCAACTGAGATTTCTTCAATTCAGACTTTTTAGACGAAAAGGAATATGTTTAAATACAAATTATGAGATCACTTATTTGTATAATTAAAAGTCAAATACTAATGTCAAAGTCCTTTTAGGTAAACAGTCAATATAGCCTAATGGTTAGGTGGTCCGACTTCAGGCATAAAGGGTTGTGAGTTCGAATCCAAGCAGGAACCATCTTTTTTAAGTTCTATTAAATTCAATTATGCAAATTATTTTTTTCTAAGTGTTTGTAATTGCATTTACGTGTCAATATACATATGAAGCTGTGGCTTTTCGTGGTAACTAATTGGGTAATGGACTGATGGGGTTAACAAATGTGTAAATAGGAGTAAAGTGTTTAACGATAACATGACTGTTTGTGAAATATTTGAGTGACCGGGGCTTTTCACCAACTTAATAACCAGTTGAGCAATAAACCTGTATTGGAAACGGGCTACATATATTGAATAGGACATGAGGCACAATAAGGAATACAAAGCTAATGAAGGCACTAATTGTTTTATTTAAAGCACATATAGGGTTAATGGAGGAATCCTTTAAAAAAGGGATCACAGCTGGAGGAAGGTATCTTGACAAAGGCTCCCTGGTGAGCTGAAACGCGTAGATCATACCGGCATCCGGCTTACTTTGGAAAGGACACAGACCCGACAAGCTCCCAGGACCGCAGAGCCAGAACCCAGTTAACTAACCCAGGTACTGAGCGAAAGCGGTAGGAGCATTTTCTCAAGGAAGTGTGCACACTTTAAAGCAATACTTGGTTTCTAAATTCATGTGAAGGCGTTATCGAGTGGGAAAGGAACATTACAGGTGAGCGGAGTAAAGAGGTCCGCCCCTAAAACCGGAGCTCCGGGTGAGTGCCTATAACTGACTGTGTTACTTGAAAGACCCTCATGAGTGGGGGTGAAGACTCTCAGTTTTTAGCTTGAACTGTATCATAAGGACTATATTGTTGAGCTCAAGTTTTCCTTAATCAAAAGACAATTCATCGATACTAGCACACAGTGCCTACCTGAATCTAACAACTAGCAATTATAATCATTCATACAGGTTTATGTAACCCGGGTTCTTAACAGCATATTGTGTAATTAATTAGCTTAACGTGTAGCTTTTTAAATAATTTTAGCATTTAGAGGTCACTAAATTGTTATTTAAATTGTCATTTAAATGATTAGTGCTTCTCAATTTTTAGATACTAGTATCAGATGGTTTCATGAGCATATTGAAATGTATTAAATACTATTCTAACAGAAATGTATTAGCAGTTTTACTATTTATTGCATTAATAAATTGAATTTGTTTATTTTAATCAGTGGATTGCCTTCTTACCACGAAAGTGTTTATTACACTTTGAGTCACCTTTTTATATATATATAGTCTTAGACATTTTTATTTCTCCTTACCCTTTTTTCTGAAGTACATTTTGATATTTCTTAAATTCAATTATTCTCCACCAGATAGCCTTTCGGCGCCATCTCCAACCCTTGTTTTGATTTACATAATATATATTATTAACACTAGCACATAACAGCTACACAATATATATTATTAACACTAGCACATAACAGATACACAATATATATTATTAACACTAGCACATAACAGTTACACTATATATATTATTAACACTAGCACATAACAGTTACACAATATATATTATTAACACTAGCACATAACAGCTACACAATATATATTATTAACACTAGCACATAACAGCTACACAATATATATTATTAACACTAGCACATAACAGCTACACAATATATATTATTAACAATAGCACATAACAGATACACAATATATATTATTAACACTAGCACATAACAGTTACACAATATATATTATTAACACTAGTACATAACAGTTACACAATATATATTATTAACATTAGCACATAACAGCTATACAATATATATTATTAACACTAGCACATAAGAGTTACACAATATATATTATTAACACTAACACATAACAGCTACATAATATATATTATTAACACTAGCACATAACAGCTACACAATATATATTATTAACAATAGCACATAACAGATACACAATATATATTATTAACACTAGCACATAACAGTTACACAATATATATTATTAACACTAGCACATAACAGCTACACAATATATATTATTAACACTAGCACATAACAGTTACACAATATATATTATTAACACTAGCACATAACAGTTACACAATATATATTATTAACACTAGCACATAACAGTTACACAATATATATTATTAACACTAGTACATAACAGTTACACAATATATATTATTAACACTAGCACATAACAGTTACACAATATATATTATTAACACTAGCAAATAACAGCTACACAATATATATTATTAACACCAGCACATAACAGTTACACAATATATATTATTAACACCAGCACATAACAGTTACACAATATATATTATTAACACTAGCAAATAACAGCTACACAATATATATTATTAACACTAGCACATAACAGTTACACAATATATTTTATTAACACTAGCACATAAAAGCTACACAATATATATTATTAACACTAGCACATAACAGTAACACAATATATATTATTAATACTAGCACATAACAGTTACACAATATATATTATTAACACTAGCACATAACAGCTACACAATATATATTATTAACACTAGCACATAACAGTTACACAATATATATTATTAACACTAGCACATAACAGCTACACAATATATATTATTAACACTAGCACATAACAGCTACACAATATATATTATTAACTCTAGCACATAACAGCTACACAATATATATTATTAGCACTAGCACATAACAGCTACACAATATATATTATTAACACTAGCACATAACAGTTACACAATATATATTATTAACACTAGCACATAACAGATACACAATATATATTATTAACACTAATACATAACAGCTACACAATATATATTATTAATACTAGCACATAACAGTTACACAATATATATTATTAACACTAGCACATAACACAGAAAAAATCACAGACCTTCTCACTTAACTGAAATTGCCACATAACTTTCTACAGTCTAAGAACACAGAAAAAATCACAGACCTTCTCACTTAACTGAAATTGCCACATAACTTTCTACAGTCTAAGAACACAGAAAAAACCACAGACCTTCTCACTTAACTGAAATTGCCACATAACTTTCTACAGTCTAAGAACACAGAAAAAATCACAAACCTTCTCACTTAACTGAAATTGCCACATAACTTTCTACAGGTAGCCTTCTGGGAAACAGCTTCATTATATTTTACCTGCTAAGTTGTTTATTGTATGTGTTTGTATATTTAGTGATAATTCCTTTTGTTTTGTTTTTACTTTAAATGTATATATTACAGGCTGTGCTAGTCATAATTTGCATAGTTTAAGCAGCTGTTGTACATTTATCTGTCTATTTGTCTTAATGGTTTTATTTCACTCTTATATGTCTATCTTATCTCTAATATTTTGTTTTTTGATGTGTTTTTTGGTTTCTGCATGACTGACCCTTAGCTTAAAATGTCCATAAATGTACCCTCCCACTCATTTTAACACACTTTCTCTGGACCATCATTAACCAATTTATCTCTCTCCCTTTACACAGTCTAAGAACACAGAAAAAATCACAGACCTTCTCACTTAACTGAAATTGCCACATAACTTTCTACAGGTAGCCTTCTGGGAAACAGCTTCCCTCCCACCCCAAGTTCACTTCCTCATTTATAGATAGTCTCCCACACAACTTTAACTCTCCTGAAATGACAGGTGCACACACTGATCAGCACATCCTTCCATTCCCTTAACCCCATAGAATACACAGTACTTTTATTATATTATGTTTCATATACCTTTCATTCCCTTATGCAATTGTTACAGTAATTCTGTGTCTTATGTTTTTAACTGGTTCCCAATTCTGTAAAAATGCTCAATATATTCATATTCCTTTTTGCTACCCTTTGTCTCTATAACAAACTACACTATTCAATTACTCCTTCTCCCTCTCCACCTGCACTGTTCATTAGCCCATCTCTCCTAAAATCACCTTACTTTTCTACTCATTAACTTTACCTATTCCTAAACAATCTCTCTACCCCCTCCACCCCATCTCAAAAGCAGTCTCACTACTGCAAATCTGTATCTCATCTCATGTCACTCTCCCTCTTGCTTCTACTTACTGCTGGTGACATCTCCCCTAATCCCGGTCCCCAACCACTGACAAGCCATGCACATCCATGTGTACCATCCCATAGACTCAGAAAACAAAACTCTGCACACCTTTCTCACATTCCTCTTGCATCTAAAGCCACTACCCCTTTCACCTGTGCACTCTGGAACTCTCGCTCTGTTTGCAACAAACTCACTTCTATACATGACCTCTTCATCTCCCGCTCCCTCAACCTTCTGGCCCTAACAGAAACCTGGCTCTCTCCCCTAGACACAGCATCCACTGCTGCTCTGTCACATGGGGGTCTACACTTCAGCCACACTCCTAGGTCTGGTAATAGACAAGGAGGTGGTGTAGGTATTTTACTTTCCTCTCGTTGCACCTTTCAACAAATACACCCTATCTCTTCCCTCACTTTTCCCTCATTCGAAACCCACATGATTCGCTTATTCTCCCCTCTGTCTGTACGTGTTGCAGTCATATACCGACCCCCTGGCTCCGTAACTCAATTTCTAGATCACTTGGCTGCCTGGCTACCCTACTTCCTTTCCTCTGACACCCCTGCCCTCATTCTTGGCGACTTCAACATCCCCCTTAACAATCCCACTGCCTCATCTGCTAAACAACTTCTGCAACTCACTTCCTCCTTCGGTCTGTCACAATGGACTGATTCTCCCACTCACAAAGACGGTTACTCCCTTGACCTGATCTTTAGCTATCGATGCACTCTCTCAAACTTCTCAAACTCCCCTTTTCCTCTGTCTGACCACCATCTCCTTACCTGCAACATTTCATCCCTTCCTACAACTCTCCCACCTTCTACTCCTCACACCAAACTTCACAGAAGCATTAGGTCTTTAGATCAGCAGCAATTTGCTAATTCCCTTCAACCACTCCTCTCATCCTTCTCCTCCTTTTCCTGCCCTGAACAATCTATCTGTCACTATAATTCCACCCTTATATCCGTCCTTGACAATCTCGCCCCTCTTACCACTGCTAGGAAATCACACACTCATCCCCAGCCCTGGCATACTCCTCTGACACGGTACCTACGCAGATGTTCCCGTACTGCTGAACGGCATTGGAGAAAATTACGGAGTTCTGCTGATTTTCTTCATTACAAACTCATCTTGAACTCCTACTACTCTGCCCTTAATTTCCACAAGCAACACTACTTCTCTACCCTTATCTCTAATCTTTTTTCAAACCCAAAACGTCTGTTCTCCACTTTCAATACTCTCCTCCGCCCTCCCCCACTTCCTATTACAACTTCTCTGTCAGCCCAAGACTTTGCCAGTCACTTCATTAACAAAATTGACTCCATCAGAAATGAAATCAGCTCTCAACACAATTCCATTCTCTCCCCCCCTCAAATACTCTCACCCAACCACAACCCTCATAACCTGAAACTTAGTTCATTCTCCCCTGTTACTGAGGATGAAGTTTCAGCACTTATACTGCGCTCTCACCTCACTACCTGTCCCCTTGACCCTATCCCCTCACAGCTGCTCCCCTCTCTCTCTGCTACCCTTACCCCTATACTAACACACATTTTCAACCTCTCCCTCAGCACTGGTACATTTCCCTCATCATTGAAACATGCGCTGGTCACACCTATCCTCAAAAAACCTTCCCTTGATCCTACCTCCCCATCCAACTACCGCCCAATTTCCCTCCTCCCTCTTGCTTCAAAGCTTCTCGAAAAACTAGTATATGCACGCCTATCCCATTTCCTTACGTTAAACTCCCTTCTTGACCCGCTGCAATCTGGATTTCGTCCCTATCACTCCACAGAGACAGCTATTGTTAAGGTCACCAACGACCTACTTACAGCCAAATCAAAAGGCCACTTCTCTCTGCTTATCCTCCTTGATCTGTCCACAGCCTTTGACACGGTCGACCACCCTCTTCTGCTCCAAACCCTCCAATCCTTCGGCATCTGTGACACAGCCCTTTCGTGGCTCTCTTCCTACCTGTCAAACCGTACCTTCAGTGTAGCCTTCTCTGGGGCCTCCTCTGCCCCGTCACCACTTTCTGTCGGAGTACCGCAGGGCTCTGTCCTCGGTCCCCTTCTCTTCTCTATCTATACGTCATCACTAGGTTCCCTAATTAAGTCCCACGGTTTCCAATATCATTTGTATGCCGATGACACCCAAATCTACTTCTCTGCACCAGAACTATCTCCTTCCTTGCTAACCCGTGTCACTAACTGTCTTTCTCACATCTCTTCCTGGATGTCCTCTCACTACCTCAAGCTAAATCTCTCCAAAACTGAGCTCCTCATTTTCCCCCCTTCTTCCAAAATCTCCACCCCCAATATCTCTATAACTGTCGACAACTCCATCATCACCCCTACCCCGCACGCCCGATGTCTCGGGGTCACATTCGACTCAGATCTTTCCTTCACTCCTCACATTCAGTCATTGGCTAAAGCCTGCCGCTTTCACCTTAAAAACATCTCTAAAATTAGACACTTCCTTACACAAGACACAACTAAGATTTTAATCCACTCTCTTATTCTTTCCCGCCTTGATTACTGCAACTCTGTCCTCTCTGGTCTCCCCACCTGCCGCCTAGCTCCTTTACAATCCATAATAAATGCCTCTGCCAGACTCATCTTCCTTACACGTCGCTCTTCATCTGCTGCGCCTCTCTGCCAATCCCTTCACTGGCTTCCTCTTGCCTCTAGGATCAAACACAAAACCCTCACTCTGACATACAAAGCACTCAACTGCACTGCTCCCCCCTACATCTCAGACCTTGTCTCCAGATACTCTCCCTCCCGTCCCCTTCGCTCTGCTCATGACCTCCTACTCTCCTCCTCTCTTGTCACCTCATCACACTCCCGTTTACAGGACTTCTCCAGACTGGCTCCCATCTTGTGGAACTCTCTGCCTCGCTCCACAAGACTCTCTTCTAGTTTTAAAAGCTTCAAGTGCTCCCTAAAGACTCTACTGTTCAGGGATGCATACAACCTACGCTAACCTTTCCTAATACCAGTTCCTCTCCTCCACTGCAATCCCCTGAACCCCCTTAGCATGTAAGCCTAAAAGTCCAGCTGTTTGTAGATCACCTTCTAAAGAGCTGACTACAACAGTGCAACTGTTGGCAGTACCCTCTACCCTATAATTGTTTTGTTGTACTCCCCCTTTGTTTATAGCGCTGCGGAATCTGTTGGCGCTCTACAAATAACCGATAATAATAATAATAATAATAACAGCTACACAATATATATTAATACTAGCACATAACAGCTACACACTATATATTATTAACACTAGCACATAACAGTTACACAATATATATTATTAACACTAGCACATAACAGCTACACAATATATATTATTAACACTAGCATATAACAGTTACACAATATATATTATTAATACTAGCACATAACAGTTACACAATATATATTATTAACACTAGCACATAACAGCTACACAATATATATTACTAACACTAGCACATAACAGCTACACAATATATATTATTAACACTAGCACATAACAGCTACACAATATATATTACTAACACTAGCACATAACAGTTACACAATATATATTTTTAACACTAGCACATAACAGCTACACAATATATATTATTAACACTAGCACATAACAGTTACACAATATATATTATTAACACTAGCACATAACAGCTACACAATATATATTATTAACACTAGCACATAACAGCTACACAATATATATTATTAACACTAACTTATAACATCTACACAATTTATATTATTAACACTAGCACCTAACAGCTACACAATATATATTATTAACACTAGCACATAACAGTTACACAAAATATATTATTAACACTAGCAAATAACAGCTACACAATATATATTATTAACACTAGCACATAAGAGTTACACAATATATATTATTAACACTAGCACATAACAGTTACACAAAATATATTATTAACACTAGCACATAACAGTTACACACTATATATTATTAACACTAGCACATAAGAGTTACACAATATATATTATTAACACTAGCACATAACAGCTACACAATATATATTATTAACACTAGCACATAATAGCTACACAATATATATTACTAGCACTAGCACATAACAGTTACACAAAATATATTATTTAACACTAGCACACAGCAACTACACACTATGGGGGATAGTTATCAAGACGTCTACTTTACCTGCCTTCGCCGGTTCAATACGCCCGCCTAAGCTCGCCTACCATCGCCGCCGCGGACCTTCAAAATTTCGCCTAAGTTATCAATAAATCTGTCAAAAAGCCGCGCACCAAGTACAGGGCGATGAGCAGCGGACTGTGAGAGTTATCACTCATCCGATCTCGCTGCTCTTCGGCTTTTTGACAGCTTTATTGCTAGCCTGTCACTAAGCACCCACACTAACTACACTGTTCTACCCCCTATACCGGCGCCCCCGGAGCCCCCCGCAACTAAATAAAGTTATTAACCCCTAAACCGCCGCTCCTAGACCCTGCCGCAACTCTTATAAATGTATTAACCCCTACACCACCGCTCCCGGACCCCGCCGCCACCTACATTATACCTAGTAACCCCTATCCTGCCCCCCCTATACCGCTGCACTCTATAATAAAGTTATTAACCCCTATCCTGCGGATCCCGGACCTCGCCGCAACAAAATAAATAGTTTAACCCCTAAACCACCGCTCCCGGACACCACCGCAACCTATATTAAACTTATTAACCCCTAATCTGCCCCCCCTACACCGTTGCCACCTATAATAAGTTTATTAACCCCTATCCTGCCCCCCCTACACCGTCGCCACCTATAATAAATTTATTAATCCTTATCCTGCCCCACCTACACCGCCGCCACTGTAATAAAATTATTAACCCCTAAACCTAAGTCTAACACTAACCCTAGCACCCCCCTAACTTAAATATTAATTAAATAAATCTAAATAATATTTCTCTTATTAACTAAATTAATCCTATTTAAAACTAAATACTTACCTTTAAAATAAACCCTAATATAGCTACAATATAAATAATAATTATATTGTAGCTATCTTAGGATTTATTTTTATTTCACAGGCAAATTTCAATTTATTTTAACTAGGTACAATAGCTATTAAATAGTTATTAACTATTTAATAGCTACCTAGCTAAAATAAAGAGAAATTTACCTGTAAAATATAAAACTAACCTAAGTTACAATTACACCTAACACTACACTATACTTTAATAAATTATTCCTATTTAAAACTAAATACTTAGCTGTAAAATAAACCCTAAGATAGTAACAATATAATTAATAATTACATTGTAGCTATTTTAGGATTTATATCTATTTTACAGGTAACTTTGTATTTATTTTAGCTATTTAGAATAGATATTAAATAGTTATTAACTATTTAATAACTACCTAGCTAAAATAAATACAAAATTACCTGTAAAATAAATCCTAACCTAAGTTACAATTAAACCTATAACTACACTATCATTAAATTAATTAAATAAATTACCTACAAATAATTACAATTAAATTAAATAAACTAACTAAAGTACAAAAAATAAAAAAAGCTAAGTTACAAAAAATAAAACAAATAAGTTACAAACATTTAAAAAATATTACAACAATTTTAAGCTACTTACACCTAATCTAAGCCCCCTAATAAAATAACAAAGCCCCCCAAAATAAAAAAATTCCCTACCCTATTTTAAATTAAAAAGTTACCAGCGTTACCAGCTCTTTTACCTTACCAGCCCTTAACAGGCCCTTTTGCGGGGCATGCCCCAAAGAATTCTGCTCTTTTGCCTGTAAAATAAAAATACAACCCCCCCAACATTAAAACCCACCACCCACATACCCCTAATTTAACCCAAACCCCCCTTAAATAAACCTAACACTACCCCCTGAAGATCATCCTACCTTGAGTCGTCTTCAGCCAGCCGACCCACCGATGGAACCGAAGAGGAGATCCGGAGCGGCAGAAGTCATCATCCAGGCTGCGCTGAAGAAATCTTCCATCTGATGAAGTCATCATCCAGGCGGCGCTAAAGAGGTCTTCCATCCAATAGAAGTCTTCATCCATGCGGCGTCTTCAATCTTCATCCATCCGGAGCGGAGCGGAGCCATCTTCAGACGAGCCAACGCAGAGCCATCCTCTTCTTCCCGACGACTAACGACGAATGGATATTCCTTTAAGGGACGTCATCCAAGATGGCGTCCCTTCAATTCCGATTGGCTGATAGGATTCTATCAGCCAATCGGGATTAAGGTAGGAAAAATCTGATTGGCTGATTGAATCAGCCAATCAGATTTAAGTTCAATCTGATTGGCTGATTGGATCAGCCAATCGGATTGAGCTTGCATTCTATTGGCTGTTCCGATCAGCCAATAGAATGCGAGCTCAATCTGATTGGCTGATTGGATCAGCCAATCGGATTGAACTTCAATCTGATTGGCTGATTCAATCAGCCAATCAGATTTTTCTTACCTTAATTCCGATTGGCTGATAGAATCCTATCAGCCAATCGGAATTGAAGGGACGTCTTGGATGACGTCCCTTAAAGGAATATCCATTCGTCAGTAAGTCGTCGGGAAGAAGAGGATGGCTCCGTGTTGGCTCGTCTGAAGATGGCTCCGCTCCGTTCCGGACGGATGAAGATTGAAGACGCCGCCTGGATGAAGAGTTCTATCAGATGGAAGACCTCTTCAGCGCCGCCTGGATGATGACTTCATCAGATGGAAGATTTCTTCAGTGCCGCCTGGATGATGACTTCTGCCGCTCCGGATCTCCTCTTCGGTTCCATCGGTGGGTCGGCTGGCTGAAGACGACTCAAGGTAGGATGATCTTCAGGGGGGTAGTGTTAGGTTTATTTAAGGGGGGTTTGGGTTAGATTATTGGTATGTGGGTTGTGGGTTTTAATGTTGGGGGGGGTTGTATTTTTATTTTACAGGCAAAAGAGCAGAATTCTTTGGGGCATGCCCCGCAAAAGGCCCTGTTAAGGGCTGGTAAAGTAAAAGAGCTGGTAACTTTTTAATTTAGAATAGGGTAGGGAATTTTTTTATTTTGGGGGGCTTTGTTATTTTATTAGGGGGCTTAGATTAGGTGTAAGTAGTTAGTTAGTTGTAATATTGTTTAAATGTTTGTAACTTATTTTTTTTATTTTTTGTAACTTAGCTTTTTTTATTTTTTGTACTTTAGGTAGTTTATTTATTTTAATTTAATTGTAGTTATTTGTAGGTAATTTATTTAATTAATTTAATGATAGTGTAGTGTTAGGTTTAATTGTAACTTAGGTTAGGATTTATTTTACAGGTAATTTTGTATTTCTTTTAGCTAGGTAGTTATTAAATAGTTAATAACTATTTAATAACTATTCTAAATAGCTAAAATAAATACAAAGTTACCTGTAAAATAAATATAAATCCTAAAATAGCTACAATGTAAGTATTAATTATATTGTAGCTATCTTAGGGTTTATTTTACAGGTAAGTATTTAGTTTTAAATAGGAATAATTTATTAAAGTATAGTGTAGTGTTAGGTGTAATTGTAACTTAGGTTAGTTTTTATTTTACAGGTAAATTTCTCTTTATTTTAGCTAGGTAGCTATTAAATAGTTAATAACTACTTAATAGCTATTGTACCTAGTTAAAATAAATTGATATTTGCCTGTAAAATAAAAATAAATCCTAAAATAGCTACAATATAATTATTATTTATATTGTAGCTATATTAGGGTTTATTTTAAAGGTAAGTATTTAGTTTTAAATAGGATTAATTTAGTTAATAAGAGAAATATTATTTAGATTTATTTAATTAATATTTAAGTTAGGGGGGTGTTAGGGTTAGTGTTAGACTTAGGTTTAGGGCTTAATAATTTTATTACAGTGGCGGCGGTGTAGGGGGGGCAGGATAGGGGTTAATAAATTTATTATAGGTAGCGACGGTGTAGGGGGGGCAGGATAGGGGTTAATAAACTTATTATAGGTGGCGACGGTGTAGGGGGGGCAGAATCGGGGTTAATAAGTTTAATATAGGTTGCGGCGGGGTCCGGGAGCGGCGGTTTAGGGGTTAAACTATTTATTTTGTTGCGGCGAGGTCCAGGATCCGCAGGATAGGGGTTTATAACTTTATTATAGGTGGCGACGGTATAGGGGGGGCAGGATAGGGGTTAATAGGTATAATGTAGGTGGTGGCGGGGTCCCTGCTAGTTTTTTGATAACTAGCAAAAGTAGTCAGATTGTGCGCGGAACATCTGTAGTGACGTAAGAATCGATCTGTGTCAGACTAAGTCCGGCGGATCGAAGCTTACGTCACTAAATTCTACTTTTGCCAGTATCTAGGGCTTGATAACTAAGGCGAATCAGCCTCGCCACAAATATGCTGCGGAATTCCAGCGTATTTGAGGTTAACGGCTTGATAACTAGGGGCCTATATATTATTAACACTAGCACATAACAGCTATACAATATATATTATTAACACTAGCACATAACAGCTACAAAATATATAATATTAACACTAGCACATTACAGTTACACAATATATATTATTAACACTAGCACATAACAGCTACACAATATATATTATTAACACTAGCACATAACAGTTACACAATATATATTATTAACACTAGCACATAACAGCTACACAACATATATTATTACCACTAGCACATAACAGCTACACAATATATATTATTAACACTAGCACATAACAGCAACACAATATATATTATTAACACTAACACATAACAGTTACACTATATATATTATTAACACTAACATATAACAGTTACACAATATATATTATTAACACTAACATATAACATCTACACAATTTATATTATTAACACTAGCACATAACAGCTACACAATATATATTATTAACACAAGCACATAACAGTTACACAAAATATATTATTAACACTAGCAAATAACAGCTACACAATATATATTATTAACACTAGCACATAACAACTACACAATATATTATTAACACTAGCACATAACAGCTGCACAATATATATTATTAACACTAGCACATAACAGCTACACAATATATATTATTAACACTAGCACATAACAGTTACACAAAATATATTATTTAATCCTAGCACATAACAACTACACACTATATATTATTAACACTAGCACATAACAGCTACACAATATATATTATTAACACTAGCACATAACAGCTACAAAATATATAATATTAACACTAGCACATTACAGTTACACAATATATATTATTAACACTAGCACATAACAAATGGGTGGCCCTACGGATCTGCTTTGTGATTGGATCATTTTGGCAATGTATGTTGCTAGGGAGATGCATCTTTGTTAACAACCAATTGTCTTTTGGCTGTAATTCTTGAATCGCAACACCGGATTTTGGCCATCGGGGGGCAGCATGACAAACAAACAGCAATACATGTAATCATTTCTAACATTCATCCCACACTGCCAATCCCAATATCTTCCAATACAATGATTATATTAAACATACTATAATTTATTGCATTAATAAATTACAATATTAATTATAGATGGGGTAGTATCATATCATTTTTCTGATTACCCTAATACCAAATACATTATGTTTTTAACATTATATTATATCAAAGTAATTTATACTGCTAACTGATTAGCTTAACATGCATTTAAAATGTCACCAGTATCCTGGCATTTATATAAAAACCACAGCGTATTTCATATTCAGTACTGCACTGCATCCCAACATGAATATAATACATTTCATATTTCTAATAAATCCTGAATGCATGAATCTTGTCTATGCAGATCTCTTGTTTTCCTCAGTTGTTCCTATAATTTTCATTAGATTTCTGGAAAATAGAGAGAATAAAAAAAATGCTTTTATCTTTAAGTCAATGGGTTTAAGAGTATAATCTAAAACATGTGTTTTTAGCTGGTCAAGTTTTCATTGCTTCAATTACACAGCAGGGACTAATTTGCATTGAAATGTAAATGGTTACTTTCCCACAAAATATGTCACTTACTTATCTGATTTTATGCTCAGAATGTTGTCTCCATACATTCCAGGATGTGTTTGACCATCGGTCCTTGTTTGCTACCCCCTGCAGGGCTGTGAGCTTCAAAAGCTATGTTAATCAGGAAAAAGTGTCTCCTATCTTGAGAATCCTGTTCATCAGGAAGGGAAACTTCATGTTGTATCCAAGATTTATGATATACAAAATAAACATGGCCATTTCTTTTTAAGTGACTTTGTGATCCATCCTGTGTAATCACAGAAGTGGGGGAGGATTGAATTTGGTCTTCAAGTCAATGCATTTAATGTTTTATGAATGAATGAATCATTTGGTACTGATAAGCCAAATTTATAATAATATATATATTAATCTTTACATATACCTTGACAGTTTGCAGAAACAAATTTGGATTTTATCTTCAAGGTCTTTCGCCAATCAAATCCTTCAGATGGTTCTTGTGTAGACAATACATTTTCCAGTATTTGAAGTGATTCTAGTTCTTCATCTGACCAAGAGATAGGTGGGCCATCTGGTTCTTTATTGACAAAATGTTTCTTCAGGAGAAATTTCCATAGAAATAATTGCACATATTTTATTGGTTCGAATTTATCAGTTGGAGAATTGGAACAAAATTATAAAACTTTTCGATAGAACACTTATGTGATGTCTGGTTAGGATTCTATCAGATAAATTGATAATCCTTCATTTTTCATCCTAATTTGCGAGAATGGGCTGGGATTTCTTTTGTATGGTTTTGAGGTTTGAGGTTTCTCCTTCTGACTTTTCTTGTTCCTGGTTTGCCTTTTGTTTTTTCCACCCACCTCTCCTTGTGGCTCTGAATCTGTGCTGGAATCCTCTTCTAAAAAAGACTTTCTCTTTCTATTTTCAATTATAATTGAGCTAGAGGTAGATGATTCTACTGTTCCAGCTGTTCCATTATTGTCTATATATTCATTATCAGTATCAGAGACATCTGTTTCCACTATGTTAATTCTTCTCTGTGATCTTGAGTTGGAAGTATGTAATCTATTTTTCCATTTATATACTCTATTAGAGCTAAAGTCTTGTATGTATCTCTGTAGCTTGTCTTTTTTAGTTATTTTAATTTCATTCTCATATTTGTCCAGCTCTTTTTGGTATTTCTTGTACAAATTTTCAAATTCTTGTATATTTTCAAATTGTTTAAGTTGCTCATTTTGGGTTTTAATAAGAGTTTCAAAACTTTCATATTTAGAGGAGACGTGTTTGATGAGAATTTTCATCAGTTTTTTAGAGCATTCGCTTAATGCTTCTTCCCATTCTATACTTAGCTTTTTCTCCTTGAACTCAAAGGCTTGGAATAGTTGGATCCTTAGGCCACGAGGTATTAGATTTTTTTCAATATATTGTTCACAGAATTGTTGATCCCACCAAAGTTTATCTTGTTTAAATAAATGTTTATGTATTTCCAATACAGTGCCAATTTCTCCACTATATTTGTGTAACCAATACCCAATAGGTATTTGAACGAATGCAATTTTGAGTTCTTTTGTGTTTTTAATAAATACACACATACTTATACAATATATTCACATTTATATTTAATATATATTACAATAAAAGTTAAGTTTTAAGTTTTATGTTCACCACTCTGACCTTCTTGGCCTCTCTAGTATAATGTCCTCTAGTCAAGGGGTCACTGAAGTGCTATAAAAGTGTATTTGTCGCAGTCAAAAAATCCCTTCTTTAGGAATTTCTTTTGACTTAAACTTTCCAATATTACATTGTGTTGGATAGGGATCCTATTACACATTACTCAACACTTTTGAAAAATATATTACAGGAAGGTTACAATAACAACATACTGTCCAAATCCAAAAAAAACTTCATGTATGTAGAACATCCTGATGTAGCCCACTACTACCACTTTCCAAAGATCCATAAGGATCTTATCCGTCCTCCAGGAAGACCTATATAGTAATTATATATAGTAACTATAGTATATAGTAAATAGCAGCATTACATGATATATGCACACAATGGTATAAATATACCTAACACTTGTGCTCTTGATACAAAGGGATTTATCAGACATATAATGTTCCCTTTATATATACAGTATGTGCTATTATCAGTTCTTGTGGCTTCTAACTAACATGAAAACATCTAACAGACATAATATCAAGTTACAGAACATGACACACATATTACATACCCAGTATACATGTAGGTTATAGTAGCCATTTAAATTAAACTGATTATGATCACATGACACACATATTACATACCCAGTATACATGTAGGTTATAGTAGCCATTTAAATTAAACTGATTATGATCACATGACACACATATTACATACCCAGTATACGTGTAGGTTATAGTAGCCATTTAAATTAAACTGATTATGATCACATGACACACATATTACATACCCAGTATACATGTAGGTTATAGTAGCCATTTAAATTAAACTGATTATGATCACAAATGAATCAGTTACTGATATTGCGCCTGATTATAAATGGAGCGCAAAATGAGGGCGCGCTTCCATATGCTCGAATTGGAGCCTCGTTCTCATGACGTGAGACACAGCACGAGAACAAGCAATGGCAGCAAATGTTATATATATATATATATATATATATATGTATATATATATATATATATATATATATATATATATATATGTTTTTGTGTTAATATGTGTATATAAGCATACACATATATTTACAGGGAACACACAGTTCCCATAGACCGCAGTATAAAGACACCTCACAGCCGCCAACTTTAGCCCTCAAAAACTAGTGCAGCTTTTTTTTTTTTCTTTAAGGAAAACTAACACTTACATTTAGGGACATTTGGTGGACATTTATAAAATTAACCAGAGATCTAATCTCTTGCTAATTTTATAAATGCTAATTGCTACCAAAAGCTCATGGTAGAAAAAAACAGCCACTTGTAATGGCTGATTAATTATTGCGCACCCACAAATGGACAAATTTGACCGTTTATGGGCGTGCGATAATTTAGCACTCCACTTGTAATTTAGCCCATAGTGTCTCATTAAATAAAATAAGTTTCCCCATCAGTAATCCCTCTGGTATATAACATGTACAATGCTAAGCATCTGTTGCTATAAGATAAGGTTTATCCACATGATGTGCACATTAAATATATCTCCCAGATGTCAATCATTTGAGAGTGATATTCTTGTTTATACAATTCTCTAACACTCTATTCATATAAAGACTCCTTTATTCTGTAAATGTAAATCAGTACAACTCCTAACACTGGCATATTAATAAACAAACAAAGGGTATTGATTGGGTAGCGCTAATAAAAGCTTAGAGAAAAAACAAATATTATTATTAATAAAGCTTAATCATGGGATTCTAATATAAATGTGCAAATAGCATCAGGCAATATATATGCCAGTGTGTCATGTGATTGCAATATCTTAGTGTTAGTTTAAACCTCTAAAGACATTAAAAGGGTATAAGAGAGATGTGACTGATTGTTGGATTGGAAAAAGGTAATGTTAAAATGAGATAATGTTAAATAAAGAACAATTGTGTATGACAAGTGCTGGATACCGTGTTAACTATTTGTGAGGTATAGTGTTACACATAAACAATTGAAAGGAGTTTATATTTGTATTTAATGACTAATAAAAACTAGATGAATTAATATTTAAACTAGATGAATTGATGTTTTAAAACTTTATAAATTTTATAATTGAAGCAGATAATAAAAAATAAAAAATATATGTACATACACACAAGGGGTGTCGGCACCAAGTATACTGATTAGATTACAATAAAAGACATCAAGTTAAAAACAGGCAATACATGTGGACATATGAATTGATAAATGATCGTAACTTAGTTAACTGCAGTTAAGCCACAAAGGAGGAAAACAGTTCACTTCCAAATGGATTAACAATGTTACAAACAATGAAAGAAATGAGAGGAGCACAGGCAGCGGTATAATGTGAATAAAAAGTAAATTTATTACACCAGTCGCGCTGTAGCGCGATATGAGTGAAAAAATACACGTTTGTATGACAAATGAACAAACATGAACAGACACAGTGTGAGGGGAGAAACAAACACCACGGGGTTAGTAACTGTACAAAAATCTTATCTAACAAGCTGTAGACAAGCAGGTATACGCGTTTCAGCAAAAAGCCTTACTCATTACCTGTTTTAAAACATGTGTGAGGTGCTCTATAAAAACTAACAGCCTGTCCTCCCATAAGTTAGTAGGGACACACCCCCTTCAAAAGCATCCAATGGGAATTTTGTAAGAACTGTAGCTCCTATGAACTAAAGCTAGATCACTAAGGGTAACGCTGTAACATATGATATGCTAATTATAAACATTAGTAAGTTAAACACTCCAAAAACTGGACATAAAGTAAAGAGTAAAAGCACTAGTGTAAACATATGTATACATTTATGAAAGATCCAAGTTCAGCATAGTCTCGTGCTGCCCAGAGTGGTCATCTGTTTCCATGCTCACTGAAACACAGTATAACATTAGAGACTCACCAAAAATTGATGAGGTCGTACTCATAGTTGAGCCCTTCTGGAACCCTCGTCCTCAACTTGAAGATCCAGAAGGCCTCCCTTTCCCCCAATCTACGGACCCTATCCATCTCCCCCCCTGAGTGGAGGAATCCTCTCTATAATGGTCCAGGTGAAAGATGTAATGTTCTTTGAGTGGGTGCCTGCGAAGTGTTGCACCAATGCTGTAGTAAGTACACCTGCCCTTATGTCGGCAAGATGTTCCTTAATACGGGTTCTGACTTCCCTGGTGGTGAGACCTACATACTGGAGGGAACAATCCTTGCAGTTGATGACATAAACAACATATGTAGATCTACAGTTAAGGCAGGAATCTATCCTAAATATTTGGCCCGTCATCAGTGAACTAAATTGATCTCCTGTGGCTAGCTTTTCACATGCCACACATGTACGGTGGTGGCAGCGAAAAGTGCCCTTACAACTTAACCATGATGAGGCTGGAGGTCATGTCTTTCTGAGTTTTGTCGGTGCCACTATATTGCCTATTGTTCTGTTCCTTTTGTAGGAGTATCTTAAACCCTTCACAACTACTTCCTGCAATTTATCATCCGCAGATAGCATGCTGAAATTTTTCTCTACTATCTGACAGATGTCCCTGTACTGTCTCGAATACTCTGTCAAAAAGATGACCTTGTCATCCTTGTTGCTCAGGGTATTGGATTTGTATTTCTTTAATTTAGAAGGTTCAAGGAGTCTGTCTCTGGGTATGCCTCTCACTATGTTTCTGGCCTTGGATATGACTGAACTCTTATAGCCCCTCTCTTTCAATCTCCTGGTCAGTTCATCTGCTTGTTTTTCATAGACCCCTGCATCACTACAGTTCCTCTTGAGTCGGATGAACTGTCCTTTGGCTACTCCCTTGAATACCCCTTGTGGATGACAGCTATCCGCATGCAACAATGAGTTGCCAGAGATGGGTTTGCGGTAGGTCTCTGAGATAATGAATTGACCCTGAATGCATTTCAGGGTCACATCAAGGAAATTAATGGTGTTACATTGTATCTCATTTGTAAAATGAATCCCCAGGGAATCATCATCCAAACTCTCTATGAACGACTGTAGTTCAGACTCACTGCCTTTCCATATGAAGAGGAGGTCGTCTATAAAGCAATCATACCAGGCAACACCAGTTTTGTGAGGATTTCTGTCTCCATAGACGTGGGACAGCTCCCACCAACCCATAAATAGGTTGGCATAGGAGGGGGCAAATTTGGCCCCCATAGCTGTCCCACGTCTCTGGAGAAAGAAATCCCCCTCAAATTCAAAATAATTGTGGCTGAGAAGGAAGTTCGTAACTTCCACTACATTATCCACAAATACGGAATCCAGCCCATACCATCTTTCCAGGAAAAAGCAAATTGCCTGTAGTCCCTTTCCGTGTTGAATAGAGGTATATAGAGACTTGACATCAGCCGTGAGCCACACATAGTGTTGCCTCCAGACCACCTGTGAGAGGAGATTGAGTACATGTTTAGTGTCCGATAGGAAACTCCACAAAGCACTCACCAATGGCTGCAGAACATGATCAAGCCACTCTGACAGGTGCTCCAACAGGGAACCAATGCCGCTGACAATTGGCCTCCCCTGCACATTATCAGTAGACTTGTGGACCTTGGGCAAGTGGTTAAACGTGGGGATTGTTGGGTTAGACACTAGTAGATAATCTCGTGTCTTGGCATCAATATAACCCAATTCCACACCATCGTCTACAAGGGAGGCCAACTGTCGCTGGAACCCCCTCGTCGGGTCACCCGGCAGAGCGGCATAATCATCTGTGTTTCTCAGTTGCCTATATGCTTCCTCTCGGAAACTACTTGCATTGAGCACCACTATGGTACCTCCTTTATCAGCGGCCCTTACCACTATTTTTTCATTTCTAGCCAGGCTATGAAGTGCCCTTTTCTGTTGAATGGAGATATTATGTTGCTGCCCCCTCTCAGACCTATAATACAATCTGGTGAGGTCCTGCTCTACCCTCTGCTGAAATTTTTCTAGGACCTGCCCTCTGCTTTGTATAGGGTAAAAAGAGGACTTACATTTAAAGGATGGTACCTGTGCCGCCCCCACTTCAACCACATTTCCCTCTTCCTCAAGTGTCTCCAAAGCCCTGATATCATAGAGTTCCTGAAAACTAAATTGGCTACAACCCCCTGATCCCATCGCTCTCTCAGACCTTTTTCCAGGAATGGAAATGTGGCTCTCATCATCTCCTCCCTGTTGGGAATGGTAGAACTTTCTCAGGGTCAGTTTTCGGATCAGTTTATTAACATCAAGTAAAGTCCTGAACATATTAAAGTCTGCGGTAGGTGTAAAGGATAGTCCCAGACTCAATACCTCCATTTCGTATTTGTTCAGCACTGTGTCCGAAAGATTCAGAACATTCTGTAGTTCCCTCGCCCCTGACCCCTCCTCTGGGGGTATCTCCTTTGATCTTTGTACTGATTACTTTGCTCCTTGTTTTCGCCAACTCTGAGTACGACCTCATCAATTTTTGGTGAGTCTCACCCTCCTACCCCCCTCCCCTCTCCCCTCTCTGGAGGACTTAGGTCTCTATACTTGTCCTGCCCCATTTGGCTGTATCCTTACGTTGTCTATGGCTGTGTGGTTCACCAATTAACTTTCACTTTTTGGTATATTGTAGTATTGTACTTCATGATTGGGCCACACATGTAACTTTCTAGCTCGGGCAACACTAACCTTATGGGGAGCATAATTGTTCATGTACTATAGTGATGGGGCGCAAACTGGTGAGCAATAGTCTGGTATTATATATATGCTCTGGCCCCTACAGTACTACATAATAACATAATTCATGGTACACATATATTTGTCCTAACGAATCTCCCCACTATGTTCACACTGGTGATTAATTTCATGCATACATGTATATGCGAGTTGAGATCATGGGGTATTCTGTTCGTGAGCTCCTCCTCCACCTCGTAGTTCTTATGTCATGTCACTGCTGTTTATTTGTACATCTTTTTTAAGTTTAATGAGTTGGCCCGATGCTATAAATCTCACCCAGTATATTAACTAACCTAATGTTATACTGTGTTTCAGTGAGCATGGAAACAGATGACCACTCTGGGCAGCACGAGACTATGCTGAACTTGGATCTTTCATAAATGTATACATATGTTTACACTAGCGCTTTTACTCTTTACTTTATGTCCAGTTTTTGGAGTGTTTAAGTTACTAATGTTTATAATTAGCATATCATATGTTACATCGTTACCCTTAGTGATCTAGCTTTAGTTCATAGGAGCTACAGTTGTTACAAAATTCCCATTGGATGCTTTTGAAGGGGGTGTGTCCCTACTAACCTATGGGAGGACGGGCTGTTAGTTTTTAGAGAGCACCTCACACATGTTTTAAAACAGTTAATGAGTAAGGCTTTTTGCTGAAACGTGTATACCTGCTTGTCTACAGCTTGTCAGATAAGATTTTTGTACAGTTACTAACCCCGGGGTGTTTGTTTGTCCCCTCACACTGTGTCTGTTCATGTTTGTTCATTTGTCATACAAACGTGTATTTTTTCACTCATATCGCGCTACAGCGCGACTGGTGTAATAAATTTACTTTTTATTCACATTATATCGCTGCCTGTGCTCCTCTCATTTCTTACATTGTTTGCTACAAGTGGCCTTTCTTTTTGAGTAAGCACAGGTGCCGGGTATACACGGAGTCCTGACCGCAAAGCACGTAAATCGTTAGGGACGTCTACGGGACATTGCATGAAACCGTGAATACGGACAGAGGCATTGGACACAAGGAGGTGAGCGGTACTTTCTAAAATGGTCCCAAGTGATTGCCCTAACAAGTCCGGTAGTAGACGGAAGGTATGTGCTTACATGAACTGAGTATTCCACAGCTTATCATTACAGCTTTTGATGCTTTTGAACAGTTGAATTGTTTGAATCGCTTGAATCATTGCCTTTAAGAAGCGGTGGGAGTGTAGCAACATCTGTCCCTGTCTGGGTGGGGAAACCTTACAGGGCTTTGATCCTCTGGGCTGTTACAACACATCCCAATACGGACTACACACGAGCTGTGTTTGAGTTGTGTGGAAGATTATTTATCAGCAGTTTTGTTGTAGTTACCGTAGCCATTGTCACTCTCCCAACAAATCTTTTCCCAACTTTTTGTTTATCTATTAACAATGTTATCGTAACTTTGTATTTGGGATTACCGTCCTTTGTTATTTTGAAGTCCCGTTTGGTAAAGATGTTTAATGCAGAGCTCTGAATTGGAGGTATCCAATGCGGTGTAGAACGGAAAGAAGCAACTGTAAACTTCAGAGTGGTAAAGTTGCCAAATTCAGCGGCATCAAGGTATAGTTTGTGGTGCTTTTGAAATGCTGCAGGTAGGTCCTGGGACCGAGGTATTTGCTGGCAGCTGCAATCTCCTTACGTGCTGTACCTACAGGTCCTATTACCTGTTCTGGTGTTGGAGGTCACAGACTGAATCTTGATAAAGGCCTACTGGGATGAAACGCGTAGATTTGCTCATTTGTACACTCTCTGTGTTAATTTTGGTTTAGTAGGTAAGGTGCATTAAAGCAGTTTATGATATCCTAAGCGGAATATATATGCTCAATTCCTCACCCAGGATCTATACACCAACTTCTCACGCATACCTTATAACTGCATTTAGCCACATTAAGTTTTTTGACAACGCTTCTAATTTACACGGTGATTCAGTCTGTGACCTCCAACACCGGAACAGGTAATAGGACCTGTAGGTACAGCCCAGGACCTACCTGCATCATTTCAAAAGCACCACAAACTACACCTCGATGCCGCTGAATTTGGCGACTTTACCACTCTGAAGTTTACAGTTGCTTCTTTCCGTTCTACACCACATTGGATACCTCCAATTCAGAGCTCTGCATTAAACATCTTTACCAAACGGAACTTCAAAATAACAAAGGACAATAATCCCAAATACAAAGTTACGGTAACATTGTTAATCCATTTGGAAGTGAACTGTTTTCCTCCTTTGTGGCTCAACTGCAATTAACTAAGTTATGATCATTTATCAATTCATATGTCCACATGTATTGCCTGTTTTTAACTTGATGTCTTTTATTGTAATCTAATCAGTATACTTGGTGCCGGCACCCCTTGTGTGTATGTACATATATTTTTTATTTTTTATTATCTGCTTCAATTATAAAATTTATAAAGTTTTAAAATATCAATTCATCTAGTTTTAAATATTAATTCATCTAGTTTTTATTAGTCATTAAATACAAATATAAACTCCTTTCAATTGTTTATGTGTAACACTATACCTCACAAATAGTTAACACGGTATCCAGCACTTGTCATACACAATTGTTCTTTATTTAACATTATCTCATTTTAACATTACCTTTTTCCAATCCAACAATCAGTCACATCTCTCTTATACCCTTTTAATGTCTTTAGAGGTTTAAACTAACACTAAGATATTGCAATCACATGACACACTGGCATATATATTGCCTGATTCTATTTGCACATTTATATTAGAATCCCATGATTAAGCTTTATTAATAATAATATTTGTTTTTTCTCTAAGCTTTTATTAGCGCTACCCAATCAATACCCTTTGCTTTTTTCAATTTGGGTTGGTTTTAGGAGATATTCCAACCTTTTGGGTTAGCTTTTCAGAGATAGAGAGTTTTGGTATCTTTAACACCAATCTTTTCCTTTTGTTTATTATATTAATAAACAACACTGGGGTGTTTTGGTAGTAAATGGTTGTGTAAACTGGTCAGTATGAGGACAGATTTGTATATTCCTGTGTGGTGTTTGGATATAGAGGAACAAAGGACAGCAGGAGATCACTTCCAATATGTAGATTTTGTACCTGGGATTTAGAAAGTATTATTTACAATAGGATCCTTTTTTGACTCTTCTATTAAGAGAGTTTATCCTCTTTAAGATAATTTTTAAAATGTTTCCACACAGTGCATATAAAGTTTATTTTATGTGTAAATATTTGGTGTTTTTGTGATACCTGACTGGCATACGATACCTCTTTTCACTTTATAAACATGTGAAAGGTTTTTCTCCTGTGTGAATCCTTTCATGAGCTTTCAGATTATCAATTTGTGTAAATCTTTTCCCACACTCATTACATGTGAAAGGTTTCTCCCCTGTGTGGGTCTTTTTGTGATACCTAAGGCTTCCTTTAGATGTGAAACATCTCCCACATTCTGTACACGTATGAGGTTTCACAACTGTGTGAACTGTGTGGTGTTGAAGGAGATGCAAATTACATGTAAAGCTTTTCTCACGTTCTGTACATTTGAATGGTTTCTTATTTGTATGAATCATTTGGTTAGACTTACGACTTTTCTCTTCCTTAAAATGTTTTGAGTACTCAGTAAATGTGTGTGGTTTATCCTCTGGGATAATCATTTCACTAGATGAGGCATAAATGTTGTCCTCTTGTTTGATGACTAAATTACTCTCTGTACATAATGACTGCTGCTCAGTTCCTGCCAATTCACCATCTTCTTTAAATATCTGCTGTGATATTTCCAATGTTTGTGAATAGTGATTGGTGTCTAAGACTTTTGGAGTTTGCGGTATCATTCTGATGCTTCCTGTAGTGAAGGATGGATATGAACTATTCACGTGTTTGTCTACATAAAAAGAAAATGAATAAAGAAAATAAAGAAAGTTTATTCTTTATAATGGAATCCATCTTAAAGGGACAGTCTACAATAGAATTTGTATTTTTAAAAAAAACAGATAATCCCTTTATTACCCATTCCCCGGTTTTGCATAACCAACACAGTTATATTAATATACTTTTTACCTCTGTGATTACCTTGTACCTAAGAACCTTCTGACAGCCCCCTGATCACGAGTGTGACTGTTTATTATCTATTGTCTTAAATTTAGCATTGTGTTGTGCTAAATCTTAAATAACTTTCAGTTCCTGAACACAGTGTTATCTATATTGCCCATGTGAACTATCAAGTCTTTTGTTTTGAAAACCAATTTAAAAAGCATGTGATTAGAGGCAGCCCTCAAGGGCTTAGAAATTAGCATATGAGCCTACCTAGGTTTAGTTTCAACTAAGAATACCAAGAGAAAAAAGCAAATTTGATGATAAAAGTAAATTGGAAAGTTAATTAAAATTACATGTCCTTTCTGAATAATGAAAGTTTAATTTTCACTAGACTGTCCCTTTAATACAGGAATCATTATTTATTTACGTTTTATAAAATGGCTTCTGTTTTGTGTTCATTTTTAAATTAATTAACCAGTAAATTACAAATTAAAACAACAAAAGACGAATAAAGCAAACCATCAGAGTGCACGTCTGGTTCCCCCATTACTCTTAGGGAGACTCATTGCACACATGCCCTAGACAGATGAAACTGCATCTCACTGATGAGGCCCACAGAAGGCCAAAACGTAGGTCTGGGGTTTGTTGTTTCTCTTACTCAGAGAATAATTGCCTGGTATTTCGGCTCTAGACTGTCATTGAGCAGGGTTAGACTGATATGCTACAGGATATTTATTCTCTGTGAAAAGGCATACAGATTATGAGTTTTGCGTTATGAGTGAAAAAGCATCGTTATGGCCCATAACGATGCTTTTTCCCTAATGCCGATATTACAAGTCTTGTCAGAATAGCTGTACCGCACACCTTTCTGGCCGTTATGCAATGTCAGTACCGCACATTTAAAAAAGTCCTTTGTCAATGGGACTCCCATAGTGCCGGTATTATGAGTTTTGCTTTGAGGCCAAAAAGTGAGCGGTACAGCCTAAAATGACAAGATCCAGACTGCCATCTAAAGTCAGTAGTTATGAGTTTTATGCTACAAAGCTGTAACATAAAACTCATAACTAAACTGTCACAAAGTACACTAACACCCATAAACTACCTATTAACCCCTAAACCGAGACCCTCCCGCATCGCAAACACTAAAATAAAATTATTAACCCCTAATCTGCCGCTCCGGACATCGTCGCCACTTTAATAAACCTATTAACCCCTAAACAGCTGCCCTCCCACATCGCAAAAATTCTTTTTTTTTCCTTTTTTTTTTTTTTTCAATTTTCAAAAGAGCTTTATTTAAAAATTGTAAACATACATATTATGCAATAAATGTAAACAGTTTACATCAAAATTGTCTTATTTCTCAATGTCCAACCATGTAACTATGATTTATATAAGACATCTATAAGTTGAACAAGATTTGCGTAATATTATATAGAGTAAAAATAACAAAACAAAATTTGCTTCCTGATGTATGGAGCAAAAACCACAACTGAGCACAGTAAAAAAGGTGTTACGATATGTTGGTGACAGTCCAGTGACATAAACAGCTAAACATACATATTTAGAATTGAGCACAAATGAGATGTGTTATAATTGCTATCACACAGCTGAACTAGCATAAAGTGATTGGTTAATAAATATAAGGGTACATTTCCTTTATCACCTAGGTTTGTTGAAGCCGAGCGCTTATAATTGAGTTATACTAAATAAATGCAACAGCCCAGACCCTTTGCAGAAAAACACAATATGACCAACAAGAATACCACAATCTATTTGGGCCAGGGGAGTCAATATTGATGACATATTGTCTGGAATTGTTATGATTGACATTTGTTTTAAGCTTTGCCAGATAGTTCCCTCATATTGCAATCACTTTTTAGAAGGGGGGTCATGATAATTACTTTCTGTAACACAACTTAATTAACAGATAACAAATTCACCACACACCATGCTCTAATAATACATTCTTGCCTCAATTTGTATCCTATATACCGTGATCTCTAACAATTACGCACATCTGGGCTAGGTAATACAAAGCAAAATATCATTAAAGCGTGAAGAATATCAGGTTCCTTTCATGTAAAACAGTGTACATTAATTTATATTGGGACCCGATACTGAGAACATATGCCTCTAATATAGTCTTACTGGTGGTGATTACTGCAGACAGTATTAGAGATGCAGGAGAAGAATAGTCTTTAGCCCTCTTCGAAGTATGCGATCGTTTGAACTATAGTGTTATGTAGATCCCATATGCGGTGCTTTACAGTGGCTAAAAAATCACTTATGGAAGTGCGCCCACCCGATGGTTCATGTGTGGGAGTACAGGTGTTAAATGGCCCCTGCTGCTTGAAGGTAGTCCTCTGTATGCTTATGCTTGTAGGTTTCCGATCACATGGAATTGGATTATGTCCTTAAGGGCCTGCTGTTTACTTTCAGGGAAGATCCCTTTTGCTAATGACAGTGGTTCCCGCAGTACCAGAGGCGCTGAATCAAGGGACGTAATTTTATTCATATTCACAGGCTCCTGAACATCCAGTGTCTGCGTAAGTATAAGTGGGCCAGTGGAACCTAGGTGTTCTTGAATAGTTTAGGTTAGCTCTATGTCCACTATTTTATTGAGAGGAATATGCGGGAAGAAGCGTTTCTGCGCTATTGCCTGTGCCTTCCGACTGCTATCGTAAGTTGCTGCTTGCAGATCGTTCTGTTCAGGTGCTTCTGCTATCATGCGCTCTAAGAGGTCTCTGGATAGGGAGCTTTGATAGAACTTCTGTAGCATTTTATCTAATTTAGCAAAGCACTGGTCTAAGTGCTGCGCTAGATCAGTTTCCCATACAGCCGCCATTTTGTGATATTCTTCTTTCGAGTGCACTAGAAATCAAGGCCTTGCCAGTCTGTCAGCCTGGAGAAGGTATGTTGTGGCTTTTGGTGATGTAGATAGATACAGTAAGGCAGATGTGTTCTGCCGGCACTGGTAACCCGGTGGATTTGGGGGGGATAGCTACCTAAGTATAGGCCGCCACCCTAGGTTTTAAACTGCCGATCTGTAGCCCTGTAGTCATGAAAACAGCAAACAAGAACAAAAATATAGCCCCAGTCTGAGGTGCAGCTATTGTATGAATAATTGTATAGTTGATTTTGCTGTTGTAACTCTCTAATCAGTGGATTAGAGAGGATCTTATGCAGAGCTCACAGAAAATGCGTCCATGCCGGTACGCTGTTCGCCCCCCCCCCCCCGCAAACACTATTTAAAGATTATATGCTAAAGTAGGAACCTACCAATTCTGACAATAAGAGCCCTAGCTTCATTAGTCAAATCAGTATACAAATCCAAAAAGAAATTGCCAGCCGCCAAACCATGTAGGATGGAGGAGTATAGTGAAACAACATCAACTGTTAGCAAACTGTACCCCTCCATCCAAACCACTGATTCTACTACCTGTAATGTCTGAGTAGTGTCCCTGATGTAACTGGGAGATCTTTAAACAAGCAGTTAAAGATAGTGGTCAACCCATTTAGACAGGGGTTCAAGAAGTGAAGATTACCTACCACAATCGGTCTTCCTTTCACAATAGTGAGATTCTTGTGCACCTTCGGGAGGTGGTGAAAGATGGGGGTTACGGGTCACTGATAAACAAAAGATCAGCCATAGACTGATCCATGAGCCAACCCTCCACCACATCATCCAGAAGGTGCACAAGTTCTCTACTAAAAGCGGCAGTGGGGTCTTTAGATAAAGTATTAGGTATTTGTATCTCCAAGCTGTCTCATGGCTTCTTCTACGTAATCAGACCTTTTCATTACCACCACACTCCCGCCCTTGTCAGATTGTTTTACCACTTTATCTTCATTTTTGTAGGCAAAGTAATGCCTCTCGTTCTATTAAGGACAGATTATTAGCATACCCCTCACAATTTCTGGACAGATCAGTAAGATCCTCTATGACCCTATGTCGCTCTCTCTCAATCGCTCTTTCTCTCTCAATCTCTCTCACTCTCTCTCTCTCTCTCTCTCTCTCTCTCTCAGTCTCTCTCTCAATCTGTCTCTCTCAATCTGTCTCTTTCTCTCTATCGCTCTTTCTCTCAATCTCTCCCTCTCTCTCTCAATCTCTTTCACTCTAAAACTCTCTCTCTCTCAATTTCTCTCTCTTTCTCAATCTCTCTCTCTCTCTCAATCTCTCTCTCTCTCTCATTCTCTCTCTCTCTCTCAATCTCTCTCTCTCAATCTCTCTCTTTCAATCTCTCTCTCTCTCTCTCTCTCTCTCTCTCAATATCTCTCTCTCAAAATCTCTCTATCTCTCTCTCTCTCTCTCTCTCAATCAATCTCTCTCAATCAATCTCTCTCTCAATATCTCTCAATCTCTTTCTCTCTCTCTCAACCCCTCTCTCAATATCTGTCTTTCTAAATCTCTCTCTCAATTTCTCTCTGTCTCTCTCAATTTTTCTCTGTCTCTCTCAATTTCTCTCTCTCTCTTCCTCTCTCTCAATCTCTCTCTCTCTCAATCTCTCTTCAACTCTCTCTATCTATCGATCTCTCTCTCTCAATCTCTATCTCTCTCTTCCTCTCTCTCAATATCTCTCTCAATCTCTCTCTTTCTCAATATCTCTCTTTCTCAATCTCTCTCTCTCAATCTCTCTCTTAATCTCTCTCTTAATCTCTCTCTTAATCTCTCTCTCTCTATCGCTCTCTCAATCTCTCTCTCATCATGAGACCCACCTGAGGGAAGCAGAATTTATTAAACTCAAAATGGGATGGATAGGTGAAGTGATAGGAACCCCATGCAAGATATGGAAAAAGGGTGTGGCACTCCTTTTTAACAAAAATCTACAATACAATATTTTAGACTTAGATCTAGAATCAGATGAAAGATACATGATTTCACAAATCATGATCGAAGGTACGCTCTTTAATTTGTGCCATATCTATGCCCCGAATAAATTAGATCAAATGTTCTAGGACAATTTACAGAAAATACTTCTGCCAACTTATTTTTTAAGTTATCCTAGCTTTTGCTCTGTCTCAGCTGAGTGCATATCTCTGTTTTCTTAATTTTATTTATGAGTTTATTAAATATAAAAGGATATACTGTATATAAGAATACAGAATCCGGACGTAAGACGCTTCACCTGTGAATCCCACTCATACCAAACAATGTCCAGGATAGATTATTTCTTTGTCTCTGAAAATATGTTGGGGTTAGATATGATTGCAGATATCAAAGAGGTAGTCATCTCAGACCATGCAATCCTAACCTTGAATATCACTTTAAGAAATCCCCAGGGCGGTAATAACAATACGCTGTTTTTCCCAAGATATTTGTCAGACAATGTTAAATTTAAACCCTGGTTGAAAATAAAATGGAAAGAATTTTTCCAAATAAATTTCTCTCCGCTAATACAAACAGAAACACTTTGGAAATCTTTTAAGGCTGTGATCATGGGTGAGATTAAGGCCTTTCTAGTTATCAAAAAAAGAAAAATGACAATGAGGGATTCTCAATTAGCTAATCCATTATGTAATGCTTATAATACATGTTAGTGACCCCTCAATAAAATTTTGGAATTTATAACAGCAAGCTAAAAGGGAAAGAGAAATCTTTCTAATGCAAAAATCATCTCAAGATGCCCTCAGAACCAGGTTCTTTTTTACAGACACAGAGGGAAAGCAGGGAAATACCTGGCTGATCTTACTAAATCTAAAAAAAGAAGTTTATGATTGAAGCTCTTAAGACACCAGTAGGTAGTATTACTAAAATCAACAAAATTAACAACTTAGTTCTACAATATTTTCAAGAACTTTATTCTAAAGATAAAATAAATTTAGCAAGTAAAGACAAATTCTGGCAAAATATACAGACCCCAAAGTTGGAAAGGGAGCAACAGGAGGAGCTAAATGGTCCAATAACCTCTAATGAAGTAATCAAGGCTATAAAGAAAGCAGCTCTTAATAAAGCCGCCGGCCCAGATCAGATTCCTATAGAACTCTATAAAATTCTCTCAGAAGATTTTGTTCAAATGTTGGTTTTACTTTTTAACTTTTACTATTTTGATGCCAAACCCTGCTCTAGATATTTAATTGTCCTGATCTTAAAAAAAGACAAAGACCTAAAGCAGATAACTTCATACAGGCCGATTTCACTTCTAAATAGTGACTATAAAATCTTGTTGCTGAAAGGCTTAAGTTAATCATCGGCCGTCTTATACATAGGGACCAGTTTGGCTTTATGCCAGGAAGAAGCTCATCACATAATTTACGGAAATTATAACTGATTTTAAATAATTTTTCCTCCTATAGGAGAAGTACCTTAAAAAGCCCTGATGCTGCAATAATATCAATTGATGCAGAGAAGGCCTTTGACTCCATTTTCCTGGGATCACCTGTTTTCAGCTCTTCCCAGGTTTGGAGTCGAGGAGGATTTTCTAAAGTTCGTACAATTAATTTATAATTCCTCAAACTCCTCCGTGCTGATTAATAATACTCCTATCATAAACCTCTCCCTATTTAAAGGCTCTAGACAGGGTTGCCCACTTTCCCCTTATCATTTCAAACTGGCCTTAGAACCTCTAGTAATATATATAAGGAAAGAGATTGAGGGGATTAAACTCGGGTACAGAAATGTATTAGTGCTGATAGCTAATACTGGCAGGAATATCCCTTTATTGATTAAGATATTACAAGAGTACACTAAGATCACATTAGACACACTAAAATCCCTGCAGTTTTCCTATCAACGGATGCTGAAAAAGCATTCGATAGATTAGATTGGACATTTCTACATTACACATTAACTAAATTCGGACTCCCAACTAAATTTATCTCACATATATTCTCCTTATATTCTAATCCCTCAGCACAAATGCAGTACATTATCGGACACTTTTGAAATCGGTAACGGCACGAGACAAGGATTTCCCCTGTCCCCCCTCCTATTTGTCCTATTACTAGAGCCCTTGGCAACCAGAATAAGAAATAATTCTAAAATTATAGGAATTAAAGTACAAGACCAAACATATAAGCTTGCAATGTTCACGGACGATGTCTTGCTTACACTGGCATCTCCTCTAGAATCTCTAGTATCAGTACAAAAGGAACTTCGAGAATACAGTACTGTATCAAATTTTTTAGTTAACCCAAACAAATCGGAACTATACCCAATTAATGTCACAGCAAAAACCCTTACTATGATTAAATCAAGTAGTCCCTTTAAAATAAACCTAAAAGCCTTAAAATACCTAGGCGTCCAGTTAACCTCTAATTTAGATGAAATGCGTAAATTAAATTATGGCAAACTTCTGACCGAATTCCAGTCCTTAACTTCTAGATGGTTGCCTAAAATAATATTTCTTGGCTAGGTAGAATAGCTGCTGCGAAGATGATCCTTTTACCTAAAGCATTATATGTAATGCAAACGCTCCCTATAACTGGAACCTCCAATGAGATTCAAAAATTACAAAAGATAATTAACGCATATATATGGCAAAAGAAACAACCTAGATTGACTAAAAATACAATTTACACCCCAAGGGACAAAGGATGGTTGGGTGTGCCAAATTTACACTGGTATAAGTTAGCAATATCCATGAGTAGAGTAGTGGACTGGTGCAGGCGGAGTAGAACAGCACAAAAGAAAGTAACTCAATTGGAGTCTCAATTACTAAACATTCCGCACCTGGGGGGTCTTTGCTGGTCACCCCTAGCCTCTACACTAAACACCAGTAAATCATATTCTATTTTCAATGAGACATGGTCTGATTGGATAGCTCTTAGAAATAAATTCCCTAAAATCTAATCTCCTAATTCCCCATTAACGACACTACTCCTGAATAAAGAATTTGAAGTAGGAAAAACTTGGAATGCTAATATTTTAAAAGGTTCCTGTGATTTTCATGATCTAATTCCAGTGCATGATTTATTAGATAAAGGTAAACTCTTTGCGAGGGAAAAACTAAAAAATTTGGGTTATCACTATTTCACCTCATGGCTCAAGTACCAACAGATGCGACATTATATACTATCCCATATAAATAAAGGGGATTTTCTTGGACCACTCACACCCTTTGAAATGTTATGTATTAACCAAAACTTAAAAAAAAAAAGGGACAATATCTTTCATATACCAACTCCTGACGGAGCTATATCTCCCACCTAGACCCACCTATGTACATAAGTGGGAAATAGAGCTGAATAAACAGATATCACCTAAGCAATGGAAACTGTGGTCTTAAGCTATGGCAAAGTCAGCACATCCAGCCTCACACTTGGAAACAAATATAAATACAAGGTGGTATTTAACACCTCACAAAATGACACACATGCTTAAAAATGCAAGCAATACATGTTGGAGGGGGTGTAGTCAAGAGGGTACAATGTTACACATATGGTGGGACTGCCACATATTAGCTCGATTTTGGAAAGAAATCCACTTGGCAATTAGGGAGGTTATAGGCTATTCCCTGAAATTCTCACCAGAGCTCTTTCTCTTTAATGATGTCTCAGACATCACATGTATACTCAGACTCAGTATCACCCAAATTATGATCAATGCAGCAAAAAAGCTAATCCCTAAATTATGGAGGAGTACGCAAGTACCCACCTTTGATAGCTGGAAAAACCAGGTGAATATCACACTGATAATGGAGAGATATTACGGCCTAGATTTGGAGTTTGGCGGTAAAAGGGCTGTTAACGCTCCGCGGGTTTTTTTCTGGCCGCACCATAAAATTAACTCTGGTATTGAGAGTCCAAAAAAATGCTGCGTTAGGCTCCAAAAAAGGAGCGTAGAGCATTTTTACCGCAAAAGCAACTCTCGATACCAGAGTTGCTTACGGACGCGGCCAGCCTCAAAAACGTGCTCGTGCACGATTCTCCCATAGGAAACAATGGGACTGTTTGAGCTGAAAAAAAACCTAACACCTGCAAAAAAGCCGCGTTCAGCTCCTAACGCAGCCCCATTGTTTCCTATGGGAAAACACTTCCTACGTCTGCACCTAACACCCTAACATGTACCCCGAGTCTAAACACCCCTAACCTTACACTTATTAACCCCTATTCTGCCGCCCCCGCTATCGCTGACCCCTGCATTACACTTTTAACCCCTAATCTGCCGCTCCGTAAACCGCCGCAACCTACGTTATCCCTATGTACCCCTAATCTGCTGCCCTAACATCGCCGACCCCTATGTTATATTTATTAACCCCTAATCTGCCCCCCACAACGTCGCCTCCACCTACCTACACTTATTAACCCCTAATCTGCCGAGCGGACCTGAGCGCTACTATAATAAAGTTATTAACCCCTAATCCGCCTCACTAACCCTATAATAAATAGTATTAACCCCTAATCTGCCCTCCCTAACATCGCCGACACCTAACTTCAATTATTAACCCCTAATCTGCCGACCGGAGCTCACCGCTATTCTAATAAATGGATTAACCCCTAAAGCTAAGTCTAACCCTAACACTAACACCCCCCTAACTTAAATATAATTTTTATCTAACGAAATAAATTAACTCTTATTAAATAAATTATTCCTATTTAAAGCTAAATACTTACCTGTAAAATAAATCCTAATATAGCTACAATATAATTTATAATTATATTATAGCTATTTTAGGATTAATATTTATTTTACAGGCAACTTTGTAATTATTTTAACCAGGTACAATAGCTATTAAATAGTTAAGAACTATTTAATAGTTACCTAGTTAAAATATTTCCAAAATTACCTGTAAAATAAATCCTAACCTAAGATATAATTAAACCTAACACTACCCTATCAATAAAATAATTAAATAAACTACCTACAATTACCTACAATTAACCTAACACTACACTATCAATAAATTAAATAAACACAATTGCTACAAATAAATACAATTAAATAAACTAGCTAAAGTACAAAAAATAAAAAAGAACTAAGTTACAGAAAATAAAAAAATATTTACAAACATAAGAAAAATATTACAACAATTTTAAACTAATTACACCTACTCTAAGCCCCCTAATAAAATAACAAAGCCCCCCAAAATAAAAAATTCCCTACCCTATTCTAAATTAAAAAAGTTACAAGCTCTTTTACCTTACCAGCCCTGAACAGGGCCCTTTGCGGGGCATGCCCCAAGAAGTTCAGCTCTTTTGCCTGTAAAAAAAAACATACAATACCCCCCCCCAACATTACAACCCACCACCCACATACCCCTAATCTAACCCAAACCCCCCTTAAATAAACCTAACACTAATCCCCTGAAGATCTTCCTACCTTGTCTTCACCATCCAGGTATCACCGATCGGTCCTGGCTCCGATATCTTCATCCAACCCAAGCGGGGGCTAGACATCCACTGAAGAAGTCCAGAAGAGGGTCCAAAGTCTTCCTCCTATCCGGCAAGAAGAGGACATCCGGACCGGCAAACATCTTCTCCAAGCGGCATCTTCTATCTTCTTCCATCCGGAGCGAAGCGGCTGATCTTGAAGACCTCCGGCGCGGATCCATCCTCTTCTTTCGACGTCCAACTGAAGAATGAAGGTTCCTTTAAGGGACGTCATCCAAGATGGCGTCCCTCGAATTCCGATTGGCTGATAGGATTCTATTAGCCAATCGGAATTAAGGTAGGAATTTTCTGATTGGCTGATGGAATCAGCCAATCAGAATCTAGTTCAATCCGATTGGCCGATCCAATCAGCCAATCAGATTGAGCTCGCATTCTATTGGCTGATCGGAACAGCCAATAGAATGCGAGCTCAATCTGATTGGCTGATTGGATCAGCCAATCGGATTGAACTAGATTCTGATTGGCTGATTCCATCAGCCAATCAGAAAATTCCTACCTTAATTCCGATTGGCTAATAGAATCCTATCAGCCAATCGGAATTCGAGGGACGCCATCTTGGATGACGTCCCTTAAAGGAACCTTCATTCTTCAGTTGGACGTCGAAAGAAGAGGATGGATCCGCGCCGGAGGTCTTCAAGATCAGCCGCTTCGCTCCGGATGGAAGAAGATAGAAGATGCCGCTTGGAGAAGATGTTTGCCGGTCCGGATGTCCTCTTCTTGCCGGATAGGAGGAAGACTTTGGACCCTCTTCTGGACTTCTTCAGTGGATGTCTAGCCCCCGCTTGGGTTGGATGAAGATATCGGAGCCAGGACCGATCGGTGATACCTGGATGGTGAAGACAAGGTAGGAAGATCTTCAGGGGATTAGTGTTAGGTTTATTTAAGGGGGGTTTGGGTTAGATTAGGGGTATGTGGGTGGTGGGTTGTAATGTTGGGGGGGGGTATTGTATGTTTTTTTTTACAGGCAAAAGAGCTGAACTTCTTGGGGCATGCCCCGCAAAGGGCCCTGTTCAGGGCTGGTAAGGTAAAAGAGCTTGTAACTTTTTTAATTTAGAATAGGGTAGGGAATTTTTTATTTTGGGGGGCTTTGTTATTTTATTAGGGGGCTTAGAGTAGGTGTAATTAGTTTAAAATTGTTGTAATATTTTTCTTATGTTTGTAAATATTTTTTTATTTTCTGTAACTTAGTTCTTTTTTATTTTTTGTACTTTAGCTAGTTTATTTAATTGTATTTATTTGTAGCAATTGTGTTTATTTAATTTATTGATAGTGTAGTGTTAGGTTAATTGTAGGTAATTGTAGGTAGTTTATTTAATTATTTTATTGATAGTGTAGTGTTAGGTTTAATTATATCTTAGGTTAGGATTTATTTTACAGGTAATTTTGGAAATATTTTAACTAGGTAACTATTAAATAGTTCTTAACTATTTAATAGCTATTGTACCTAGTTAAAATAAATACCAAGTTGCCTGTAAAATAAATATTAATCCTAAAATAGCTATAATATAATTATAATTTATATTGTAGCTATATTAGGGTTTATTTTACAGGTAAGTATTTAGCTTTAAATAGGAATAATTTATTTAATAAGAGTTAATTAATTTCGTTAGATTAAAATTATATTTAAGTTAGGGGGGTGTTAGTGTTAGGGTTAGACTTAGCTTTAGGGGTTAATACATTTATTAGAATAGCGGTGAGCTCCGATCGGAAGATTAGGGGTTAATAATTGAAGTTAAGTGTCGGCGATGTTAGGGAGGGCAGATTAGGGGTTAATACTATTTATGATAGGGTTAGTGAGGCGGATTAGGGGTTAATAACTTTATTATAGTAGCGCTCAGGTCCGCTCGGCAGATTAGGGGTTAATAAGTGTAGGCAGGTGTCGGCGACGTTGAGGGGGGCAGATTAGGGGTTAATAAATGTAATATAGGGGTCGGCGGGGGTTAGGGGCAGCAGATTAGGGGTACATAGGGATAACGTAGGTGGCGGCGATTTGCGGTCGGAAGATTAGGGGTTAATTATTTTAAGTAGCTTGCGGCGACGTTGTGGGGGGCAAGTTAGGGGTTAAGAAATATAATATAGGGGTCGGCGGTGTTAGGGGCAGCAGATTAGGGGTACATAAGTATAACGTAGGTGGCGGTCGGCAGATTAGGGGTTAAAAATTTTAATCGAGTGGCGGCGATGTGGGGGGAGCTCGGTTTAGGGGTACATAGGTAGTTTATGGGTGTTAGTGTACTTTAGGGTACAGTAGTTAAGAGCTTTATAAACCGGCGTTAGCCAGAAAGCTCTTAACTCCTGCTATTTTTCTGCGGCTGGAATCTTGTCGTTAGAGCTCTAACGCTCACTGCAGAAACGACTCTAAATACCGGAGTTAGGAAGATCCCATTGAAAAGATAGGATACGCAAATGGCGTAGGGGGATCTGCGGTATGGAAAAGTCGCGGCTGAAAAGTGAGCGTTAGACCCTTACCTACACGACTCGAAATACCGGCGGTAGCCTAAAACCAGCGTTAGGAGCCTCTAACGCTGGTTTTCACGGCTAACGCCAAACTCCAAATCTAGGTCTACTATTTTAATTTAGGAAAACTCGATTTATTTCGAGATATTGTGTTTTTATGGGAACAATTCATTTTCTGGAAGGGATATATACGATTCTCAGATTAGAAAGAGAGACTTAAAAGAAGAGGACTATCCCATCAAATCTCCACTAGATCTTATAGTCCAGATATTATATAAGTCTAAAGAAATACATGCCTAGATTACGAGTTTTGCGTTAGAGGCTATGCAGTGCTAACGAGCAGTTTATGCTCACCGCTCACTTACAGACAGCGCTGGTATTACAGGTTGGCGTTGAGCAAAATTTTGCTCCATATCTCACTCCAATACCAGTGCTGCTTACGTTAGCGGTGAGCTGGTGTAGGAATCAAAGGGGAGAGCCGGCTGAAAAAAGTCTAACACCTGCAAAAAAGCAGCGTTTAGCTCCTAATGCAGCCCCATTGATTCCTATGGGGAAATAAAGTTTATGTCTACACCTAACACCCTAACATGAACCCCGAGTCTAAACACCCCTAATCTTACACTTATTAACCCCTAATATGCCGCCCCGACATCACCGACACCTACATTATATTATTAACCCCTAATCTGCCGCTCCGGACACCGCCGCCACCTACATTATACTTATGAACCCCTAATCTGCTGCCCCCAACATCGCTGACACCTACATTATATTTATTAACCCCTAACCCCCCCTAACTTAAATATAATTTAAATAAATCTAAATAAAATTACTACAATTAACTAAATTATTCCTATTTAAAACTAAATACTTACCTATAAAATAAACCCTAAGCTAGCTACAATATAACTAATAGTTACATTGTATCTAGCTTAGGGTTTATTTTTATTTTACAGCCAAGTTTGTATTTATTTTAACTAGGTAGAATAGTTACTAAATAGTTATTAACTATTTACTAACTACCTAGCTAAAATAAATACAAATTTACCTGTAAAATATAACCTAACCTAAGTTACACTAAAGCTCTAAAATCACTCAATCAGATATTTGTACAGTTCATTGGGGGGGGGGGGGAGGAAGGCCATTGCGCTTAATAATTTTTCACTTCCCAGACCTGATAGTGGATTGGTGTTCCCAGAAATAGAGATTTATAACTTAGTAAGTGTGTCAAAAATAGCATTAGATTGGCTAATGGCTGCAGACTAATATGCAGATTTGTTACTGGAAGAAACCCTAGTATGGCCATATTCTCTGAAAGCACTCCTGCACTGTAATCTTGACAAATGCCCAACTAAAAACAGTTGCCAGCCATCTATAACGTAATTCAGGCCTGGCACAAAATACTAAAAACTACATATTAGTCATACATTTTCAAAATACATGACTATAGTGGGCAACCCCAACTTCACCCCAGCCTTAAATTCTAAAATCGTAAATAAATGGGCACAAAAAGGGCTTAATATACTTAGATCAGCTGAGAGAAAGGGGATCCGGGGCATGTCGATCACTGCATGACAAACCAAGAATTCGGGATCTCCAATAAGGACTTCTTCCCCTTCTTTCAGGCTCGATATTTCCTGCATGAATTCCCATATGAGCCTGTAGAGGAACTTGCGTGGAAAATCCTGGAGCCTGCCCTAAACTTCTTCAAAGTGGGTAGATACAATATAACCACACTATATAAAAAAGTTATGAGCTTAAAAGGGAGCGATAATGTTAAAAAAAAAGCAGAATGTTGGAAGGTTCCCTGTAGAAATTATATATAAAAATGTTTACGATGGCAGATTTATCAACACTCTCTACCTCTTGGAGAGAATCCCACACCAAAATTATAAATAGAACGTATATTACACCAAGTATGAAAGCGAAATGGGATAATTCAGGTACTTAATGTCATAAATGTAAAGTAACCAACGCAGATTTGAAACACTGCTTCTAGGGCTGTCCTAAGGTCAGGAAATTCTGGCATAAGGTCAATTATTGGGTAAACTAAATTAATCATACTCAGCTCCAACTCTCGGACAAGCACATTTTTTTCTCATAGACGGGCACAAAGAAGGTATATATAAAAATACTATACAAATAAACTGTAATAATGGTAGGTAGATTACTGATTTTGAAATACTGGAAATCCATTAAGGCCCCTAATATGTCAGAATTTAGGCACAAACTTAAACATCAGCTGGTCATGGAGCATATGGACACCTCAGGAAATACAGAGGCACAAATCAAACGCTTCTTGGTTAAATGGTTGAATGTCATTAGCAGTTTCCCTAAAGAAACCCAACTGCAGCTAATCGCACCTTTCTGGGGTACAGAGACGGTAGAGTTGGCCATCGCAAATAAAGAATTCCCAGACCTGTAGGCGGATTGGAGTTACCCTGGCTGAATTCCAGGCGCGGTGGGGGGGGGGGGAGTGCTTTTTTTCGTTCCTCCCTTTTTCTTTTCTCTTCTCGCTATATGCTCTAGTGTGAGCATATTACAAGTGTTTAAAACTCCCCAATTCAGGTACAAATATCATTAATTTACTGCCTAGAGATGTATTAAGTAGCAAATTATGACTAGAACGCTATTCTTGATGTCGGACGGGTTGTCATGTACATTTTGTTCTTTTGTTTTTTCTTTATTCCTTTTTGTTTTTGTTGCTGTCTTTTGAAATGTACTCTGATCTGGATTATAAATAAATAAATAAAAGAACCTTCTTCCAGCCCCCTGATCACATGACTGTGACTATTTATTATCTATTAACTTGCATTTAGCATTGTGTTGAGCTAAATCTTAAATAACTTTCAGTGCCTGAACACAGTGTTATCTATATAGCCGACGTGTACTTTCTGTCTCTTTGTGTTGAAAAGAGATTTAAAAAGCATGTGATAAGAGGCAGCCCTCAAAGGCTTAGAAATTAGCATATGAGCCTACCTAGGTTTAGTTTACACTAAGAATACCAAGACAAAAAAGCAAATTTGATGATAAAAGTAAATTGGAAAGTTAATTAAAATTACATGTCCTGTCTGAATAATGAAAGTTTAAATTTCCCTAGACTGTCCCTTTAATACAGGAATCATATTATTTATTTACGTTTCATAAAATGGCTTCTGTTTTGTGTTCATTTTTAAATTGATTAACCAGTAAAACACAAATTAAAACAACAAAAGACGAATAAAGTAAACCATCAGAGTCCACGTCTGGTTCCCCCATTACTCTTAGGGAGACTCATTGCACACATTCCCTAGACAGATGAAACTGCATCTCACTGATGAGGCCCACAGAAGGCCAAAACGTAGGTCTGGGGTTTGTTGCTTCTCTTGTTCAGAGAAGAATTGCCAGGTATTTCGGCGCTAGGCTTTCAGACTGATATGCTACAGGATATTTCCTCTCTGTGAAAAGGCATAGTGTGCTAAAAGAGACTGCACCCTGAGTGGCACTGAAAATGAACAGACATGGAAGTTATCCCAGCTTTTGCTCTGTCTCAGCTGAATGTGTATCTCTATTTTCTTACTTTTATATATATATATAATTATACACAGTATCTCACAAAAGGGAGTACACCCCTCACATCATTTTTGTAAATGTTTTATTATATCTTTTCATGTGACAACAATGAAGAAATGCCACTTTGCTACAATGTAAAGTAGTGAGTGTACAGCCTGTATAACAGTGTAAATATGTTATTATAGCTTTTCATGTGACAACACTGAAGAAATGACACTTTGCTACAATGTAAAGTAGTGAGTGTACAGCCTGTATAACAGTGTAAATGTGCTGTCCCCTCAAAATAACTCAACACATTAATGTTTAAACCATTGGCAACAAAAGTGAGTACACCCCTAAGTGTCATGTGACTCGTCCCCGGTGTCATGTGACAAGCAGACTAAGGACATGGATTACTGGAACTATGTACTGTGGTCGGATGAGACCTAGATAAACTTATTTGGTTCAGATGGTGTCAAGAGTGTGTAGCAGCAACCAGATGAGGAGTACAAAGACAAGTGTGTCTTGCCTAAACCAAATCTAGATATATTATTAAAGAACACAGTGCCCATGAGGACATCAATTTTCAATAAAGAAAAATACACTAAGCAAGAGTTGGTAACTTTAAAACTCCATATCAAATCAATTAGGTGAAATGATAACGCCACTACAAACATAAGTAAATGTTAAGAAAAATGCACCTATAGTCAATATTGCCTCTAACTGTCTATAGTCTCTTATTTGTGTGAACAATATGCAACACCTGAAAATATTAATACCCCAAAAGGAAACAAATATGCTATCAATATCGAGTGCATAATGGTGTAAATAGGGTCATCATAACTTAAATGAGTCGCCAATAGTATCAGTATGAGGCAATCATAGCTAAATGTCTTTTATAGAACCCCTAATGTCAGAATTACTTCATGTCACTGAGGGACCCCTTAAGATTAGTACACACGGGCCTCTTATGGTTAGGCAATGTAATGTAGCTGATGAGTATGCCCTAATCAAGCTAACCATTGAAACAAACATTAAGAAGGTTGAGAAACATAGGCATTAAACCCAGCTAATATAAAAGCACACACTTATAACAGACACACTTAGTATGAAAAAAGAGGAAAAATACATACATATGACGTAGGGAGAGAGCTGAGGAGGTAACCACACTGGTTTTACTTGATGGGGCCTTGTTAGAATATTATATTATCTAGGTATTATATACCTACATTGCAACGGTATGTATATCTTATTACCTTTAATTGCAAATATACCTGATGTATCCTTTGTATCTTTTATTGTATCAAAATGTAGCTAGAAATACTATAACTTTTTATACAGTTCTTGTCAATTCTGCAAATACTATACATGTACTTTTGAACCCTTGAGCTACGTGCAGAAATACTGTTCATGTAAGCAAATTCTTTAGGTCAAATGTAGCTATACATCTAATTAATGTATTTTGAGATTTTGCATTGTTACTTTGTCGTGTCAGTAATAAATTTACCTATTGACGTAAGGACACCAGACAAGGATGAAATACAACTTACAGGACACATCTGTACTTCCGTATCTTAGAAATGAGCTAATGATTATGTGTTTCAATGTATGTCTGAAATGTATATAAACTGACCATCCTGACGTAATAAATCAGAGCTGTTTTGCAAACCATGGCCCCTAGTTATCAAGCCGTCAACCTCAAATACGCTGGAATTCCGCAGCGTATTTGTGGCGTGGCTGATTCGCCTTAGTTATCAAGCCCTAGACACCGGAAAAGTAGAATTTTGTGACGTAAGCTTCGATCCGCCGGACTCAGTCCGACACAGATCGATGCCTACGTCACTACAGATGTTCCGCACACAAGTTCGGAACAATCTGACTACTTTTGCTAGTTATCAAAAAACTAGCAGGTACGCTCAGCATTTTTCCGGCCCAGCGTACCTGGTTTTCAAACCGCCGGCCTGGAGGCGGCGGATCCCATAGGAATCAATGGGAGTCTGACCATAGCGAAAGTTCATGTTCCCTGCTGCCAGACATCCCATTGATTCCTATGGGAGATGTCTACACCTAACACCCTAACATGTACCCCGAGTCTAAACCCCCCCTATCTGTCCCCCCTACACTGCCGCAACTAAATAAAGTGTTTACCCCCTAAACCGCCGCTCCCGGAGGCCACCACAAGCTATAATAAATATGTTAACCCCTAAACCGCCGCTCCAGGTCCCTGCCGCAACTATAATATATGTATTAACCCCTAAACCGCCGCTACCGGACCCCGCCACCACCTACATTATACCTATTAACCCCTATCTTGCCCCCCCTACACCGCCGCCACCTATAATACATTTATTAACCCCTATCCTGCCCCCCCTACACCGCCACCACTGTAATAAAATTATTAACCCCTAAACCTAAGTCTAACCCTAACCCTAACACCCCCCTAACTTAAATATTAATTAAATAAATCTAAATAATATTTCTCTTATTAACTAAATTAATCCTATTAAAACTAAATACTTACCTTTAAAATAAACCCTAATATAGCTACAATATAAATAATAATTATGTTGTAGCTATCTTAGGATTTATTTTTATTTTACAGGCAACTTTCAATTTATTTTAACTAGGTACAACTAACTATTTAATAGCTACCTAGTTAAAATAAAGAGACATTTACCTGTAAAATAAAAACTAACCTAACACTACACTATCATTAAATAAATTATTCCTATTTAAAACTAAATACTTACCTGTAAAATAAACCCTAAGATAGCTACAATGTAATTAATAATTACATTGTAGCTATTTTAGGATTTATATTTATTTTACAGGTAACTTTGTATTTATTTTAGCTAGTTAGAATAGTTATTAAATAGTTATTAACTATGTTACTATGTTACCTAGCTAAAAGAAATACAAAATTACCTGTAAAATAAATCCTAACCTAAGTTACAATTAAACCTAACACTACACTATCATTAAATTAATTAAATAAATTACCTACAAATAACTACAATTAAATTCAATTAAATAAACTAACTAAAGTACAAAAAATAAAAAAAGCTAAGTTACAAAAAATAAAAAAATAAGTTACAAACATTTAAAAATATTACAACAATTTTAAGCTACTTACACCTAATCTAAGCCCCCTAATAAAATAACAAAGCCCCCCAAAATAAAAAAATGTCCCTACCCTATTCTACATTAAAAAGTTACCAGCTCTATTACCTTACCAGCCCTTTAAAAGGGCCTTTTGCGGGGCATGCCCCAAAGAAAACAGCTCTTTTGCCTGTAAAATAAAAATACAACCCCCCCTCAACATTAAAACCCACCACCCACAAACCCCTAATCTAACCCAAACCCCCCTTAAATAAACCTAACACTACCCCCCTGAAGATCATCCTACCTTGAGCCGTCTTCAGCCAGCCAACCACCGATGGAACCGAAGAGGAGATCCGGAGCGGCAGAAGTCATCATCCAAGGGGCGCTGAAGAAGTCTTCCATCCGATTGAAGTCAACATCCAGGCGGCGCTGAAGAGGTCTTCCATCCGATAAAAGTCTTCATCCAAGCGGCGTCTTCAATCTTCATCCATCCGGAGCGGAGCCATCTTCAGACGAGCCTACGCGGAGCCATCCTCTTCTTCCCGATGACTAACGACGAATGAAGGTTCCTTTAAGGGACGTCATCCAAGATGGCGTCCCTTCAATTCCGATTGGCTGATAGGATTCTATCAGCCAATCGGAATTAAGGTAGGAAAAATCTGATTGGCTGATTGAATCAGCCAATCAGATTGAAGTTCAATCCGATTGGCTGATCCAATCAGCCAATCAGATTGAGCTCGCATTCTATTGGCTGATCGGAACAGCCAATAGAATGCGAGCTCAATCTGATTGGCTGATTGGATCATCCAATCGGATTGAACTTCAATCTGATTGGCCGATAGCATCAGCCAATCAGATTTTTCCTACCTTAATTCCGATTGGCTTATAGAATCCTATCAGCCAATCGGAATTGAAGGGACGCCATCTTGGATGACGTCCCTTAAAGGAACCTTCATTCATCGTTAGTCGTTGGGAAGAAGAGGATGGCTCCGCGTCGGCTCGTCTGAAGATGGCTCCACTCCGGATGGATGAAGATTGAAGACACCGCATGGATGAAGACTTCTATCGAATGGAAGACCTCTTCAGCGCTGCCTGGATATTGACTTCAATCGGATGGAAGACTTCTTCAGTGCCCCTTGGATGATGACTTCTGTCGCTCCGGATATCCTCTTCGGTTCCATCGGTGGTCGGATGGCTGAAGACGGCTCAAGGTAGGATGATCTTCAGGGGGGTAGTGTTAGGTTTATTTAAAGGGGGTTTGGGTTAGATTAGGGGTATGTGGGTGGTGGGTTTTAATGTTTGGGGGGTTGTATTTTTATTTTACAGTCAAAAGAGCTGTTTTCTTTGGGGCATGCCCCACAAAAGGCCCTTTTAAGGGCTAGTAAGGTAATAGAGCTGGTAACTTTTTAATGTAGAATAGGGTAGGGAATTTTTTTTATTTCTGGGGGGCTTTGTTATTTTATTAGGGGGCTTAGATTAGGTGTAAGTAGCTTAAAATTGTTGTAATATTTTTTAAATGTTTGTAACTTATTTTTTGTAACTTAGCTTTTTTTATTTTTTGTACTTTAGTTAGTTTATTTAATTGAATTTAATTGTAGTTATTTGTAGGTAATTTATTTAATTAATTTAATGATAGTGTAGTGTTGGGTTTAATTGTAACTTAGGTTAGGATTTATTTTACAGGTAATTTTGTATTTCGTTTAGCTAGGTAGTTATTAAATAGTTAATAACTATTTAATAACTATTCTAACTAGCTAAAATAAATACAAAGTTACCTGTAAAATAAATATAAATCCTAAAATAGCTACAATGTAATTATTAATTACATTGTAGCTATCTTAGGGTTTATTTTACAGGTAAGTATTTAGTTTTAAATAGGAATAATTTATCAAAGTATAGTGTAGTGTTAGGTGTAATTGTAACTTAGGTTAGTTTTTATTTTACAGGTTAATTTCTCTTTATTTTAACTAGGTAGTTATTAAATAGTTAATAACTATTTAATAGCTATTGTACCTAGTTAAAATAAATTGAAAGTTGCCTGTAAAATAAAAATAAATCCTAAGATAGCTACAATATAATTATTATTTATATTGTAGCTATATTAGGGTTTATTTTAAAGGTAAGTATTTAGTTTTAAATAGGATTAATTTAGTTAATAATAGTTATAATATTTAGATGTATTTAAATAATATTTAAGTTAGGGGGATGTTAGGGTTAGACTTAGGTTTAGGGGTTAATAATTTTATTACAGTGGCGGTGGTGTAGGGGGGGCAGGATAGGGGTTAATAAATTTATTATAGGTGGCGACGGTGTAGGGGGGCAGATTAGGGGTTAATAAGTTTATTATAGGTTGCGGCGGGGTCCGGGAGCGGCGGTTCAGGGGTTAAACTATTTATTTAGTTGCGGCGGGGTCCGGGATCCGCAGGATAGGGGTTAATAACTTTATTATAGAGGGCGGCGGTATAGGGGGGGCAGGATAGGGGTTACTAGGTATAATGTAGGTGGCGGCGGTGTCCGGGAGCAGTGGTATAGGGGTTAATACATTTATAAGAGTTGCGGCGGGGTCTAGGAGCGGGGTTTAGGGGTTAATAACTTTATTTAGTTGCGGGGGGCTCTGGGGGCACCGGTATAGGGGGTAGAACAGTGTAGTTAGTGTGGGTGCTTAGTGACAGCTTGTCAATAAAGCTGTCAAAAAGCCGAAGAGCAGCAAGATCGGATGAGTGATAACTCTCACAGTCCGCTGCTCATCGCCCCGTACTTGGTGCACGGCTTTTTGACAGATTTATTGATAACTTAGGCAAAAATTTTCAGGTCCGCGGCGGCGATGGTAGGCGAGCTTAGGCGGGCGTATTGGGCCGGCGAAGGCAGGTAAAGTAGACGGCTTGATAATTAGGCCCCACATCTCAATGTGTGTTATGCAAGATGGTTCTCCAAGCGCTTGTCATTTTATTTGCAGTGCTATATCAGAGTCCAGAGGAGAAGGGAGAAGTGGAAAGCTGCAAGTGTTTAAAGGGTCCTGGGTCTTGAATTTAGGCCTCATCAGGACTTCTATGAGGAGAGCAGAGACCTGAGAAATCGGATGACTAAAAGAGGTTATCCTAGAAAAACTGTTGACAAAGTCTTCTTTGAAGTGCAGAAAATGAACATGGAATTCCTCAAAGCTTGCAATACAGATACTAGAGTGGCTATTGATTTGATATGGAGTTTTAAAGTTACCAAATCTTGCTTAGTGTATTTTTCTTTATTGAATATTGATGTCCTCATGGACACTGTGTTCTTTAATAATACATCTAGATTTGGTTTAAATTTTCTAATATGCTCCTGTTTATGCTAAGGATTGATGTTCATGTTATATAGATTTTCTTATTTTGTACTCGTCGTATAACTGTTTCCCATTGAAATGTTATATTGATCTCCTTGAATCACACCTGTTAATTATTGGGTTAATTCCTTGCTTAACTTGATTTTAAAGAATCCAAACTGTAGGAAGAAAATGCGCTCCAAGCCCATATAGATAAAATATGAAATCTTTATTTAAACCATGTAGACACATGTAAAAACATGTACAAATAAAAACGGTCAGCACAAAAGTGCAGAGTACAGGTAGATGAACAGGTGCAGACAGCAAACGTTTCGTTCATATGCGCACTTGGTCACTGCTTGTCTGAGCACCTGTTCATGGTCCTTTTTAAATCAAATTCTTAAAGAGATACTACTCTCATATTTTTAATTACCTGTAATAGTCCGTGTTGCAAGGAGCTAAAAGACAATTGCTTGGGAAATATTCCCCTTACCCTCTCTCCATTGAGCCTAACATTATTCATCACTCAATCTGGCTGAAGGATTCCTGTAGCGCTCCGCTGTGCAGGTCTTGAATCTCTGAATCATTTTTCTGCTTTGCCTGCCTAGGAGCTGCCAGGGGTCCACCGGAAGTTGTCATCATGCCATGCTACGGAGCGCCGTTGTGCGCACAGTGAATCTGAACTCACACACCATGAGTGGACAGAGCAGGCTTTCGTTTGCACTACCGGTGCCAGCATAAGACTAGACGTTGTTCCGGAATAAAGGACTCATATTAAATAAGGTAAAAAAACTTCCCATTTCTTCTTTAATGCTTGTATGCAGTAACAGAATTTGGTGTTAACTATAAAGATATAAACACAGTGTATACTACTAGAGGATCAATGATCTCATTTGCCTACACAAGCACATAATTAAAGAACAATAAGGGATATATAGGCTGAAGATGAGGAGGGTATTTTCTCATTTTTTCAAAAGCGGTCAGCAAATTTTTGTGTTAAGGAGCTTTATAATGGATAATGCAGAGGAGGATTGCTATGTATTGGGAGACTTTAAAGAGGACACATCTGAAATGTATAATGACATTGCACATACACTAGACAGTCTATTTTTTTAAATTGATGCACTACGCAAAAAGGACATTAAACTGGATCTAGACATAAGATCATTCTTACTTTATACTCATGAAAAACGTATACCCAGAGGTTTGCGCATACGCAAGTTACCTTCATTACAAGTGAATAATTCTGATTTTATAGCAAAGTGGAACGCTATATTAGATACTTGTTCCTTTGCTCTTATGGATCTACTTATTCAATATAAGAAAGAACAAAGGAAAACTATAGGTGTCACCAGTATAATGAAAATTTTAAGAAATATGATCAGCAGTTTGAGAAAAAATATGATTTCATTTAGACAAGAGCTGTGGCAGTTTAAATCAAGAAAGATGATGGGAGATAAAAAGGATTACGACTCGAAACAAGTGTATCGCTGGAGCCAAGATGACCAAAGTAAACCCAGGTTCTATAGAAGCTATAACAAGAGTAAAAACACTAATTCAAACAAGAAAGGAAAAATGGTAACATTTTCAGATACAGAATATGAGATCGATTCCTCAGATGGAGAGGCAGTAGAGGACTCATATGCATTATCTTTAGAAGAGGGCCTAGGAACAGAAGGTGGAACCAGCAATTCGGTCTCAAAAAACGAGACACATCTGACTGTGTCATCAGCAAGAAGAAAAAAACACATTGAGGTAGAAGGGGGAAAAGGAAGAGGAAAAACCAATCAGGCCATGAGAGGGGAAGAGAACCCGAAGAAGGGACTGACACACAAGACATATTCCACACAGTCTCAGAACACACAAAAGAAATATGCTTAGAGACTGATGTAATCAATTTGTCATCTAAAATTCTTAATTCTATTGAAACTCAAGTTCTCTCAAAGGGTCTGGATTTTGTTCCTGGTGGTCATTTTAATATCTTTGAAACTATCCTTGATATCAATAGGTTTGTTCGCAAGATAACCTAGCGTAAACACTATTATGGATTAGATGAGGACCAGGAACAAAATGTTACAGATATAGGTATTAAATGTGTAAATTCCACTAGCACTGAAATAAACAAATTAAGGGAATTTTCAGATTGGTGTAGTGTAAGAGACCTAGAACAGTTACAGCAGGAAGGGCCTAATGATGCACGAGGATTAATACAGGAATCTAATATTTGTTTAAAACATATAAAAAATAAGAGTTATTTCTATCCTGTACATACAAGGCCCAAGGGTTTGGATATTTTTCAAAAAACAATAGAAGAGAAATTAAGACAACTACATACTGTTGACATGCTAAAACACAATACATTTCAATCTAACTTTACAAACAAAGAAAGAGAGATATTAAAAACACTAGTAGAAGACGATGACTTAGTCATTAGACAGTCTTATAAGGGCGGCAACATAGTTGTCCTTGATAGGGAGGACTATGTTGCCAAATCCCTTAGACAATTAAATGATACAGCAGTATACATTAAACTCAGAGAGAATCCCACTAATAAATATAGGAATGAACTGACCAATTTTGTTCTCTATGCAAGACATAACAATGTTATTACTAAATCTATTCAAGAAAGAGTTATTCAACAATCACCTGTCATTCCTATATTTCATTATTTTCCAAAAATTCAAAAAAATTTAAAGTGTCCACCAGGGAGGCCCATTATAGCGGTTATAGATTCTTTAAACGAACCTATGTCAGAACTGATTGATTCCTTTTTACAACCTTTTGTTAAGGAATAGCCGAGTTACATTCAAGATACCACATCCCTATTAAACAAAATAAAGGATACACAGTGGAAGCCTACATATAGATTTATCACTTTAGATGTCTCTTCACTCTACACCACTATACAACATGATAAAGGCCTGTCATGATCCGGTGTACATGCGCTCAGGAAACAGACCTTCGGGGCAGTGGTAGGGATTTGAAGACACCGACCCCTGACCCAGGGGGGAGTATCCTGGACGTGGATAGATGATATTCTGTGATTCATGATTGATAGAAGTTATTGAAGAATTAATGGAGAGTGCAATATTTGTATACAATATATTCTGGCTTCACTGTAAGTTATAATTAGTTAAAAGGAGTAGCTGCAGTATTCAATGAGAGAAATATATAGCAATGTGGAATGTACAGGCTTCAGAGTAAACAGGTAGAAGTTTGAAACTTAGATGCAAACTAAGGTTTGTTGCAGGTTCACAGTATATAATGTTATATAAGGTTGTATGTCAGAGTTAAGCACAGCAGCACAAGTGATAAACAAGTTGCAAGTCTTAGGCATTAATTACTGTTTTGTGCATATATGTGCAAACCAAGGTTTGTTGCAGGTTCACAGTTCATAATATTATGTAGAGCTGTATATCAGTATAAGCAGAGTAACACAAATGTGACAAGTTGTAAGTCTTAGGCATTAATTACTGTTTGTGCATATATATGCAAACCAAGGTTTGTTGCAGGTTCACAGTTCATAATATTATGTAGAGCTGTATATCAGTATAAGCAGAGTAACACGAATGAGACAAGTTGTAAGTCTTAGGCATTAATTACTGTTTGTGCATATATATGCAAACCAAGGTTTGTTGCAGGTTCACAGTTCATAATATTATGTAGAGCTGTATATCAGTATAATCAGAGTAGCACAAGTGATGGACAAGTTACAAGTCTCAGGCATTAATTACTGTTTGAGCATATATATGCAAACTAGGTTTGTTGCAGGTTATTTCAGCAATGACAACTAGAAGCAGAGAAATAGTTATAAAGTTCTGAGTAAGATGATGTTATTGTAATTAGAGAGTGATGATAAGCAAAAGCATACTTGATTTATAATAAAGTTTTGAGTTTGTTAAGTAGCTGTGTCCAGGAAACAGAATGGGATTATTTTTGATAAAATTTCTGCAAATATTTAAATGACAACAACTGTGTTTTCACCAGTGAACATAGTGACAGGCAGATTAATTTTTTAGATTTAACTTTATCCAGCAATGATAAAATTAATATCAATACTACTGTCTATAGAAAACCGACTGCGGGAAATACAATTCTTAAATACAACTCATGCCATCCTAGGCATGTAGTCAGGGGTATCCCCAAAGGAGAATATACCAGAATTAAGATAAACTGCACAACTGATATTGAATATCAGAAACAGTCGAAGGAAGTGAGTAAAAGACTACAAGATAGGGGGTACACTGAAAAGGTTCTGATGAAAGCTAAACAAACTGTAGACAACACTAAACGAGAAGATTTGCTTAAATACAAAAACAAATCTAAACAGAACAGCCAAAAAATCAAATTTATTTCTACATATAGTCTAGAGTTCAATAAGATTTGCAACATCATGAAATAATCTATACCCATTCTTTATTCAGACCCAACACTTAAAAATATAATGCAAGATGGCTGTGACTTTATATCCAAAAAAGGCAAACCTCTTGCTAACCATCTTTCTCCCTCTGATCTTAAACCCAAAAAAACTAAATGCTGGTTACAACAAAAAAGAGTTTTTTATAGATGCAGACATCCCATATGCACAACATGTGATTTTGTATGTGAGGGAGAAAAATTTGTATCCACAGTTACGAATAAAGATTACAAAATTAATTATTATATAAACTGTGCAACCACCCATGTAATTTATCTCCTCACATGCAAAATCTGTTCCAAACAGTATACAGGGAAAACGAAAAGACCTTTAAAAGAGAGATTTTTGGAGCATCTACGCTCCATTGAAGAAGATTACTCTGATACACCAATAGCCAGACACTATAAAACCATGCATAATTCTGATACATCGGCATTAATGATTCATGGTATATATTTTGTTCCCCATTGGAGAAGAGGAGGAGATAGGGAGATGTCTCTTGACAAAAGAGAGATTTTATGGATGTTCAATTTACAAACAAGTCATCCATTGGGTCTTAACATGAGGCAAGACCTGGACTTATTTGCTAAATAGCAGTATAATTGAACTGTCTCCATAAATATCTGACTCTTAAAGTAATCCCATTAATACATTAAATACATTTATACATGTGTTTTCTTTCCTCTTATCTTTTTAAATATAGAGCAGCATAGCCAATCAAAGAGGAATTATTTTATATAGAAGTTAATTATACAGACAATTGTTTTTCTTATTCAACATATATAGCCACATAGCTAGGTTATCAAATATATATATTGTGGAAAGTTGTATATATATGCAATTGTCTTTTACAGACTATTACAGGTAATTAAAAATATGAGAGTAGTGACTTCCGGTGGGTGGGGCGACTGGAGAGCAGCACGATAACGGAGCTCCGTGTTTTTTGAGCTCAACATCTGCTCTAACTGCGCTTTCCCGGTCGCCCCCGCAATATCTTCTTGCCAGGCAGGCAGCGGAGTATAACGCGGACCTTTCCTGGCCGAAAACGGCACCAGCGCAGGACCCTGACATCAGTCCTGGCCCACGGAAGGCAGAGGCGCAAGCAGAGGCGCGAACAGTCGCCATTTTGGGCAGCGCTCCGGATCGCCTGTAAGAACCCCTGCAGGGCAGCACCGGTCTCTGGGGTAAGAGAAAGTGACAGCCTCCCCCACACAACATCACACTGCCTACAGAAAACTCTGGGTGAATGGGCAGACATTAGGCAGGCTGTCATAATAATCTGTGACGCAGCTACACCTCAAAGGACTCCTGCTACCAACTTTGGGGCCAAATCACTCTCCTAATAAACTTAAATGGAAACAGAGGGGCTTATACAACACATCACTCTGCCGCTCCTTGACTGAGGCAAACATAAAGGCAAGGCAAATCACTATAAAGCACCGTTTTTCTTCCCCCTCTCTCAAGTTTCATATCACAGGCTGCTATCTGTGCTGCAGGGGAGATATGCTGGTGACCCTATTGGAGACCTTTATTGTTTGGAAGTAAGCTTATGCCATACCTATTCACCCTGTTTTGACCCAGTGTGGGTTGGAATGCATGAGATTAAAGACTGTTGCATACCATTGGATTGAGCTGTGGACTATATTGGACTGGATGCATTCTGGGGTAAACAATATCCTAGCTGCAGTGAAGTTTCAAAACGTTATTGCATTCAAAGAAAGAAAAAGCCATACACCTATTTTTTTGAATTCTGCCTTTTTTCTACTCTATGAAAGTTAACGACTACTTTAAAAGGCTGTCTCCGCCTCAAACAGACAATATGAGTCACAGATCCAGGACACATGATAAAAAACTTAAGAATTCCACGGAAACACCTGCTTCTAGCTCCGCAACCTCAGATAATGAAAACACATCTGTTGGTGATCACAGCTCCTTACTGCAAGAGCTTAAAGTTTTTTTCTTACCGAAGATGGATTCACTACAGGCTGGCGTAGATACTCTGACAAGCGAGGTAAGAGCATTCTCCACACGTCTCACGTCCGCTGAGCATAGAATCTCAGAAGTTGAAGATCGCCAACAAGAATCGGCAGGATCAATAAAGAACCTCTTAAAACAGAATCAATACTTGTTAGACAAACTAGAGGATTTGGAGAACCGCAGCCGCAGAAACAATCTGCGTGTAGTGGGTGTACCAGAAACTGTTAGAGATAAGGACTTACTGGACTTTGCCGCAACTACTCTCCCCAGATTGCTGGGAATGTCATCTGACTACTTACCATTAGACATTGAGCGGTCACACCGTATAGGCCCAGACAGGCATCTGGGTAACTCTAAGGATAAACCTCGCCAAATCATCTTCAAATGCCTGAATTATCAGGATAAGCTAGCCATGTTGAGAGCCTACAGAACCACTAAAGAACTTAAATATGAAGACCGCCGTCTCTTGCTGTTTCAGGACTTTTCAGTTGAAGTAACTAAACGGCGAAAAGACTTTGCTCCACTGTGTTCACAGCTACATGAACAGGGCCGCCAGGTTAGCCTCCTATACCCGGCCAAGCTGAAACTCCAAACGAATTCAGGACCCAAGATTTTTCACTCCCCAGCTGCAGCACAGGCCTACCTGGCCTCAGAGAGAAGACAAGATGCGGGTTGATGCTGCCTCACCAAAGATTTGTATTGTTTCTATTATGCACTTTTTATTCCTTTTTTCCCTCTCTCTTATCTTTAGTTTATATAGCAATATAACATAAAACAAATGTATGCAAATTTAAATACTTTGACGCCAATGCAGGCCCCTAGGACATTATTCCCTATATTGAGTATGGGAAATCTGTTGTATATTCTGTTATGTTTTTTGTTGTGTCATGCATTTATGTTTTTTTCAAGTGTCAGTTTTACACCAGACGTGTACAAGCCAGCCCCACCTCATGGCTCACATAGACAGCACACACTGTATTGTCAAGGTTTCTATCGTTGCTGCTACTATTGTTGTGTCAGATTTGCTTACTATTGCTTAGCCCTTACCACCGCCCCGGAAGTGCCTTACCCCGGCGGGGGTGCCCCTAAGGTTTCCGAACTCTCCTACATACCTTGCTCCTTTTTAGTGAAACCACGTGAGCCTTTACCCCTTGTGGAAGTGCTCCTTCCCTGTACACGAATGGCCTCAATGTTACCTAGCCATGCCCAGACTTCCACAAGGTCTTGCCACCCAAGACAAGTTAGCATATTGTGTATAGTTTATTTACCGTACAATCATACTGACAAAACAGTAATAGTCCATTATAGCAGAAGTGCGGATGTGGTACACCCCCTGAAACATGAAACACTTAGCATAATACAAGCCCATATCTCCTTGCTCAGGGATGGGGAACGATGGGATATCTGTATCATTATGTCTAAAGATGTACTGTTTTTTTTTCTCTTATCAGCCTCTCCGCTTTCTGAAGCTGCTGGCCAGCATGTAACCTGGGTGTCAATCCTCTCGCCTCCCATGGGCCAATACATCGGCTGCCCTCTCAACGATACCGCCCAACTGTGAGTTTTTTCTATAACTTTGACTTCTCTCTCCAGGCTGTGTTGATGTGTGGTGCCCGTTCCCCCCTTCCTTACTCAGGGGGATTATATGTTTACCCCCCTACTTGTCAGACCTCGTATACTCTTCACACTTAGAACTCCATGACTACACAACTTAAGGTGATCTCATGGAATGTGGGGGGCATTACTTCACCCGCAAAAAGAAGCATGATTATTCAACACCTACAAACACTACATGCAGATATAGCGTTACTACAGGAGACTAAATTATCCACAGAGGAACATGAAAAACTAAAAATACGCTGGGTGGGGCAGATTCTCTTCTCACCTACAGAGGGCAGGAAAAGAGGAGTGGCCATTCTAGTCAGGAAGGGCCTTCCAGTTTCATTCTCAAAGATAGAGATAGATCAGAAGGGTAGGTTTATAATAGCTTCACTACAAATCAACTCGACCAACTACACCATCTGTAATGTCTATGGTCCCAACGAGCATAGTCCTGTTTTCTGGACAACGCTATCAGCTAAAATAATTGCTAATAATGCTCCCATAATTATAGGGGGGGATTTTAACTTAGTGCAGGCGCTGCCCCTGGACAGGTTCAAAGATCCCGCCACAGCATCCACTTCCAAAATAGGTACGTCCAGATATAAAAGAGAAGTGAAACTGATTAAATCCTTTAAAGACACACTAGATCTGGTAGACATATGGAGGATGCAAAACCCAATTAGCAGAGATTACACCTGTTTATCTAGAACACACAACACCCTCTCCCGAATTGATTATTTCTTAACCTCATCCACCCTATCGCCTCAAATCCACCATGCTAATATAAGTCCAATTACAATCTCGGATCATGCCCCGATTAGTCTAATATTTCAAACACTGCCTACCAAACCCCCTAAGAAGACATGGAGATTCCCAACTTATTTATATAACAATACTGACTTCCGCCAGCACCTTAAAACATCCTGGCTCCATTATGCTTCAGACAATGCCCAGCATAGTGCCGATCCAAACTTATTCTGGCATGCCTCAAAAGCGGTGATACGAGGACACGTCACCTCCTTCACAGCCCATCACAACAAAACTCTTCAAAGGATAGATAATGAATTCCTGTCCAAACTGACCGAGGCATATAATACATATCTGAATAACCCTACACCAATATCTCAGCAAAATTATTATGATCTTAAGCAATCACGAGATACCTTCTTGGCCCAACAGAATAACACCTTCCACATACATAGACAGGGCAGGTACTTCAGACATGGCAATAGATCAGGTAAACTTCTAGCAGACTTGGTCAGGCTATACAGACCGAAATCCTACATCACAGCTATTAAATCTCACTCTCGCATAACTTCGGCACCTACAGACATTATGACAGAGTTCGTAAACTATTACACTAATCTGTATGCTAGTCAACCGGTTAATTTGGAGGCAAAAGGGCATTTCTGGGGTTCCGTAAAAATCCCCAAGATAACGACTGAGCAAAAATCCCTACTTAACGCCAAAATACAAACACGCGAGGTGATTAAAGCCATACGTAATGCCAAACTTGGGAAGGCAGCTGGCCCTGATGGGCTACCATCAGAGTTTTACAAAATCCTAAACGAAGAAATAGCGCCCACTCTATCATCCCTATATTCGGCATACCTAGAGGGTACCACAGGCATAGATAGTAGATTCACTGATGCAAATATTTGCCTCCTACTCAAACCAGATAGAGAGCCTACCCTAACATCATCATACCGACCAATCTCACTTTTGAATGGAGATTATAAAATATTAACAAAAATCCTAGCAGATAGGCTAACGTTGGCTTTACCCTCAATTGTCCACCCAGATCAGACTGGATTTGTTAAGGGCCGCTCCTCAGTTACAAATATAAGGAAAACATTAGCAATCATATCCCATTACTGGTATAACACCCATTCTCCTAAACCTCCTACACTGCCGGATGCATGCCTCTTAGCGCTAGACGCTGAGAAGGCATTTGATAGGGTTGAATGGGACCATCTACACACTTCTTTAACACAATTTGACATTACTGGTAACTTCCCAGGCCTCCTCCATAGAATATACAACGCCCCTAGGGCCTCCCTGATCATTAATGGTGAGCTTTCCCCCTCATTTGAACTACAAAGAGGCACGAGACAGGGGTGCCCCCTCTCCCCCTTATTATTCGACCTGGCCATAGAGCCCTTAGCATGTTACATCAGGCAAAACTGTGAAGGACTAAAGTTACTGGACCATACACAACATTTATCACTATATGCGGATGACCTATTACTATTTATAGGAAATCCCAATGCCAACCTACAATCAGTTCTACACGTAATCGAGAGATTCGGCACATTTACTGGATACAAAATTAACATCGACAAATCGGAGGTTGTATGGCTACAAAACAAACAGAATCTCCCACTACAGCACACAGGACTCAAAATTACGGAGGGCTCACTTAAATACTTAGGCATACAACTACATGTTAATCCTAATAAATTATATCACCTCAACCTCAAAGAAACGATTCAAAACATCAAAACATTACTTTTTGGTTGGGCAAGGCTACCAATATCCCTCTCAGGCAGGATACACCTCTTTAAGATGGTTGCATTGCCCAAACTTTTATATCCCCTACAGATGTTGCCACTGCTTCTCACAAGACAGGATGCCAACACATTACAAACTGCTTTGGGACAGTTTATCTGGAGAGGGAAAAAACACAGGATAGGGAAGAATTACCTTATGATGCCAACAAATAGGGGTGGTCTTCGCCTCCCTAACATTGTATGGTACAATTGGGCTACCTTGACAAAATTAATCCTCGACTGGCTAATTGGCGATAATCATTTCACTGTACCTGTCTTGGAGCAACGTCTTACTGCCCCGATACATCTTGCATTTCTCCCCCATGCGGACATGTCCTCACTGCCACCACACATACAAAACCATATTCTTTACAGGGACCCTCTGAGAGCCTGGACCAAAATTTGTAGATTTTGGGGGGTGGACAAGTCGGTGAGTAAATATTTGCCAATCCAAGGGAATCTACGGTTCCTTCCTGGTTATACCACAGAAGCCTTTCGGTTGTGGCAGGAAAAACACCTCACTACACTTAGGCAGTTGTATAACCCTGTTACCTTAGAATTCCTATCCTTTCAGGAATTACAAAACACATACGCCCTCCCCAGTACTCACAAATTTGCATATTTTCAATGCAGGCACTTTGTAAATAAATTGAAATCAGATGGCTTACTTACCAGGGATTCAACCAATATAGATAAGCTTTGCATATTGGCAAGACAAGGGTCCTATAAACTCACGCATATATATAACCTCTTGCTCCTCCATCTAGAAGACACTGCCATGCAAAAGATTTTATCTAAATGGTCAGGATATGATCCCCTAACGGTGGACAAGCCTCTGATCGAAAATAGTCTAGATAAAATACAGGCCATAACTATTTCCTCCACCCTAAGAGAATCTCATTTAAAAATATTACAACAGGCTTACATAACACCCGGTCTTCGTTCTAAATGGGTACCAGGGGCAAGAAATATGTGCCCCAAATGCAGCTTTGAGGCACCAGATTGGATACATCTACTGTGGAACTGCCCTAAATTGACAGGTTATTGGCAGAAAATATCTTACTGGTTGGCTAAGGTTACCAAAATGAGGGTTGAACTTTCTGCACAACATATAATATTCTTAGTATCCACTAATGAGAGGCTTAATTCAGACACCTTTATCTCCACAGTTATCATACTGGCAAAACAGCACATTTTGGCAGGTTGGGCCAGCAACAAGTCCCCTCCATTCCAAAAACTAATCAGGAACATACATACTCAGATGTTAGTTGAGCAAGCAGATACAAAGGGAGACCCTGAGAAAAGAATTAAACGTTTTATCCATAAATGGGAAACATATCTACGATATTTGCCAGATGCAGTTACAGAAAGGGTTATCTTCCCATTTAGGAATAGTTTATATATCCTAAATGAAACTCTGAAGGGTAATTGGTGCTTCCAAAGCAGAGAACCCTAGACTAGCAATACCTGTGTGTGAATGCTCTGCTGACTGAACTCCTACCTATCCTAAGATGTTTCTGATGCTGGCCTGTGGGGGGCGATCTGGACGCACTCTGGGTAAGTTAAGTTAAATTGAATAGTTTTTACTGTTTTGTTCTTTTTCTCTGTGTTCTTTTCTGTCCACCCTTTTTCTTCTCCTTTCTTCTATAAAAGTTGTAAAAAAGAGATCCAGGCCACTTCATAAGGAACATCTCAACTAAAAGCTGGCAGAACTCAGGGTCATGGTGTCTTACTACAATACAGCTTGGGAAGTATTACTGCTGTTAAATTTGCATTTTGTGTTTAAATACTGTGACCTACTGTATTCCCGGATACTTATTGCCACCCTTATTGCTGCTGTAACTAATCACTAAGTAACTGCGTTACTTGAAATAACTGTATTGTAAGTGAAATGGATCTTTATATTATAAATAAAGTTATTAAAAAAAAAAAATATGAGAGTAGTATCTCTTTAAGAATTTGATTTAAAAAGAATTATGAACAGGTGCTCAGACAAGCAGTGACCAAGTGCGCATATGCACGAAACGTTTGCTGTCTGCACCTGTTCACCTACCTGTACTCTGACCGTTTTTATTTGTACGTTTTTACATGTGTCTACATGGTTTAAATAAAGACTTGGATTTCTTACTTTTATGGGCTTGGAGCGTATTTTCTTCCTACAGTTTGGATTCTTTGACTACAGGTCGCACGTTTGCAGCCATGCTGGGAAGAGCTGCAGCTGCCTATTTTTTCTTGGGAAATATTCCCCTTACCCTCTCTCCATTGAGCCTAACATTATTCATCACTCAATCTGGCTGAAGGATTACTGTAGCGCTCCGCTGTGCAGGTCTTGAATCTCTTAACTTGATTTTAACCAATCAGGAACCATTTGTGTGTGTTTAAATAGCTGCTAAAACTGTTTGCTATTAGTCAATGATTACGGTCCCAGACCGAAACCGGTCAGATGTTTTTTATTGCAGGGGATTCCCTCTGTTCCTGTTTTATTTCTGTGATGATCCAATAAAGAAATATATATTTTTTTATGTATACCTGGAGGCTTTCTTTGGAACGTTTTTCTATATTGATTTGGATAGTGGGGTATCCATTCCGCTTCTAAAGCCATGGTCTGCCTACGGATCTACAACTCCTACATTAATGTTTGGATTGGCCGATTACATCATGGAGGGCTCCTCTTTGGGATGGTTTTCCGATTGGCTGCATAAAGGTCACATGACAGCAAGCTCTGTGAAGCTGGTGATACGGAAGCTTTGGAGTTGCTACTGCAATGTTCACACCACGGATCCATACAGCTTTGTTTTTTGAATTCATCCTACAGATTCAAGGTCTGTTCATTTGCCGGGTGAGTGAAGATCTGGTGCTGCTTGCTTTATGTGTACACTCTCCCCGGTTGCACTGTGCCATACGCTGATTCCAGCTATATTTACACACTGATTGGGGGTTTTGTCGGTTGTGCCTCCCCTTAGTGTTAAAAGCTGAGCTAGCGGAGGCGTGTAGTGGGGGGACTGTGCTACTTTTGTACATGACTACCCTCTAAGATAAATGGAGGGGTTTTCTCAAATGTGATATTATCAGTGCTTATATAGTGCACCGTTCCTAGTCTCACCTGGCACTACAGATATAACATCATCTGACTTTCCTTATGATGTCAATCTTGGTTGGCTACCAGACACCACTACAATTGCTTTCTCTTCTTAGCAATGTTAGTGGGATTATTTAAGTTTAACTGGATCTTTTTGTATATATTTTAGATTTGTATAGGTTGAACTCGATGAACTTCAGGGTTTTTTTCAACCTCATCTTCTATGTTACTATGTTATTGACACACATACATATGACAGATAAATACATTTACAAATAGAATGAAATAAATACAAAATGCCATCCAATGAGTAAGAGCTGTATCAAAATATCTAGCATACACATAAAATACTCACAAACCATAAGGTAATGTGCTTATGTAAACAGGTCCATTAGATAGTCCTCAAAGGGTTAAACATCCAAGTGGCGATGCAGCTCCTAATCAGTCAGGTGCTGGAACACCTCTTAGCAAAGAATGTAGAACAAAAAGAGAAAATACAGAGCGCAAAACCACTCTAAGTGTGAACCGAATAAAATAAATGTATTACAAGTACAAATAATACACAGCACATTCACATTGTAGACAACAACAAAAAAACACAGAAGTGCCACATGGCCCAATATTGTAGGATGCAAATGAAGGTATTTGGTTAAATAGATATACTTACATTAGGTGAGGCACCCCTGATGGTGCAGAAGAAGCGGTCTGGGGTCAATAACAGTCACCCAGAAGACTGTATTCCGGTAGATATTCAGTACTATATTCAAAGGAAATGTATAACAAAGGTAAGTATTTCACTCACAGTTAGTAGAGCACCTCCCTTGGTTCAGTTAGATCAAGCTGGGATCAATCTAGTCACCCAGTAGGCTTATATCCAGCAGTCTGGAACTCACAATAATCCAAAGAACAGGTGATAATAATGGTCCGGCAGCAAGTAGTAAGTATAAAAAACTAACTTTATTTAAATATTTAAAATATAATAGAAACACATTTCTCAGCCAACCAGTGGCTGTTTCATCAGACTCAGATGTGAGTGTATCTATTTAACCAAATATCTTCATTTGCATCCTACAATATTGGGCCATGTGGCACTTCTGTGTTTTTTTGTTGTCTACAGATTTCTGATCATGGTCTAGATCCTCTACAGATAGCTGCCTTGACCTCTATTACCATCTATCTACTGTGGACATCATTTTATATTGAGACTCATATCTCTTATCTCTTTTGATACCAGGAACTATTTACTAACAATTATTTATAGACAACATCTATGTTCATCTCTCTAGATATGGATCTTTACCATCTATGTGATTTGTCGAAGATTATCATATTTCACTCTGCTTATTATATGCGATCACATATATATGTACTTTTATCTACACTTGGTTGTGTGTACATTTATATATATATATATATATATATATATA